>NC_134572.1:28630000-28937083 GCF_050947875.1 Dermacentor variabilis | reverse complement strand
ACTCATGTCAAGTAACATGAAGGAACATGGGTCACTACTACTGGACATTTCGTTATGTTTACTTTTTTTAGAATTTATATATTTTTGTGTACAAAGTATGTGCGTATTATCATGGGGAACTTCTGGGATATATCTTGGTATAGCCTCCTAGCTTACCTTCTCATTTATCCAAAGTTATTAAGCAACAACGAAGAAATGATCTGATGTCGGACAAGAAGCGCGGAAGGTAAATCAATATCAAACGCATGAGTAAGTAGCTTGCCAACTGCCTGTAGTTGTAAGGTAAAAGCCTTCTGGCGGTGTATATGGATATACGAGTTTCTACCGATGACATCTCTTGTGACTCCACTAAAGGATGATGATGTGAAAGGGTGTGCAAAGTCCTTCAGGTCACAACTGAGTTCCAAGGCACGAGAAAGAGAGAGAGAGAGAAGGAGAGAGAGAGAGAAAGCAAGGAGAGTAAAGGCAGTGGTGTCAACCAAACGAGCGTCCGGTTTGCCACGAGGTGGCACAGTGTATGAAAGCGTCAGATAGGTACGAAAACCAAGGAAACGATAGGCAAAATCAACTCGTCCCACTGCCATATGTTCACAAGTTTGCACACAGCTTAAAGAATGTCGAATCCCGTTATGTTGTGAACGCCGTTTTCACAGCTACCAGTAAGCTGGGAAGCATTTGCGCTCGTGTGAATCAGACGACAGAAGGCGAACCTAAAAAGAAAGATTAGGTTGCTGTCAAACACAGAAGCCGGTTCATTCCACGCGCGACAAAGGTAATCTACCAGATTCATCTGCCCTGCAGCAGTACCTACATTGGACAGATTGGAAGGTATACCAATGTCAGAATGGAAGAGCACCAGATAAAATTCCACAATAGTGACCGATTTTCAAACCTGGGGCGGCCATAACGTAAAGTTACTCCTAACTTTTCTATTCCAATTTTACAATCAACCTTCCACGATTTAGTTTCAATTTCAGTTTATTATTCTTTAAATGCAATAAATTGGCCAGTAAGAGACAATATACGCCCATATGAGGGTCCCAAAATCAAAGACTGCAACGGGACCCTCGGCCAATAACAACAATGGAGAGACGTATAAAAGATGGGCAGGCTACCTAAAAGAACCAAAACAACCTCGGAAAGTACAACATAGAAAAATTGGATAAACGAAAACAATTGTCACTGTGCATCGATGCACTCTACTCATATTTGTGACCTGCATCCACAGAAAGGCGTCGCCGCCTTCCGAACGTGCAGAATACCTCTATCGTTTATGCTTACAGCACTTCCCGATGGTTCCTGCGACAAAAACCAGAGACTGGAAGCCTGTTCCTGGATATTCTCAACGGCAATGTGCAGAGGTCTCGAGTTGCCATGAGTTTAAGGAAACAGGGAGGGAGACGTTTGAAGTATAACACAAACTTCGTCTGGTTGTGGGAAGCAAGTATACTAGGTTTGTTGTGCAAAGCGCGATTTGTTGGTCGTGCTTCGCAGCAAAAGTATAGCTTGAGCTCTTCTGGTGCTGTGAACGAGAACCTTTACGCGTGCCTTCATTTTTTCGTCTTCTAGCTGCTCTTTCTGTTATCTTTTGTTGGCCATGACATTTTGCATCACGTGTTCTATCACCTCAATAAAAATAATTAAAAAGAATTCGAGATTTCTTCACCTGTTAGTCAAATTTCCGTTAGGCTGGCTTCTCTGTTGCATTTTGCGAGGGTAGATAAGGCGGTGGTAGTTCCTTGTGGAATAATAAAAACCTTTGTTTACGCTTACTCTGCTTCTTTCATTTTCCTTTCGGCTGTGTAGCTTCTTTTCAGTTGTATTATACGACTTGAAAGGGGCGTAAGTTCGTAGCAACGCCGTCGATTCCATGGGAAGTAGTGAATTGAATGCGGGAGAAAAGCGTTTATGCAGAACGTAACTTCATTCACCGTAACTCATAACTGAGCATTCGAATGGTTCATTATGGTGTCTTCGTCCTTGCTCCTTTTTTACCACTAGAATGAAATTACTTTTTGCTCTTACATTCTCAGTTTTAATCAGAAGAGCTGCTTGACGAACATAGTGGAGATGAACACACGAGTTATGCTCACAGCCCCTTTAAAGAAAATATCAAAAGGAGTCATCAATATTCTGTATACTGCACCTAGGTGGATTTACATAGAGGAGCGGCTTTTGCAATTGGGCTTGTTCGCTATGCATTGTACAAGGGGAAAAAGCGCAGAAATTGACAAAGACAAAGATACGCACAAAGAAGGAATTAACATCAACAAGAAACACAAGGGACCGTGCGCCTTCGTGTCTCTCTTCGTCTTCGTCAAATTCGCGCTGCTTCCCTTTTACGAATAGAGAAGTAAGCACTAACGTGTTGCAATCAATATCGTGGAAACGGCATCTAGCGCGGGACGTGAAGAAAAAGGGATGTATGCAAATACCTACAGGGAAGTATCTGTATGTACTACTCGCTCTCCCATTTTGGTTTTTCTCTTGCGGGTGATAAAAATGTATCTTTTAACAGAATAAATGAACAGCAGCTGTGATTCAAGACGCGTTCTTTTGTACTCCTTTCTTTCTTTGTTTCTCATTCTTGCTGTTTTCATGTTTACACGTTTTTTTCCCCTTTGTTATTGACCCTTGGAACTTTTTCCATGTTATGCACATTGATACCGCGTGGCATCTCGTTTGTGTTACGCCTAGACTCATATTACTGCAATTCTCAGGTAGACTTTGGTAGACTCATTAGGCGAAGCCACAAATGCTTTGCAACCAAAAAATTCTTCAGTAGCACCTTACGAAACCTCCACATTTGTATTCATTGCAGAATGGTGGAAAGCTGTGGCACGCTTACAGTGATGTCAAGCTAGTCTGAATAAAACGTCAGGGAATCTGCATTTCTGTAGACCTGTTTACAGTTGTCATGTCTAGTCTTCATCTTTTATGTTTATTTTGGGCACAATGAGGGCGTCAAGTTCTCGTTCTCTCTTACGTCCGTTTTCTTTTCAATTATTCCCCCAATAGCAAAACACGTCAACTTTTGTTAACTTCCCATCTTTCTCTCCTTCTTCAGCTATATATATATGTATATATATATATATATATATATATATATATATATATATATATATATATATATATATATATATATGTGTGTGTGTGTGTGTGTGTGTGTGTGTGGTACAAGAGAGCAGCAGGCAGCGAGTCTTAACCAGAGCAGCTCAGGCAGTCTCTGAGCTCCTGCCAGTCTGCTGACGTCGGCATGAACGTCCAAAAGAGCGAAAGGCACCGGGTAACATCTGCGACGAGAGAAAATTGCAGATGGTGTAAAAAGTATGGTGGCATTAGCAACAATGCGGCCTGACACTGTGGCAAGGACGGATGAGTGTGGTGGAACTGTAACGTCTTCGGCAACAAATACTTTATCTTCAGGTTCACGAGCGTCAACGAGTGGGACTTTACACAGCGTTTGAACTTCCACTTCACTACCAGAACAGTCGATGACGGCTTTATTAGCCAACAGGAAGTCACAGCCCAAAATAATATCGTGGGAACAAGAATACAGTAAGAGGAGGCCGTTGATCACAATGCGAGCAGTACACGCAGCTGATGCGTGATGCGGTCTGCGCTGGCAGTTCGAAGTGACACGTCGGACAGTGGCGTCGTAACTTTTGTGAGCGAAGGGCAAAGTTTGGCCCTAATAACTGAAACTGCGGCACCACTGTCAACGAGGGCGAGTGCAGCGACGCCGTCCACATATACGTCAATAACATTAGTTGGAGAAGGGAGAGGTCTTGGTCTGTTCATGGGTGACGCAGCGCTTGCCTCTGGAACTGCGACGATTAGTTTTCCCGTTCCAGCGAAGAAGGACGACGACGCATCGGCGAAAGCGAGCGGCGTCGAGGCGACGGCGAACGGCGGTCATCAAGAGGGTGGTGGTCCCAGTAGGAAGACATCTGGCCAGGGTTCTGAGACGCGGAGGATGAAGGATATGGGGAAACGTATGTTGCGGCGTCGAAGCTACTGCGGTAGGACGTTGCGTGGTGACGACAAAATTGTGCAACGTGACCAGGTAGACTACAGGCAAAATATATTGGCCGGTTGTCAGGAGTGCGCCATTGTCCACTGCTGTGTGGGTACCGCGGCTGAGCGAAGTGAGGAGCTTGACGCAGTTGCACGACTGATGGGTATGGCGCAAAGGTCGGAGGTGGTGGCCGCGTGAGAGCCTCAGCGTAGCTGAGAGGTGCAGTCAGCTCGGGAACAGCAACGGGAGTCGGCGGAGTCTCGCGGGCAGAAGGGAGAGCTGCGCAAGCTTGCTCCTGGATGACCTGGCGAAGGTTGGCCGGCAAAGGCGAAGGTGGTGGCGTAGCTGAGAACAGCAGCGAAAGCTGACGAGCGACCTCAGCACGGACGAACTCGTTTATTTGCCAAAGCAGGGAGTCCATCTCCGGAGCCGCGCTCATGCCCGCGAGGGTTTCGTCGCACGCAGGGGGGCGCCGCGTGAGCAGACGCTGTCTGCAGAGCTCGTCGAAACTCTGGCAAAGCTCAATGACATGACAAACAGTGCCTGGGTTTGGGGACAGGAACATATGAAAGGCATCGTCGGAAATTCTCTGCATGATGTGACGTACTTTGCCAGCCTCTGCCATCGCCGGGTTGACACGCCAGCAGAGGTCGACGATGTTCTCTATGTAGCTGGCGAACGTTTCACACGTTTGCTGGGATCGGCTTCGTAGGCATTGTTAAGCACGAAGTTTGCGCACGCATGGGCGGCCGAAAACTTCTGCGATGTCCGTTTTGAAGCTAGCCCTCGTGCTGAGATCGGCTTCGGGGTTTTTGAACCACAGCTTGGCGACGCCCGATAAATAGAAGATCGTGTTGCCTAGCTTGAGGGGATCGTCCCATTTGTTGGTGTTGCTGGCGCGTTCATACGATTCCAGCCAATCTTCAACGTCTTTCTCATCGGTGCCACTGAAGATATCAGGATCCCGCTGACGCTGGGCACCCGCACATACGATGGCTGGAGTAACCGGTGGGGATGTCGGGCTGCGATCGTCATGCATGACGGATGGAACAGTTCGGGTGCGTAATTCCAGGTTGGGGGAAAACCACAGCACGTCCACCAGAATCTAATATGAATGCGGTACAAGCGAGCAGCAGGCAGCGTGTCTTAACCAGAGCAACTCAGGCAATCTCGAGCTCGCGCCTCCCAGACGAGAGAGTGGTTCTTGTGGGGAAGGAAGGAGAAAAGGCTGGCGCTATTTTCTGCAACCGATGCGGGAGCACGGCTCAGGCTTCCTGATCGACCACTACTTCGCTTCCATCTCTACGTCCCTCTACCTTTCTCTCTCCTACCCTCTCTCTCTTTTAACCCCATCCCCTCTGGACGACGCGCAATGTGTCTGCAGCGCCGGGCATTTATGTGGGCATGATGTGGGCAGCGCGCCGGGCATATATATATATATATATATATATATATATATATATATATATATATATATATATATATATAAGGACGGCATAGAAAACACACTACCGAGCGCTTCCTCTTAGCTAATAGTTTCCTGAAACAATGCTCACTGTAACATGTCGCCTATACAGCAGGCTCTATATTGTTTAACAAGCTGCCCCGTAATTGGATGATTCTCTATTCCTTGCAAATTTTGCTTTCTTATTTTCATATCCTCCAGTTTTTCGTTTGTTTTGTTTATTTCATACATTTATAATGGCTGTCGTCTGTTTTCGATGTTTGAGATAGCTGCCTTTCAAGAGGCCTATTTTTCTCAAGCTAATCATTCAATAAAGAAACAACAACAAAAATATTAGGTATTTAAACATAGGCACTATTAACTTGGCAGCCACCGAAATTGTACAAAATCACTTTTATTATTCCGTCAATTTTCTTTATTACTGTTATTTGTTATATACTTTCGCCTGTGTGAAGTGGTTTTCCTACAACCGTGGTGAGTGCGCAGTTAGTGCTGCTTGCGTTGAAACACTTTTTTTTTTAGCATTAAACACATAGTAGCGAGTGAGCGCTTGTGCTGTCTATTCATATTTGTTTGTTGCTCTACTCTACTTGTACCAATTTGCCCGAATTCCTGCCTTACCGTAGCTTCACACGCCTAGAGGATGCATTTTATCAAAAGTATTTCGCCTTGTCGAAACGTCTCCTAGCATGTCCTGTTAGCCCACTGCTTATCGCTTTCTCTCCCTTTTCCTGTGAACTTCTGTATTGTTCTCATATATATAGCGCGTAGTATACCTTACAGGTTAATCTTATTTGGGTTCTGAATCACTAAATATACGGAACTCGATGGGACATAGGCAATGAGTGTGATACTCTGACCAAGCAGTTTTATATAATTGTTCGCGTTTTTGTTTTCCGCCTCGGCCCCTTTGGAGTGGTTCCATTCGATATACCTTTGCTTTTAGTTTATTTTTCGTTCCCGCTTTATGATTCCCAGCAAGTTTATCCTGCCGCAAGCAAAAGATTACGCGAAGGACTGTCAGGCTGGAGAAACCGAACAAAGGCGGTGCAAGGCACTAAAGATGTCCTGCAGCATTTGTGATCTTTAGGCTTTTGCTGACTGGTCACTTCTTCGGTTCGCTACGGAAAAGTCGCATTTCTTTGTGTTTGCGTTTGGGACGGCTCGCGTCAAGCAAAACATACAGGATACACAAAGGCCCAAGTGAGACGCTTGAGGATGCGGCACATTCTTGATGCCCTGCGCACCACACTTCGAGCATGAAAACGGCGGATTCCCCGGGGCTGCCTTCCAGCATTCAATTTTCGTCGGCCGGCCCCTGTCGCAGTGCACCCCCCCCCCCCCCCCCGCGCAAACGCGTTCGTTCCTCCCAGCTGGCGTCATTCCTAGTCTCGACAGGCTCGCCAGAGCGTTTTGTATACCGGCAGCAAAGGAGATGACAGCTGCCGTAAAAAAGAGGCAGACGCCGTGCGCGGCTTTATAGACATGCTCTCCGCGCCCTTCTATGTCTTGTGTTCCACCAGGGAACTACGACGCGCTTACCACGTGCATTGCCTCTCAAGTTAGTGCTCTAGTTTCTTCGCCGGGTGTGCGCGCTTTCATAATACACGCAAAAGGGGTCGCACTGTGCAGGACTTCATTGGTAAGGATGAAACAGGCAGTCATGTTCCCGGGGCAAACCTCCGTTTTACCGTTCCGTTGTGTTATGATGAATGAGATAAGCAGACTCGGCTGAAGTGACTTCGTTTATGTGCAAGTAAGGATTTTTCTACTGACACAGACCACGCTGTCACGTCAAGAACATATTTGTATTGCTCACTTGTCTGGCGCAGGAAGCCGAGAAAACGGGCTCGAGATTCTGATGTCTTTGGGACCATTCAGGCGCCAGTGTCCTTGTCTGAAATAATATGGCGACGTTATAGCAGACATATACAAATTCGAAACGCTGCAGCATTTTAGATGACTGAGGTTTTTGAGAAACGCATGCCAATTTGTCCTCTCATGCATTGGTTCTTTACTGCAATGAGAACATGTACGACAGAAACGCAGAAGAAAGGAGAAAGGCAGGAAGGGTAAGAAGGGAAGGATGCTAAACAGGGAGGGAGGTTAAGCAGGAGGCTTTCTTCCTTAGCGCGCGCCAGCTTGAGCCGCAATCATTGACTTCCATCGCGTGCTTTCACTCGCACGTACAGCACACGTCGCGCGGCGATGGTGTTATCGCTTTTATACTTTATGCAGAACATCACGGCGACGGCAAAAATGTGAATTGAGTGTCCATATAATTGCGATAGCAATAAATAAAACGACTGCCAACATGACTTTTGAGATGTTGCTGTGTGATGAGCGCGAACCGTGATGGTAAGAGTGCTCTAGGAGGAAAACGGAGAAAAGATGAATTTCACTTCAAAGGGCGCAGAAGTACGTGCGGCCCCCCAAAATGTATGTAGTTTCTTTAGCAGTGCTTCTTCTGCTGCTTTATTTCTTACACAACCACTTTTTAGCGAAGTGCCCATATCCACTTATCGTCGAACAAACTGTCTGCCTCGGCGCACAAGTCTTGCTTTTCCCTGACGTTCAAACTGGGCATTTCATGCGACATGCCTTAATGATCTCGTTTTCAATCTTTCCCCTCCGAAGTAAACCCGAAGTGCTCAGAACAGCCGCAGAAGACATTTCTTGGCTCGCAAGAATTCAGCAAGGTGAAAAAAGTGAACAATCAGGTTGGTCCTAGAGTTTTGACTAATGCACTCGTCTTTCTCTGGAAACTTCTCGCTTCGAAGTTTTTGGGAACTTCTCGCTTCGAATCTCAAAAGATTCATCCGCACTTTAATATAATATGTGCCCTTAAAAGTGAATAAGGAAATAAATTACTTTACTCAGCCTTTTGTTCCTACTGTATATCCTTCTTCTCAAGCATGCCATATAGTTTAATATTTACATAATACCCATCATCATCAGCAGTAACACAATCAGTTCACACTTCTGTAACTAGTGTTTCATATCTTGTATTTACGTTAGTGGTTGGTCCGTAAACCAAATAATAAAATTGAGGCTGTGCTAAAATGAAGGTGTGCCAACAGTACCTTCATTTCGTGCTTTTATTTTATGTCCACACCGTCACCCCACTGTACGCTTCACTCCATAATTAAACAGCGCAAAGTTTAGGACAATATATCTAGCTTAGCCAAAACTACCCCGAGTTTAGACTCATTGGTATTTTTGAAAAGTCAGGGGCCATGACTTTCTAAAGAACTTTTGCGTCAGAAATAATAATAATAAAATGATCCTTGGGCAAACCGGTGCTTCAGTTGAAGCCATTTCATTATAATGAACTGACAAACATATGGGCACAGGAAAGTACAAAATATCAGATTTTTTTATTTTACTATTATAGAAAGATGAATAGAATGCAAATGCAGATTATTGCATGTGGTGTGACACATCTCTCGGACATCACCATCACTACAAGGGTTACGCTAGCAAGAAAACAGTTTTCTCTGCAATACAGCCACGGGGATTAATGACGCAAAAAAAAAAAACAGCAATTGAGCTCATAGCCTATTGATGCTCTTTGGGAGTTGCAAGAAGAAGCGACAGAAAGTGTGTAGACACGTATGTTCACAGTAGTTAGTATGCAGTCGCACCAATTGCAGTAGCATAATTAGGCATTTAATAGAACTAGAGCGTGTCTTCAAAAATACCTTGGAGTAAAACTACACACGGAGTACAGTTATCATACTGGAATCAATATGCGCATGCATAATGCACACGTAGAAACTGAGACTACTAAGCTTAGGGAGAAAGACATGTTATGTGTGTGGGGGCGTTGCCGAAGTAAAGAAATTCGCAGCGCTGTGTTACAGATAGCGGCCAAGTATGGTTGCCTTCAGGAATTGCAGCTGCGTTCTTGTGGCCTTCTGCAAATGCGGTTTGTGACACTGTGGTCCCAGAAAGGTCTTCCAGGTAGCCTGTTAAGAATGGGGAGGGGGTGAGCCTTTCATATTCAAAGGATGCCCAGAAGCATAGAAGGTACTCTGCAGTTTGTTTCTTTTCAATAAGCAAGCATTGGTGAATATAATGGCCAGGCGCAAGCACCCAAGTAGTGTCTCTTCGCTTTGAGGAAGACCATGCAACAGGTGCAGTTGCATGGAAAGGTCGAGTGAATAAACACCACAGTGGGCAAACTCAGGTGTCTGCCACTTTGCGCCAATGTTATATCGTGTGCTACCCTGCGTAGGCGCTGATGTGCATCAATTCCACGTAAAAATATAGAAACAGAATTCGTTCCTTTATTTGCTGTGAGCGAGGGCTATGGTTTAATCCCTGTCGTAAGGCGTGCCAAAACGCGCGTGGTTATCCAACTTAGGCGCACTTAGTTTGTCTCCTTCGGATAGTTTGTGACGTGGCTTTTACTTCAACCCATGAGTACATATAAAGCAGAACGCTGGTTTGCCGAAATGAGGTCATACTGTAGAATATGAAGGTTGTAGTTTAAGGTGTTTTAAATAATGATATTTATAGGTCTAAGTCCGATGTGCTTGCGAAGAAAAAAGATGGCGCTAACCTATTCCGTGTTGAGCTGAGAGTGCCGTCTGACCCGCATTGTACGTGCTTGTCGGCGCAATACTTTCACACACTACTGAGCTCGAAGTCGCGATCTCGATCCCGGCCGTGACGGACGGCCGCATATTGATGGATGCGAAATGCAAAAACGATCATGCACTTAAATTTATGTGCACTGCTGCGTACCTCGTAATCATATTGGGATTTTGACATGTAAAACTCCAGACATTTTCGTAAGTTTCGTGCAGTTCGTCAACTAGCTCGCTACACTGCTTACTACGCCATGATGACCAAGCTGTGCTCCGGCTTACAACAGCTTGAGTTGAGCGGTACTGGAAATGTATTGATTCTTTTCCTGTGTGAAGCCATGCGGGATTGCCGGCACGAAATCACTGTAGAACGTGCGTGCACTAGTTAGATTTTGTGCAAAGGCATCTTTTAAGCAACAGCCGTCCTTTATTGATTGTCAGTGTCATGTGTTCAGCCACAGATTCTACCCGATTTTATCGCACAGGATAAAGTGCTGAACGAATGGTATTTCTGGCGTTAAAGAAAAAAAAGAGCAAACAAATGCTCTCTACACAAGCTAATGAAGCGCGAAACCTATCTTATCGTTACGCTTGCTACCGAGCTGCTCTTCCTATCAGTGCATTCACAAATATATATATGACGCTTTCTTTTGGGAGGGCTGATTGCTTTCACGTAATTAACACATATTTTATGGTGCCCCCGTTTGATACGGAGGAAGCATATTTATTGTTTTCTCGCTGAGGGCGCGAAATAGCTTGGTTCGTCATCATTATCGCCAGTGCGAAGAACGTTGCTAATGGCCCGCCGCCTAAGAAAAGCATCAGAGATCTGCGCCCGTTCGCTGGCTCGCTCGTCCACATCAAGCGCAGCTCAGAGAGAACGGTGCCGGAAATGTTTTCCTCTCTATGCGCAGTTCATGCGAGTGCATGCAGCCGCGTCATTTGCAGCAGCTATGCACTGAACGCTGTCCACTGCAGGCGCTGCATCGTCGACATGTGCTTTAGTGGCGAAGCTGTTTCGCATGTCCGAATAATCAAAACACTACAACTTGCCTCCAGGATAGTCGTATTCTCTGGCTACAATATGACCACACTTGTCTGCTTGATTACTGTACGTAGTGTGTGCATGCGACAGATGGACGTCGAGACCAACGTTTCAGGTTTCCACTGGCATAGCGACTTTTACACACGATTTCTCGCCGGCTTTCGACAAGTGTACGGGACATGTAAGATACGAAAGCCTTCTTTGTATGGATGTAGAGATATGGCAGCGTGGGAGCTATGTCGTCATGGTCATCAACATTAATATTGTCCTCGTCGTTGCTGCTGCTGCTGCTGCGGTGGCGTTGGCATAGAAGGAAGCAGAATAAGCGTATTGTTATTAAGAATTATACGTTTCGGCTTCTATGCGGAAGCCTTGTTCATAAACTTGAATATTTAATCACTCGGCAAATGCGTCACGTAGCTGGACGGAATCAAATTGGTCGGCGTCATTCCCTATCTTTTGACATGAATTTACCACCTAATCAGACCAGAATGGCATCAAACTGTCAGATTTTTAATAACCCCCTAACAAACTGGACGACAGATATATAGCTGAATTTTTATCTGCAGCGACTGTGAGCTGCAGACTACCAGTCTAATTGAAAGCACCCTCGTGTATAGAACGACATAATTTTGTGCCAAGGATGTAGGAGGTTGGGGAGGCAGTTTTACTGCTCATATCTCGTTACTTACAGCGCACACAATTACAAGTGACGTTCCCTGTCGAGCTCTGCTCAACTGCTTTCCTCTGACTATTTCATGCACCGCCTGGTTAAGCTTTCCTCCACTGATGTACGACCATTGCATCGTCTTCCTGAAACCAACACGTTTGGCTTTGCTTTGGTTCACAGCTTGTTTTTGTTATTGCCTGAAAACATGACAGCTTATTTTGCATGCTTGTGCCGTCGTTATTTTCTTCTTTTATTTATTTGTGATGGAGCGATTCTCGAGCGAGTCAGTCGCAGTGCGTTCGTGCTTCTCCATGCCGCCGTGAACCCTGTAATTGCGTCGGCAATCTCTCATTTGTGCAGTAGTTTATGCCCTCTGCCGACAGGTTCGAATGAAAAAAAATAAAATTTTCCAGAAAAAGTAGGTATGTTTTAAGAACAAATAGAAATGGAAGAAGTTAACCGAAAGCAATGAAATTACCTTAACATCTGTCCAACCTCTCAGCCATAGAAAATGATGCCACTGGAAATGCGAGTTCTCATTCATATATACATCAAAAACATGTGTGCAAAAATGCATAAAATGAAACAGTACCGCTTGCACTTTAAATAAATTCGGAGGATTCTTGCACCTGTAGAGATATATATTATATACACATCTAGCAGCAATCAATAACGAACACACTCTTGCATGCATTCCAGAGCGCATTTGTTAAATAATTTAATTCACAATGGCGCTCGTAAGGATTGTCATCAATTGCATATTCATTGTTGCTTAATTTGTTCGTACACATTATGACAACTCATGCCTTCACTAATATTCTCTCAGATCATAACCTGTTATTGCCTTATTTTCTCAAATGTCTGCGGTGTGTTTGTCTATTCACATTATTTGAATGTTGGTTCGTTAATATTACTTAAAAGCTATTTTACGATCCACTACCACTTTCCATGCCACAACTGTTCTGTGTGAAACACACTGTACTGTTGGTGGTGAAAATAAACTTCAACTTCAACTTCAACTATGGCGCAAGTGAAGTGTCATGCTGTGTGCTCACCAAAGCTTTAAGTAGCCACCCCTTCGAAAGCGATGAAGTGCTTGGGCACGCAGCGACTGCCAACTAAATAAGAAACATGCGGACCTAATGAAATCTTCTTCAAGAGTGGCAGTTTTTTTTATGCTTAAGGCATGGACACCACGTTAAGTGAAACAATGAAAAGCAAGCTCATACTACGTGCTTTCATATTATTAGGCACTTGAGGTGCCGCCTTGAGGTGGACGTGCTCGGCAAGGTGCGCTGCAGTGACCATAGGATGGTAAGAACTCGACTTGAGGAGGGAACGGAAGAAATTGGCACATAAGAAGCCGATCGATGAGTTAGCGGTAAGAGGGAAAATAGAGGAGTTCTGAATCAAGCTACAGAACAGGTATTCTGCTTTAACTCAGGAAGAAGACCTTAGTGTTGGAGCAATGAACGACAATCTTATGGGCATCATTAAGGAATGTGCAATAGAAGTCGCTGGTAACTTCGTAAGACAGGATATCAGTAACCTATCGCAGGAGACGAAAGATCTCACTAAGAAACGCGAATGTATGAAAGCCTCTAACCCTACACCTAGAATAGAACTGGCAGAACTTTCGAGCCTAATCAACAAGCGTAAGGTAGCTGACATAAGGAAGTATAATATGGATAGAATTGGCCATGTTCTCAGGAATGGAGGAAGCCTAAAAGCAGTTAAGAAGAAACTAGGAATAGGCACGAATCAGAAGTATGCGCTAAGAGACAAAGCCGGCAATATCATTACTAATATGCATGAGATATTTCAAGTGGCTGAGGAGTTCTACAGAGATTTATACAGTAGCAGTGGCACCCACGACGACACTGGAAGAAAGAATAGTCTAGAGGAATTTGAAATCTCACAAGTAAAGCCGGAGGAAGTAAAGAAAGCCTCGGGAGCTACGCAAAGGGGGAAGGCAGCTGGGGAGGATCAGGTAACAACAGATTTGTTGAAGGATGGTGGGCAGATTGTTCTAGAAAGACTGGCCACCCTGTATACGCAATGCCTCATGACCTCTAGCGTACCGGAATCTTGGAAGAACGCTAACTTAACCCTAATCCATAAGAAAGGGGACGCCAAAGACTTGAAAAATTATAGACCGATCAGCTTACTGTCCGTTGCCTACAAAGTATTTACTAAGGTAATCGCAAATAGAATCAGCAAAGAGCTCTGTCAACCAAAGGACAGGCAGGACTCCGTAAAGGCTACTCAACAATAGACCATATTCATACTATCAATCAGGTGATAGAGAAATGCTTGGAATATAACCAACCCTTCTATTGATTACGAGAACGCGTTTGATTTAGTAGAAACCTCACCAGTCATGTAGGCATTACGGAATCAGGGTGTAAACGAGCCGTATGTAAAGATACTGAAAGATGTCTATCGCGGCTCCAGAGCCACCGTAGTCCTCCATAAAGAAAGCAACAAAATCCCAATAAAGAAGGGCGTCAGGCAGGGAGATACGATCTGTCCAATGCTATTCACAGCATGTGTACAGGAGGTGTTTACATGACTGGGGTAGTTGGAGAAGTATCGGCGAGGTCTTTCCCTGCAGTGGGCGTAGCCATGCTGATGGTGATGAAGATGATGACGATGAGGTGCCGCCACGAAAGGCGAAGTAAAGCCTATCCTTAGCGTGAAGGTAAGCGCTGTGCAAGTTAACTGAAACCTTTTTATAGAAGGCTCCGTTACCGGCTTTACTGTTCTATCTGCGGTTATCTTTTCATATTCTGTCTAAGCGACCTACAAAATGCACTTCGTTATTTATTTTTGTTTCTCCTCTGCCTTCTTCTTCTATGAGTTGTTTCTCTCTGTGTAATCGAGAGTTCGACGGAAGCCCGTCTGGTCTGGGTAAAACATGGCAAAGGAAAAAAAAGACGTACACCGACCAAATGGAAACGTTAGAAGTCGAAGAATTCTGGCTTCCACACGGAAGCCTTGTTCCCAAACATTGTGGACAAGGCTTCCGTATGAAAGTCAGAACGTCCTTACTTTTAAAGTTTTATTTGGTCGGTGTGCGCCTTTCTTTCTTTGTCATGGTTGTCTCTCTCTATCCTTTTTTTTTCTTTTTCATGTGAGGGAATCTTTCATGGGCAACTCCAGTGCCTATTTCATCTGTGTTTACTATTCATGGAAGACGAACAACCTTGTATATTAATCAAAGACACAAGCTGAACAATGTCGCAAGACACTTTGTCACGTAATGGAGTGTTTCATGAGGGCGATGTTGCATTGGCAAGCGAGATAACCAACCTTGCCCGTAAACAGCGTGTTATCTCGGCCATAACACATCCTGGACCTGATAATATGAGAATTTAGGTTGTCGTCACGTGTCGTAACAACTTCGGCTGATTCAGGTTTACACAGGCGCTGAGGAAACATTTTTTTGCATACAGCGTTGCATGGCTTTTCCCTGGGTGCCAAGAAAGCCTATATTACCAGCCGTACTACATGAACTCAGGTTCTACGCAGACCGCACTGGAGAGTGGTTTTCTCTATAGAGGAAAACATGTTTTCACATAAGGTGCATGTGGTTATGTTAAAACCGAAACGCTGCGCCAAATGTGTCACCACTCGTCATTGCCACCTTTCACAGAGTCAACGCTGTATAAGTAGGGCACACTTATATAAGCTGCACGCAACTAGGTACACACCTTCAACTCTGTAACGCAATACTGCTGCGCAATCATATAGAAAGGGACATGCTCGAGAACAACTATAAAAAAATTGTTTCCTCTCTATCAAAACATGCAATGGTATTTTCTTCGCACTACCCTATTTGTAAGTGGTAAACTTAGAACTAGCTTTCTTTAACACAAATTCAATCAGTGAGCAACACTATCTGCAAATTTATACTGAAGAAATGCAAACAATATTGCATTTATTTTGAAGAAAATATCATTTACGTGCTGTAGCCAACAGAAAGTGAACTCACAGTAACGCTTAAGACATTTGCAGCACTCTGGAGAAAAAAAAAAGTGGGGGGACGGGGAACAAGAATTAAAAAAAGAGGAACGAAAACAACGCTGTGCTTCAAATTCCTTTATGCAAACAGAAAAAAATGCCGTGCAGCAAGCGATATATATATATATATATATATATATATATATATATATATACCCTACGCTATCCTAAGCTGAGGGAAGGAAGAAGGGGAAGATAGAGAAGGGAGAGAGAGAGGGTATAGATACGTGCACAGACAGCCATTGAGTCAAAGCTGCTCGTTCAAACCAGACGTTCTCAGCAATCACAAATGTGAAATGAAAGTTTGCAATGCACGTTTGTCCATCCGACGCTGAATTTTCTTTTGAGTTCTTCTGGACAATTTCAAGTCATGTACAGACTTTATGCCTGTATCTTTGCACGGCGACGAATTGCACGAAGCATCTCCAGCTCAATGTCGTATTCAATGCGTGTAGACGTTCTCTGAAGCGAATGCGTGGCAGCCTCTAGGGCACCCTTTATGGTCTCCTCTAGGCTAGAGGACAAATCATCAGAACATCCGACTTCGACAATTGATTTGAACTTTGGCCAGTCGATACATTGAGTGACGTTAACTTGGAGCCCGTCAACCCTTCAATCCTAAGATAAGTTGGTAGGTGGTCACTTCCCCGCGTTTCAATATTGAAAACCACCTGACCTTTCCAGTGAAGGAGCGTGAAACAGAGGTGAGGTCCACGCAGCTGCAGTAGATAGTTCCACGCAGAAAGGTGGGGCTTCCATCATTCAACTAGCACAGTTCTTGTTAGGAGGCAAATGACACTAATCTGCCCGTGGAGCTTATCTAAGGACTTCCCCAGAGATAGTGTGAGGCATAAAAATTTTCAGTCATGACCAAAGGCTGCGGAGTCGCTGTCATGATTCGCCGTTACCGCTCGCAGACCAGCCTATTTGAGGGCGATATGTAGGCTTCAACTAGTGTGAAAGGGAACTTGCCTTTCCTCACGGTCAGACATACATACTGGTTTTCTTGGTACTGGATGTTGAACATACGTAAGATCACGTCATATGAAAACGATGATCTTGCTTCATTCTTCATGGGTGGCAGACATGAAACACGCATACCCGGACAGTCTGGTGTTTGCTGATAGGGGCTCGCAGGTGACGACGATGGGGAACTTATTCATGAACATAAACTGTCGAAAGTCCAATATGCGTGACTTAAGTCCTCTGGCGTTCCACTAAAATATCGACGCGTTCCGGACCTCGCCACGAAACGATGGCTTCTGGAGAGCCATTATTTCAAACAAGAGCTAAATGTACTGGACTCAAAGTTTCCAACACCTGTAGCGCGCTTTTTCGCAGACGAAGATATTATGTTGTTAAGTATAACGCGAATGGCATTCATGAGCGAGTGCAGAATGTGGATGACCTTCAGATGATCAGCCAGCGTGGCTTTAACAGTTGCCGAAGCCGTCGAGGTCGGTGCGCTTTGAGATAACTTAGCAGGGTGTTGTGCCTTCGGTATCTCAGGCCATTCTTTACGACGGCCGAGCCTTTCCGCTCTGTTTGCTTTCCTTGCATCTGTCTTGGTGGTGCTATGCGTTGATGCGGCAATCCTTCTGACGGAAGGTGGCGTGTCATTAGCTGCAGCTGCAGTATTTCGTGAACCTTTTCGGTGTCGATGTCGACGTCTCCAAGGGGCGGCAGCAGCCTCTCGATGCGTTGAATCGTGCCGTGGCATACGCTTGAGGATCGTGATTTCCTTCCGCATCCGCGGGCAATTTTCTGATGAGGCCTTGTGAGCACCACTGCAGTTAGGGCACTTTTACTATTGCTGCAGGTGTCTTCTGAATGGGAGTCGTAGTACCGCGGGCACACGACATTGTACACACAGACACACTTTATGTGGCCTATCTTGCAACACTTGAAACACTGGAGGGGCTTCGGAACGAATGGTCGTACTGAAAGGCGTACATGTCCTACTTTGACGTGGCAAGGAAGGCTGTCTCCTTAAAAAAAATCTTCACACAGCCTGTGTTTCCCAGTCTGAAAATTCTCGTAAGGAAAGTGCCTTCTGTCGTTGGTTTGCTCAGTATTGGCAAGCGGTCATTCAGGATGGCAACTTCGAGGTCATAAATGACGCCCGCAGTACCATCGCCGCCTGCAGGGATCATTGATCGCATCTTTACAATGTCGATTTGTTATATTGTCGCGTATACTCTGCTGAAGTATACACACTGAATGGGGATCCAGGCGATTGTCCTTCACGAAACGAAACCGTTGATGCGCGATGCCGAGATAAACCTCGTTCTCTTCTTCTTTAGTCCCCTTGCTGTGCCACTGCATGTGGCACTACCCCCTCTTCAAAATAATAATAAAAGAATGAGAACATACATAGGCTTGACGTGAGAGCGCCGAGATGGCCTAGGACGAACATATAGGCTTTAGTCACAATCACTGTGGTGTGCGATATAGTCACAAGACACTGAGGGACGAGCAAAAACAAAAACTAGCCTAAGGGGCTGAAGATGTCGGATTTTAGTGGCTGTGATGCGGTTTCAACCGCACAACATGCACAATCTCAGATTGCGGTTGTCGACGTCGGGGAGGCTGGCTTCAGTCAGGAAGGACTTCGTAATTCACGTCGCTAATCCGCTGCAACACTTTGTAAGGTCCGAAGTAGCGACTCAAAGGCTTCTCGGATAGTCCTTTTCGGCGCACGGGAGTCCAGACCAAATCTTGATCGCCAGGTTGGAACTCGACTTGTCGATGGCGGAGATTGTAACGTTGTGCATCGATGCTCTGTTGTTTCTTTATGTGCACTCGGGCAAGCTGACGGGCTTCTTCCGCTCGTTGCACGAAGAGTTCGGCATCTTGGGCGAGATCGAGGTGATCGATGTTGTCGCATGGCAGCATTGCTTCTAACATAGTCTGCACTTCACGGCCGTAAACGAGGTAAAACGGCGTGAAGCGTGTTGTTTCTTGCGTAGCAGTATTATACGCAAACGTTACGTATGGGAGTATCTCGTCCCACGTCTTGTGCTGTAGGTCCACGTACATAGACAGCATGTCAGTCATCGTTTTGTTTAGTCGTTCGGTCAAGCCGTTTGTCTGCGGATGATAGGCAGTTGTCCGTCGGTGGGTTGTGCAGCTGAGTTTAAAAACGTCTTCAATGAGCTGCGCTGTAAACGCTTTGCCTTGGTCTGTGATGACGTGCGATGGGGCGCCATGCCGTAGGACGATGTTCTGTATGAAAAACTGGGCAACCTCGGAAGCTGTGCCTCGGGGCAACACCTTTGTCTCGGCATATCGCGTTAAATAGTCTGTGGCGACAATTATCCACCTGTTGCCAGAAGATGACAGTGGAAACGGGCCTAGAAGATCCATGCCGACCTGGTTGAAAGGTTTGCCAGGTGGGTCAATCGGATTCAGCAATCCCGCAGGCTTCACAGCTGGCGACTTTCGGCGCTGGCATTCACGGCAGGCTTGGACGTACCGCTTAACACACTCGGCAAGTTTCGGCCAGTAGTAGGATTTGCGCACTCTATCAAGCGTGCGCGTAAAACCCAAATGGCCAGACGGAGGCTCGTCATGACAGGCGAATAAAACTTCGGCACGGAGGTCTGTTGGAACGACCAAAAGGTATGTCTTCTTGGTGGCAGCGGAGTTCTTCTTATACAAGACGCCATGTCGTACACAAAAAGACGACAATCCTCGAGCGATGTGCCGGGGTATTGCTGGGTTTCGTCCTTTCAGATGTTCGAATATAGGTCGTAGTGAGTTGTCTGCGCGCTGCCGTGTGGACAAATCAGTAACGCTTACGGCCCCAAGAAAAACGCCGTCGTCCTCAATGTCTTGGTCGGTAGTGTCGATAGGGGCGCGCGAGAGTGCGTCAGCGTTTTCGTGTATGCGGCCTGACTTGTACACGATGGTCACGTCGTACTCCTGCAAACGTAGACTCCACCATGCGAGTCGTCCAGAAGGGTCCCGCAGATTTGCAAGCCAACATAACGAGTGATGATCGGTTACAACTATAAATGGGCGGCCGTAGAGGTAAGGTCGAAATTTGGCCAGCGCCCATACGACGGCAAGACACTCTTTCTCCGTAGTAGTGTAGTTGGTCTCTGCACGCGATAGTGTGCGACTTGCGTAGGCGATCACTCTTTCAATTCCTTCCTGCCGTTGTACAAGTACCGCGCCAAGACCAACGTTACTGACGTGTGTATGAACTTCCGTGTCCGCCTCCTCGTCAAAGTGGGCTAGAACTGGTGCTGACACCAGACGCTGTCGAAGTTCAGTGAAAGCAGTCTCTTGCTCTGAGGCCCAGATGAACGATACATCGTCCCTCGTGAGTCGAGTCAGCGGCTCCGCCATCTTCGAAAAATTTTCGATGAAACGCCGGTAGTATGCGCAAAGGCCCAGGAAGCGTCGGACACCTTTCTTGTCGGTCGGTGTTGGAAATGTGGCTACAGCGGCAGTTTTCGCGGGATCGGGGCTAGCGCTTTCCGCGCTGACCACGTGTCCCAGAAACATAAGCTCCTTGTAGCCGAAGTGACACTTCTGAGGCTTAAGGGTGAGGTTAGCCGATCGGATGGCTTCGAGAACTTGCCGCAGTCGTTTCAGGTGGTCGTCAAATGTCACCGAAAAAACTACCCCGTCGTCGAGGTAGACGAGGCAGGTTTGCCACTTCAGGCCAGCGAGAACGGTGTCCATCATTCGTTTGAAAGTTGCTGGTGCCGAGCAGAGCCCGAAAAGAAGTACCCTGAATTCGTAAAGGCCATCTGGAGTGACGAAAGCAGTTTTTTCGCGGTCTCCTTCATCTACCTCAATTTGCCAGTAACCGCTCTTTAGATCGAGAGACGAAAAATACTTAGCTCGCCGCAACCTGTCTAAAGAATCATCGATACGTGGTAGTGGGTACACGTCCTTCTTGGTGACATCGTTGAGGTGTCGATAATCAACACAGAAACGAAGCGTTCCGTCTTTTTTCTTGACCAGAACCACCGGAGACGACCACGGACTGTGCGAAGGCTGTATGACACCCTTATCTAGCATCTCCTTGACTTGGGCTTGAATTGCCTGACGTTCTTTCGGCGCGACACGATAAGGCTGTTGTTTGATGGGGCGTGCGTCGGCGGATGTCGTGATTCGGTGCTTCGTGATTGGCGTTTGGCCCACCTTAGTAGACCGAGCGAAGCACGCGCGGAATTCGTTCAAGAGTTTCTGCAGTGCGCCCTTTTGGTCGTCCGTAAGCTCGGAGTCTATATCGACGTCTCTGAGCGAACCGTCGTTTGTGTCCACTTCAGAAGCAAAGCACTCGACGATGTCCGTTGATGGTTCGGCGTAGGCGACGGCAGTGCCACGAAAAATGTGCCGATGCTCAAAGCTAAAGTTGGTAACGAGGACCGCTGTCTGGCTATCAGGAAGTTCCACAAGGCTTCGTGCTACACAAATACCTTGGGCCAGCAACATAGAAATGTTGCCTTCTACAATGGCTTCACCGTCTCGTAGCTCGTCGGTCTTGACCGGGACCATAACACTCGCACGCAGCGGTATAGTGATGCTGTCGTCCGAAACGCGAAGTGCGGATCTGTGTCCAACAGCGTCGGTCTGTGTTGTTGCCCTATGTGTCGAGAAAGTGATACAGCGTTCGCGGACGGCAACAATGGCGCCATATTCCCGGAGAAAGTCCATCCCAAGAATTAAATCGTGGGAACACTCGCGTAGAACCAGACAAGTGGCGAGAAAATCAGCACCGCGAATTTCTACTCTCGCCGTGCATAAGCCAAGCGGTGTGACGACGTGGCCACCTGCCGTACGAACTGGTGCCCCATTCCAGGGCAACGTAACTTTTTTCAGATTGCTCGCGAGTTTGCCACTAAGGATGGAGTAATCGGCGCCGGTATCTACAAGTGCACTGATTTTTCTGCCGTCGATCAACACAGGTATGTCCAGTGAAATCTTGTTGGCGGGAACTGGTTCTGGCGTCGTCGTGGTCTCGTTGTTCTGCGGTCGGCACGGTACGAGGTCTTCAGCGCGTCGGGTATCAGCGGCCCCGCCTCGGAAGGTCGCTGATGTCAGTTTTCCCGGCGTGGACTTGGTGATCGCCCTTGCGTCGTCCTCGAAGTGGTATCACGAGCAGGGAAATATCGCCGCGGTGAGGGTGAGCGTGACTGTCGCTGCGATGTACCCGGCCTGCGCTGCTGTTCGATAAATTCTGCGATGTCGGGAGACCTCTGGCCAAACCTAGGTCGAGGCGAATCGATGGAAAAACCCCGCAGGCCAAGTCGTCGATAGGGGCGCTCCCGATACACATGACCCGCTTCGCCGCAGTGGTAGCAAAGCGGGCGTCGGTCGGGTGCTCGCCAAACCTCTGATTCACCTCTGATGCATCTTGGAGGCTGAAGTAGACTTTCCTGAGTTTAGCGTTGTTGTCCCACTCGTTAAACGCAGCCACGCGCTCGAACTCCGCCAGCCAGTTTTCCACGTCTTCAAATATGTCGCCATGAAAAGCCGTCGGCACTTGGGGGTTCAGCAGCGTTAGGTAAGTCGGTGTCACCCTTTCCGTAGAAGTCACAGTGGTCGTAGTCATCACTTTTTCCGGGAGGTTTCCAAATTCTGGGGCGAGGCCTCGGATTCGCCGGCTTTTGCGGTGAACTGGAGTCAACTCCAATTGTACGAGGTTCTTGCTGCCCAGTGGGGTCTCCTGCATAAGTTGGGTGTACCCTGCACCTCCACCAAAATGTCGCGTATACTCTGCTGAAGTATACACACTGAATGGGGATCCAGGCGATTGTCCTTCCCGAAACGAAACCGTTGATGCGCGATGCCGAGACGAACCTCGTTCTCTTCTTCTTTAGTCCCCTTGCTGTGCCACTGCATGTGGCAAGATTACGTAGGCCTTGTAGGGTGCTGCGATGCAACACGTAAACTACCAGGACATTCTTGCGCGAGTTTATTCTCCCGTCTTTAATCTCATTTGGTGCGATTTTGTCGAGCAAAGAAGAGAGGACCTGCCTATTTAGGAGCGGCAAATTGGTCGCCGGGTCCACGGGCATGAAGAGCACAGTGCGTGGCCAGCGCTGCGGTGCACGCTTCATGGTTGCAGCACTTGGCGACGAAGATGCCTGCTGTAGTCTTCTTTTTGGTGATCTACTCATCCCGACCTTGAAGTCGGCGTCCGACGAGTCGTAGCTGTCCAAGCATAACTCAGTGGCCTCGCTGTCTATATGGCTTAACGCACTACCACGTTTCCTGGACGTTGTCCGACATGCCGGCTGCGAACCAGGAAGGTCCTCGGCGATCTCTTCATCCATTTCCGCAAGGAGTGAGCGGAAGCTCTCAAAAATGCAGGGAAACAAAGCGAAAAACCAGAGACAAAAGTACAAGCGTTCTATCAAAGAATCACTTTGTGTGCCTCCTCCGCCGCGCTGCAAAGGTTTCCAAGAATGTATAGATCTGGAAAAACCGTAATTAAAGCTGTCACTGTTTAAGGCAGTTAACTGGTATAGTTGTTTTGAGTACTTTGACATATTTACAACATTTGAGAAACAGAAACACACAACATGAATAAGACAGGACAGGCAGGGCAGGCAGGACAGGCAGGACAGGCAGGACAGGCAGGACAGGCTAGTCGAATTTCAGCATCCGTCCTTTCTTCCTTATCTTGTGCGTTTCTTTATGTTCTAAGCTGTAAGTACGTCGAAATATTAAAGCTGTAAATCTTGAATGCAATAATTTTGCCAAGTGAAACCTAGCTGAGGTGTACTGCTAAGTGTCGTACTGTTGATAAACTGGAACAGCATAGCACTTAGCATGGTAAAGTTCGATATGACGTACTGTCCTCTCATGCAGACACGTTCCTCGCCGGCTGGAGTGCGAGGTACTTAAACAAGAACGTTTTAAACAAAGCAGGCGAAAATAAGAACATCGAAGTCGAGCGATAAGTACAACTGTGCAATATATAAGTGCGTTGCATGGCCAACAGCTGTAGCAAGGCTTTACTTCCAAATGCTAAAGATGTACGCATCACGGAAATTTTGCGCAAAACGCTGTGGCTTACGGCTGCTTGGCAGCTCTTAGAACATTCCCATGCCTAAGTTGCGGGGCAGAGATGTCTCGTGATATAAATGAGCGAATGCCCCCACGCTCCCCCATTTTAAGACAACAAAAACGCGCCGATCACTCATGTAAAATTAGCCCCATCTATTTAGCCTAGTAGAACATGGACATCAGCGACAGTTAATATTAGATGCGTCATTGCTATGGTCAAAACATTATACTATCGCTGGATGGAACTCCTTTGAGAAGGAGAATAATACCCGTGTTACACGGGTAGCTCGGATCTCCTTCAAACTTCTTTCCCTTAAAGGAGCAAAAGGGAGTTTCACCTCAAAGGAGTTAGCTCCGTGTCACACGGGCAATAAGCGAGCTTTTGAAAGCTGCCGCTGGGGGCCCATAGGCGCTGCTCACCTCGTACGCAGCCATGAAAGAAACACGTTATCTATTGCTAAAAAGTCTTGGGAAAGACGTGAATCACTCATTCCGCATGCGCGAGACCTGCGATCACGTTGACCAAAACAAAAAAAAAATGACGCAGTCAGGGCGAACGCAGCAGCCATTCCGAGAACGCCCGGTTCGAGAGTCTAATGTAGCTGCTCAACTCAAATATCTTTCTCAGTGCTCAAATACTATATTATATGCAATAAAACCAGTTATAATTGCTGGTAAAAGTGAAATTAATAAAAATGACGGTGATTTCTTTACTCGAAATTCAAGCAAGCTGGGAACAAGAGTACTCCCTTCAGTCTGCAAGGGAGATCTTCCATCTCCTTTCGCTAGGAACTTCCTTAAACTTCCTTTGCTAAAGGACTGCCGTGTGACACGGCGTGCATCTCCCTCGAGATAAAGACGTCCTTGGTTGAAGGGAGCTAAAAGGACTTTAGCCGCGTCCGTGTGACAGGGGTATAAGACATTTGTATTTATCCCCGTCTGTGGTAGGCATGAGAAGTTAAAAGAAATTGCTAGCCACTCACATTTACGTCGACATCTCTCCTATATTTCCCCTCGGCGTCAAAGAAAAACGAATAGCCGTGATTACCCTGGCACATGGTGAAGTGCTTCCTTACCGGCTTGTGACGTGTGAGCAGCTTACCTGTAAAAAGCCATGACAAACTAAAAGCAACAAAACCATTTCATATTTCAAAGAATATTTTTTTTTCACCATCGTAATGTAGCGTTCAGTTTCGCTGCGGGAAGAGAAAATATTGCAAACAAAATTGTAAGCAGAAATTTCTAGACCCCAAGAGAAAGTAAAAAA
Source organism: Dermacentor variabilis (assembly GCF_050947875.1). Taxonomy (NCBI): domain Eukaryota; kingdom Metazoa; phylum Arthropoda; class Arachnida; order Ixodida; family Ixodidae; genus Dermacentor; species Dermacentor variabilis. The sequence continues at coordinate 28,911,972 of NC_134572.1, read as the reverse complement.
ATATATAACAAAGAATATACATCAGGCACCATTGATCGAGGATACACTCCAAAGATGCAATAAAAGCGAGGTCAAGCGTTATGAGGATATGCTGACAGAGTAATCAAGGGAAAAAAAAACCGCGCATATTTAGTGTCGTGAAGCGACCCTGCTAACAACAAAGCGCGAGTCAAGGGACATTAACCTTTTCCGTACGTGTCTTAATGAATATATCACTTGTGACGTAAAACCACTTCAACGATGTCACTGATACTCTTACTCTTGAATCATACCGCCATATAAATTAGGCAAACACGGGGAGTATAGTGACACGTGTACTTATCTTTATCGGGCCACCACGTTTCGCCGCCTAACAAATGTTATCGCACAGCGCGGGACGCGCCTGCATGCATCCGAAGTTTCTGGAAAGTTATCGATGCTTCTATCCGCTGTCTGTTGTCGCCGAACCTTGTGTTATCTGATTTCATCACGTGACGCGAATGGTGTAGAACTTTATGGAAGGCATGCGGGTCCCAAGGATTAGTCTGGAACATTCAACGACTGCTGTATAAAAGCCGACGCACTTGACCCGCTGATAAGATTTTCGACGATCGCCGACTGTGTTCGCCGCTGTCGCCGTTCTTTGAGTGTAGCCTGTCTTTGAAGGCACAGGTTCGCCTAATAAAACGCTAGTTTCGCCTTTTTCAGTTTGGCTGCTTTCTTCACAGTCACTACTAGGGGACAATAGTGTCATCTCAAGAAATCAACCTAATGATGTCACCTAAAAAGGTCACCGCAGCACTTTTAACATTTATTTTATTCTTCACGAAAAAGCACTGACAAGTTGTTTTTTCCAAGTCTGTAGTTTTAGTCCTGCCCTATCTATTATGACAGCAAAGCAGCAACTTGCAGACCACAAGCTTTTCTAGGCATCAATCTGTCGTGTACCACAATGAGAATGCGCGTAAATCTGTGCGCCTTTGTCAGCATAAGAGCCAACATATTTACAGCACTAGAAGGTCATAGGGGTTCTTGTTTCTTTTTTAAGGTCATGACGTAATCAGATTCACATTAATGGGCGCCACTGTAAGCAACGTTCATGAACTGGAGTAGAAGATACCCATTCGAACATTGCCTTCCTTGAAGTATTATGCAGACACTTTTCATTTTATTTAACATAATGCATATTTTTCAACCAGTATAAATATAAAACCATGACCACATAACGCCAACTAACGATGAAGCCAGGAAAGCATTGAGGAATTGCCCCAAAAGCTACACGTTCAGCTACACGTTTTCGTCGACGCAAGCCCAAAAGCGTACGGAGCTTGTGCATACCTTCGTGTAGATGTGAATGGGAGCGTGGCTAGCACTCTGATTGTAGCCAAGTGAAGGATAGCCCCACGGAAAGCTCTATCCTTGCCGAGACTACAGCTAATGGATGCGTTAACAGGAAGCAGGCTGTTAAAATGTATAGTGGAAACCTGCGGAGATCTAATGACAAGAGCGCAATGTTTTCTTTGTACTGACGCAAGCAGAGTGCTTGACTGGTTACAGCGAGCGCCTTCGACTTTAGGTGTCTTTGTGAAGAACCAAGTCAGAGAAATTCTGTCTATTACTTCGGAGTGTAGCTGGCGTCATCGTCCAGGAGAAACCAGTCCTGCTGATATGCTGACCCGAGGTGTTTCCTTAGACCTAATGACTACCGGGGTAGACTGGTGGCAAGGACCAGCTTGGCTTAGTAAGGACTCGGAAAAATGGCCAGCTGTGAAGCATTCACTTTCCCAAATCAACAGCATCCAAGGTATAACAGCGACCAAAATGAACGACGCTTCACTCTACAGGAAACATACTGCAGTTGTTAACCTCACTGCTAGACACCACGAAGTTCAGTTCACTGCACAAGCTTCTCCCTGTCACAGCATGGGTGCAGCGCTTTGTCTACAACGTTAAGTGCAAGATTAAAAAAGCGAGAGTTATCTCTGCTGAAGAAATATTGGCAGCGGAGAAATATTGGATCCGGCAAGTTCAAGCTGAACCGTTTCCCGAGGAGAGAGTTGGCTGCTGGGAAGGCAAGGACCGCCAATTGATTCATGGGTAGCACAACTACACCCATTTCTCGACGAGAACGGGCTTCTACGCGTCGGAGGAAGACTACAGAACCTCACAGACAGCCGGGACGTGAAGCATTCATTGCTACTTCCAAGTCGACATTGTTTCACCGAGCTGGGATTTGCGGATGCCCATCGTCGATTCATGCATGGAGGAGTAACGGCGGTGATGCACAACGTACGCGAACGATTCTGGGTTTCAAGAGCGCGACAAGCGGCAAAGAAAGCAATTAGTCGATGCCTGCTATGCGTCCGTTTTCGTACGAAACCCACTGTGACGCCGTACCCGCCACTTCCAGTCTGCCGGGTCGAAAGGACGAAACCTTTCAACACTACAGGTATTTATTTTGCCGGACCATTGTATGCAAAGTCATCCGAGAGCTCCGACTAACAAAATCTACATTATACTATTCACATGTGCAGTAACAAGAGCATTGCATTTGGAAATGGTATTGGATATGTCTTCACCTGCGTTCCTGTTGGCATTGCGGCGTTTCATTGCAAGAAGGGTACTCCCAAGCACCATTTACTACGACAATGCCTTAACCTTTAAAACAACGTCGCGGGAGCTACAAAAATATGGAAAGTACGACGACAAGACGACCTCCAGGCTCACATTACGAACCAAAGAATTCAGTGGAAGTTCATCGTCGAAGCGGCCCCATGGTGGGGAGGCTGGCGGGAACGGTTGGTCGGAACCATAAAAATGGCCCTCCGCAAAGTTTCAAGTCGAAGTTGTCTGTGCGTAGAAGAACTTTCAACTATTATTACTGAGTTTCAAGCGGTGCTCAATTCACGGCCTCTAACGTATTCTGATAATCAGGCAGGCGAGTCTGTAGCCCTCACGCCAGCGCATTTTCTAGTGGCCCAGGAACATACGACGTTACCAGAAGGAAATACATTGTCAGACCTAGCAACCAACCACGTTCTCAACGACTAGCAGAGACACTTTCAACATCGCCAAAAATGGTGAATGACTTCTGGAAGCGATGGAAACATGAATATTTGCTGTGACTACCATAGACCCATAGCTCACCCACGCATCACTCAAGAAATTTAAAGATCGGCGACATCGTAATAGTCGACATTCCTAACACGCCCAAGTTATTCCGGACACCTGCCCGGGTTCAAGAGGTGTACCCAGGCACCGGCGGATTTGTGCACGCCTGTTTAATCCGATTACTGGGAGGCAAAGTCTTCAAGAGGCCAGTGCAGGAGCAACATCTTCTAGAACTAGATGTCACCACATTTGAGGCCCCGGAGGATGTCGGAGCCTGGCGCCAAGAAATGCGCGCACCTTTATCATCATCATGATACCTTTTGTGTTCGCCTTTAGCGATTAAAAGGCTTTGTTGGGTGTCTCGCGGCTCCGTTTTTTTCTGGCGACGCGACCTGTAAGTGGTCTGCGTTCCGCAACCCGGAACCCACGAAACTCAAGAAAGTAAAGATGTTCTCCGGGTTGTAGATGAAGGCGCCACTTATTTTGGTCCTGACCACCCCAGCGAGAATCTGGACGAGATAACAAAGCACTTTTATCTAGACCGCAGAATATGCAGCACACCTCACAATAAGCTCACCAGGCCTCAAGCCATCACGTTCAGAATGCGTCAAACCAACACGAACCCCACGCAGAACAGACTACATAACTACATGCCCGAGCTATACACAACATCATATTGCGAAAATTGCCTTAGCACACTAGGCGTACGCCACTTGCTCTGGCCGTGTGGTTGGACCCACGCAAGCGAGAATCAAGACTCCGCGAGGCAACAAGAAGCATAACGCAGCACGGACCTGGCGGAGCAGCTCTGGGCCGTAGAGCGAGCCCAAGATGCGGTCAGGGAGTTAAAATTCCCGGTCCCAACTTGGCAGTAGCCCGCTCTATGGAGCCTTGCGCCCTGTAGCTCTCAGAACCTTTCAGTACAGTTATTCCATCCATCCATTCAAGAGCAGCACATACACATCGACCCAGGTTTCCATCAAAGACGTTCATTGAAAACAGGCACATACATGCCCAGTGACCCATTGGCAACAAAGAGGCTCAGTGAAGATCGACACATACCCACTGTTACACACCCAGTGACCCAAGTTGAAAGCTGGTTTTGAACGCGGTTCCCTCTGTGAAGCAGCCTTACGCTCTATCTATTTGACCATAGAGTACCCCGTCACCCAAGTTAGCAGAAAAGAGGTTAGGCGTGGACATATACACATACATAGATAGAGAGATCTCACAAGCTGTGAGTAGTCCTCAATGAATGCTAATCGCCTTAAAAGAAACGTTAGGGTGCCTAAATCCATCTCGTTGTTATTTGAGATCACTCGGATAATTTAAACCCGCATGTCTTAGCGACGACAGTTGAATATAATTTTAGGCACGTGTTTCGCTTACCGAGATATCAACAACTAAAGCGTAAATAGGCCCTATAATTGCTCTAGTTTGAGATGGCTTTACCTTCGCGCTCTCTTAACACAAAGTGCGTAAGTCTAGGCACGTATAGCGTGCATTAATTTTCTCCGACGTCGGACGTGGCTCAAATTGCGTCGAGCTTAGCGTTACAGCAACAGCGGCTTCCGGTTATTCTAAGAGATAAGAAAATGTAAACACGTTCTTTCGCGACAATGTTTTCTTGATTTTGAACATTTCCTGTAATTTATTATCCTAGGCGCATCATTAGGCACATGTAAACATGGTGCCCGTAACTAGTGCGATGTTATTAAGAACAATTTACTTTTATTTTTTCGTCGTGTTTATCTACACTCCAAATACGCGTCTCTAAGGCAGCGAACTATTTTTTTTTATTTAATTCCCGACACTGCCCTGAATCCTGATACGGTATTGTAATCTACCAATGCCGCAATGGTTCGCATTTCAACTTCCACGTCAAGCTGTTATTTGCAAACATATTACAACACGAAAAGTAATATTGATAAGCAGAACAGGGAGTCTTTACACGCACGCTTCCATCGCACTTATCTCGCACATTATGAAGAAATATTTAATATGTTAAAGAATTATGTATGCCGTGAGCGCTATGAGGCAAACACAGTGAAACGCTAATTGTGTTGCGCCGTACCTCATGAATCCCGCGACAGGACCTGCTGTCGTCTTCATCCGCTCATCAAAATCCGTTGTCTTAGGCGAAGGCTTCTGAAATACTAGATTTCACTATACCGTTACCCCTCGCCACTCGAATGCTTTATATTTTTGCAAACTTTAAATTCAGTTGCTCCATCTGCTATTCTGCCGCCGTAAACTGCACTAACCTTCCTCTAACAATCATTCAGTTTATTAATCCAACGCTTACTTGTTCAGAGCCCCCCCTCCCATGACATGACCTGCTAAATTCTCTTAGTAGTAATAAACATGTAGTGTTTTTTGTTTTTTTTCTAATCCTCATATTACCAGTTTCGTGCTTTGAACAGTACGCCAATAAGCTTCCGGTCAAGCGCTTATTACGCAACCCTTGGCTTCCCGTCAGCTATCTTTCTGATCCTCTAAGATTCGGCGCTGCATTTAGTACTGAGAAAATAAACTAGTTCAGTACTTTTTTTTTCATGGAAATCGCTCAGCTGTCCGGCATGACTTGAGATTGCTTGCTCGCCATGTGATCAGCACAAGATGAGCAATTTTATCTTCTGGTTATCATGGCAACACATGAAAGACTCGTGTGGTCTACTTGGCTCCTCGCTGAATGGGTGAGCAGCCTCAGCTACTGGGCTGCATTTTCGGTGCAGGAGCCGGTAGAAACACTCTGAGTGTTTGCGTCGTGTTCGTGTGTGTATCGTGCTTATTGACACTTTTTCTGTCTTTACCCTTTCTTTAGCAGAATGGCAAATCAGGCAAGTTGTTGTTGATTTATGTTTGAAGATAGTCACGAATAGATACAGAGGATGAAATAAAGACAGAGAAGGACCGTACGTACAAAGCGCCAACTTTCAGATTACGGAATTTATTGAGGCAACCTAGATTTATATGGATGTCATGCTAATGGCATAATCACAAGAAGAAAAAAAGGGGGGAAAGAAGGAAAAGAAAGAAATGGGGGAACGAATAAAAGACACAAGTTGGGGTGGAGGAGGAGGACATAAATAAATTAGGGAGGGATAATACCAGAAATGCGTCTGGTTGGTTACCCTACACTGGGGGACGGGGAATTCGACTAGAAAGACGAGAGAGGAAGCGGGGGTAAGGAAAGACGTGGTGAGTTTGCTCATGAGCGCGGAGAGCCCCACCAAGATGAAGGCTTTCACAACAGGCCGGTCGCTCTCAAGAAAGACGAAAGTGCCTTCCCAGTTTTGTGGGCTGACGAGCGATGGAGGCGGTCTTCAAGGAGCACCTGCGCTGACAACGATCGATCGTCCATTTGTTCCCATGCGGCATAAATTGGGATAAAATCAATGTTTACTGGGATGACTACACAGCTAGAAAACATGCACTTTGATTGGTGTATCGGGGATCCACAAAAGGGACTGCACTGTCAAAACCACGATGGCTGATTCATAGAGCTAGGCTGGTTTGTTCTCTTTTTCTTACCAGCTGAGCCTTGTCCTAATCACGGATAAGTCTTTCTTTCCTTCAGGGGCTGCGGGGGGGCTGACAATAACGAAGGCAACGTTGCCAACGTTGGCAATTTTTACATCCAAAATTTAAAAAAAAATTCGTCCTCTTTCCAAAACAAACTACAGCAACAGGCCATGCCATACATACACAATCCCGAAATCCGAGTAGCAGTTAGTGTTACGCCAGTCCTAAATAGCTGTGAGACACGGATTCCATAAAAGGCACTACAAACCAGCTACAAGTACCAGAGCCGGGACCAACAGTCCAAAATGCCAAAGGTGGCCTCGGATATGGGAGGTGCAGTGGGGGACCTTGAACCACGTGGCCCAAGATGGTGTGTCGTCTTGGCACGACTGCTGCGCTGGTGAGATACGCGGTGGCCCAGGTTTGGGCGCCTCACGCGGATCAGTGCACTGGAAGAGGTGGGACTTGGCTCACTCGTTGGCCAGCGAAGGGGACCGCCTTAACAGTCGGACCTCTGACAAGCAATGAAAATGTTGCGAACAACCGGTTGGTTTCGGCCGTTTCTTCACCACAGGCGCCGGTTTGAACGATAGTTATTCCGGTTCATTTCCTTGTTTGAAGAGGGTGAGTTTCACCCGACCACGTCCGCCTCCGTGTAAAAGCGGTGTCTCGGTGAGGGCTGCGTTCTCACTCATTTATTTCTCACAACAAGATTTTGTCAGAAGCGTTTCGCAAATGACACACTCCTACGGTGTACCTCATTTATTGTGTCCCTTTTTCATAATAGTGTCAATTTGCTTTTCGCTTCTATTAAATGCAAAGACAGATCGCTACGTTCGCTTTTCTGGAGGATACTTTTTCATCGTGGTATCGGCTTAATAAAAGACCGATCTTCGCAATCATCGGATGACCAAATTTTTACAATTTTTCATGGTAGGCTTTCCTCGAGAAAACTAGCTGTTCGACTGGCTGGAAGTGATTACAGTCGGCTATCGACAAATGTGCCATGGTTGCCGAGGCGTTCGTTTTTTCTCGCACAGCGCTGTCGGGCAGCTCACGTCATAACTCAGGGGGCAGCTGCTCTCTACGGAAGCGGTAAGGCCACGCACGCGTCCAACGGTCCATTTATATCGACGAGCCAAGTTATCGCTACCTCGTTCCCAATGACTCGGACAAACGAAGCGCCCCTTTCACTTCCGCCGGTGACAGAGGTTCGTTTGTTTCTGTCGTCACGACTGTCGGGCTCCACCTATAGCTGAAAGCGGTGCTGGGAAAGGCTTCTCTCAGTATGCGCCCGGCAGGGAGGGCACAGTTTCTGAGGGATTTGCGCTTGTCCAAGATCTTCGTTTAAAGGTCATAACATGATACGCTCCCCACAATTGTCAATGGCACTAGAGCAGTGTGAGGCAGCACTTGCATTCGCACCGTCTAGTAAAAGTTTACTGCGTCGGACACAATTTTCTTCTTAGCAATCGGTACCTCACTGCGTGGGCAATGCTAGTAGTGTTGCCTGACAGCTGTGGCGCAGACATTCTCTAGATGCTAACGATAGGTCAAGCGAGATGATAAGGCATGCATGTGCTTGACATTTCGGCACCGGCTGAGGCTCTCTTAGCATTGGGCGATGTCTTTTATAAGTAGTGAAAGTAACAACCAGCTTGAGTAACGGAGGCCAGTCCGTCTGTCTTAATGGCATGGTCAGAAGAAGGTAGTGTCGAACCAGCCGCCTATGGCACGCGTGAAGGAAGCGCACTTACGAGATCATCGTTCCCGCGCCATTGGTAAATGTCTTCATCTTGTTATCATGAAGCCATTGCTTAATCCAATGGGCTTACGAAAGCGTCAGAACATGACTTCTTTGCGTGTGATTAGTTCTTCCAGCCTCCCCACTGCGAATGATTTCTGCAAGCGTTTCAAGCTCCGCTTGTTGGTTTTCATTGACAGCTCGTTGTACTTGTGTGCACCTTACATGAACGAGATGGGCAACACACACGGTCTCTGTGGCCCACGTGTTCTTTTCACTATGGTACAGTGTAGAGTGCTCGGAGCGCATGGAGCGCATGCTGGTACACCGTGAAAGTGAGGGCTTTTATGACACACTATGACTGCACTGGGCCCCATATCGGTCACTCATAGCTCACCGGTGGCGCAAGAAGAGCCGGCTGACATGCGGTCCGAATGTCGGTCCCTGAGAACTGTTTACTGTGAGACCGTTTATATTTAGCTGCATCGTCCTGCGTAAATGCGGTGTTCGATTTCTTTCTCTCTCTCGTTCCCTCTTTCGATTTCCGCTTTCTCTTACAGCTAGTGTAGGGTAGAAGTAGGGTAGAAAAACGCACGCTTGTCTGGCTCCGATGCAGGTCAGGCGAATGTTGGACCCTGCTTTTCCTACACTTACTTTCTCTTTCTCACTTGGTGTGCTGTTCAAGAATGATAAAAGGCTGTGTATATAGACCTGAATCACAACTTTCTCGACAAAAGAGAGGGAGGGAAATTTGCTAAACTTTTTCTGAGCAGGTGCACCTTGCCATTGTTCGGCCGTCTTCGCTGATGATATGTCCAACATCACGCCTAGTTCACGATTGGTTCTTATAAAAGTTCTAGCGTATGAACTTTAATTTTTCTGTGTGCTTATACTGGTCCTGGTCTCGACAGAGATGCCCAGAAGCCACAGGCCAGTACGGTTAATGCGCATGCGGCATTTTGTTTTTAAAATTTTGCTTATCGAATACAGAGGGCAAAAGACAAGACTTCCCAGTGCCTATTCATCTTTTGAGATTATTAGCTCAGTGAGCGCTCCCCAATATGAATGGGCCTATAGGAACATTAAGGGATATGTAGCAAATGAACCTTTAATGAGGAGCAAGCATCTAGTGCAACATTTATCTGTATATTGAGCTTAATATTGTCACAGGCGATAATGTGGGAAGAAGAGGACGCTGATGGTCGCCCTGAAGACGACGAAAAAGAGTTTAGTATTATCACTGTTCTACGCTTGCTGGTTCAGCCATTAAAAAGCCATTTGTAAATAGACGCACGCATCTTCCTTCCCGTAGCATCACTATTGGTGGAGGTGCGGGGTAATCACTTGCACAAGACGGAGCTCCGCAGCGGACGTAACCTGGCCGCCATGTCATCCGAAAGAGAGAGCTCAACCACGCCCCGTCGTCGCCACCAACGGTTATCCTTGCCCAGCCTCGCAACCTTGGCATGTTTTCCGGCATTGACAACGTTGACGTCGATGACTGCTTGCAGAATTACGAGCGGGTCAGTGCACACAACAGGTGGGATAACAAGCTTATTCTGGCTAATATAATATTTTCCCTCAAGAAAACAGCACGGGTCTGGTTCTAAAAACACGAAGAAAAGATTACAAGTTGGGACCAGTGCAAACAGAAGCTTAGATATTTGTTCGGTAAGCCCGCAGGCCGCCAACGTGCTGCGAAGCAGGACCTTGGCACCCGTGCACAGACGTCCACAGAATCTTACGTGGCGTATATCCAGGACGTCCTCGCTCTTTGCCGCAATGTGGATAACAATATGGCAGAGGCAGACAAGGTCAGCCACGTTTTAAAAGGCATCGCGGACGACGCGTCTAACCTGCTTGTTTAAAAGAACATAACAACGGTCAATAAGATCATTAAAGAATGTCGCCGCTTTGAAGAAGCGATGAGCAGCCGCATAGTTCAACAGTTTACGCGTCTACCCAATACCGCAGCTTCATCAACGTGCGAAGAGATTTGTCCACCGCGTGAGCCCACCTCCTGCGGGAACGTCGTACGTATCGTTCGGCGAGAAATCGAAGCAGCGCCTCCTGCCACGCCAGTCACGAAGTGCTTTGACGATTCCCGGCCGCTTGTGTCTCTCATCCAGTCAGTCATTCGCCAAGAACTTGCCAATCTGGGTCTTCCGTCCATCTGCTCCGCCAGCAGTCGTTACTTTGCTTCGACTGCTGCCTGTGCCCCTGTTCACCGGAGCTAATACGGCCCATATACGAGCTATCGCAACCCGGCCGAGTGGCGCACACATGACGATAGACCCATCTGCTTTTACTGCGGACTTGTGGATCACATCTCTCGCCACTGTCGAAGTTCCTGGCGAGCCCACTTTCGACCAAGCTTTCCCGCCTACCGCCGCTCCCCACTGAATCCTCCCTCGCCATCACTCTCCACCGAGGTTGAAGACGCACCTGACAACGCTCGAGCCACCGCGACTAGCCGCTCGCCATCACCACATACTCACCACTCCAATTCGCCCCAGCTGCGTCGCTCTCCATCCCCAGCTTACCGTCGCTGCTCTCCGACGGGAAAATAGCTGGGGCAGCTCCTGGAGGTGACGCTGCTCTAGAACCCCAGCCTAAAATTCCTCTGCTGACCCTGCCTATATATCGGAACCTTCTGGACGTCGACGTGAATGGCTTGCCCTTTACAGCGCTCATCGACACTGGAGCCCAAATTTCCATCATGAGTGCGGACCTTCGAACGCGCTTGAAGAAAGAACTTACCCCTGCTCCGACTCGACTGCTCCAGGTCGCCGACGGTGGAACTCTGGCTGTGCTTGGAATGTGTAATGCTCGTGTCAGTGTCGCCGGTCGCCACACGTTCGTTTTGTTTAGTGTGCTGGAACGCTGCCCTCACAATGTGATCCTTGGACTCGACTTTTTGGCCGCCCATTCTGCTCTGACTGACTGTTCCGCCGGTGTTGTACAACTTGACCTGCCCCTACCTGTTCCCATTGACATTCCTGCTCAAGCTCCAACTCAGCTTAGTTCTGCGGATATTATTAGCCTGCCATCTCTAGCAACAACCTGCATCCCTGTTTTAACCTGCCCACCTGTACCTGACGGAGACTATGTCCTTACTCCTGCGACTTCAGTCCCGCTTCCTCACAATGTCTCCTTCCCACACATCATCGTTTCTGTGGCGGACAATCATACACGTCCTACCATCCTAAATTTCGGACAGTGCCTACAAGTACTTCCTCGAGGCGTGGCTCTTGCCTCGTTGTCACCGTCGCACGAGTGCCACATTTCCGTTCTATCTGTTGCGCCGTCTTCGACCAATGCCCATTCTGCGCCTTCTGCATCTGCCCCGACCGACGACTTTACAAAGATGATTGCACCGGACCTCTCAGCCCAAAAAGCCGCAGAGATCCGTGGCCTCCTCGAGCTCCACTCCGAGATTTTCGACCTGAACGATCGGCCTTTGTGTCAAACTACGCTCGTGAAGCATCGTATAAATACCGGCGATGCAGCAACTGTTCGCCGACGCCCATAGCGGGTGTCGCACTCTGAGCGGCAAGTTATCTAGAACGAGGTTGACAAGATGCTTGCCAAAAAGATTATTGAACATTCTTCCAGCCCGTGGACTTCCCTTGTTGTTCTCGTCAAAAAGAAGGATAACAGCTGGCAATTCTGCGTTGACTATCGTCTTCTAAACATGATCACCAACAAAGATGTATATCCACTTCCCCGCATTGTCGATTTGACGATGCTCTGGATTGTCTCCATGGTGCCACTTATTTTTCATCTATATACCTTCGGTCATTGAAAAATTGCCGTGTATGAAATGGACCGTGAAAAGACCACATTCGTCACACCAGACGGCCTATATCAGTTCCGGGTAATGCCTTTTGGATTGTGCAATGCCCCGGCGACCTTTGAACAGATGATGGACATGCTCTTACGTGGTTTGAAATGGTCCATCTGTTTGTGCTACTTGGATGACGTCATCGTATTCTCTTCAACTTTTGCGACGCATCTTGAAAGACTTTCATCGGTTCTTTCTGTTTTTCGCACCTCTGGCTTACAGCTCAACTCGTCCAAGTGCCACTTCGGTCACCGCCAAATAACCATGTTCGGGCACCTCGTCGATTCGTCAGGCATTCGCCCCGACCCCGCTAAAGTTCGTGCTGTGCAGAATTTCCCCGTACCAACTTGTGCCAAAGATGTTCGCAGCTTTATTGTCCTTTGCTCGTACTTCCGCAGGTTTGTGGAAAATTTCGCCCATGTTGCTCATCCGCTGACTGACCTCCTGAAGAAAGACGTTCCTTTCTGTTGGGGCTCTGAACAAGCGTCTGCTTTCTCGTAGCTCCTCACATTGCTCACCTCACCTCCTGTTCTCACCCATTTTGACGCCTCAGCTCCGACAGAAATCCGCACTGACGTCAGTGGCTACGGCAACACCGCAGTTTTAGCTCAACGCCAATGTGGGCACAACCGCGTTATCGCCTACGCCAGCCGCCTCCTCTCTCCCGCCGAGCGTAATTACTCGATTACTGAGCGCAAGTGTCTCGCCCTCATTTCGGCGGTGGGCAAGTTCCAACCCTATATATGGTCGACTATTTACAGTTACAACCGATCACCACGCCCTTTGTTGGCTTTCCTCCCCTCAAGGTTCCCACCGGACGCCTCGGTCGCAGGCCCATACGGCTGCAGGAATACACATACACTGTGGTCTACAAGTCGGTTCGTCTACATCAGGACGCCGACTGCCTTTCTCGTCATCCCGCCGATGTACCGGACGGTTTAGTGGATGTCGCACCAATCTGCGTTTTTTCGCTCTCTGCTTTGCAAGACATTGGCGCCCACCAACAACGCGATGAATCGTTACGCCCAATTCATCGAACGCCTGCTCTATGGTCCGTCTGACCCATCCCTTCACATGCCCGTACTACAAAATGACATCCTGTACCGCCGCAACATGCAACCCGACGGGCCCCAGCTCCTAACCGTCATTCCATCTGATCTTCTCCAGATTGCACTGCAGCAACTGCACGACGTTCCCATCGCTGGATACATTGGCGTCACGCGGACCTATGACCGAATTCGGCGACGGTTTTTCTGGCCCCGTCTCAACCACTCCACCCGGCACTATATTAAGGCGTGCGAGTAGTGTCAACGCCGCGAAAGGCAATCTGTGCGCCCTTGCGTTCTTCTGCAGCCTTTGGATATACAGACCGACCCTTTTTTTGTGTTCGCGTTGATCTTCTTGGACCATTCCCTATATTAAATGACGGAAATATGTGGATTGCCGTCGCTGCGGACTATACAACTCGCTATGCAATTACTACAGCCCTACCGACCAGCTGCTCCACAGACGTCGCTGATTTCTTGCTTCACGACGTTATCTTGCACCACGGTGCACCTCGTCAACTTCTCACCGATCGCGGCAGACACTTTCCTCCCAAAGTCATAGACGACCTACTTCGATCATGTGCTACTAAACACAAATTTACTACCGCTTACCATCCTCAAACTAATGGTCTTACCGAACGCCTGAACTGCGCATTAATTGACATGCTAGCAATATATGTTTCCTCCGATCATCGCGACTGGGACATTGCTCTGCCATTTGTCACATTCGCCTACAGTTCCTCACGCCATGACACAGCTGGCTATTCACCCTTCTTTCTCCTCTTCGTCCGTGAGCCGACTTTGCCTTTCGAGACTCTCCTTTCGACCACACTTGACTCGCCGACAGAGTACACTCGGGATGGCATAGCCACAGTGACCCAAGCATGCCAGATTGCCCGCATTCGTCTTTCTGCTTCACAGACACTCCAGAAGTGCCGTTACAACCAGCGCCATGACGACGTGGACTACTAACCAGGTGCTCTTGTGCTAGTTTGGTATCCAACTCGGGGTGTTGGTCTTTCGGAGAGATTCCCCTCGCGATAATATGGCCCTTACCGCATGCTTCGCCAGGTGACCCCTGTCACATATGAACTGTTTCCGCTGAATTCCACCATGCCTTCACCTCCCTCTGACATCACCCACGTCAGCCGTCTCAAACCTTACCTTTCTCAGACCAATGAGCCGCACCAATAAGGTGCTTTTCCCGACGGGGGTGACGTCACAGTCGGTAATGTGGGAAGAAGAGGACGCTGATGGTGGCCTTGGAGACGACGAAGAAGAAGAAGAAGGCGCGGAGGTGGAGACTGCGCTGGTGGCTGCGGCTTCTGTCACTTGGTCAGGTTTTGGGTGATATTAGGCTGTACTAATCTTATTTCTTGAGCTCTCACTAATTCTAACGCCACCTTCTTCCTAGGCTGATGTCCAAAAACTCCCCAGGCAGGGGTTTGCCCCCATGGGCGGCCTCTATTCCAACGGATGCATTACCTCTAGATTTGTTCATCCGCAGTGGTGTGAGCAACATCCCGGTGGCTGTGGTTCCTTCAAATGGAGGCTTTATACGTCTGACCAACCCCCAGGCGATCCAGAAATCCCTGCAAGCTGCTACCTCTTCCTACCAGACCATCACGGAAGTGAGGCAGTTCGGCCGCGGAGGTATCGTGTGTCGATCGCCAGACCAGTCCTGTGTCGCGGATTTGCTAAAGTGCTCGTCATTCGCGTCATTACCGGTGAGTGCCTTCATCTCTGCTCACCTCGCCTGCACTAAGGGAATAGTCAGAGGTGTCGATGCTGACCTTTCTCCCTCTGAAACACTTGAGAGATTGTCTGGGTCTGGAGTAATTGCTGTTTACCGATGCACTCGAGTGGTAGACAATAAGCGGGTCCCAACAGAATCAGTGATTGCGACTTTTGCTGGAACTTCCTGCCCGTCAGAGCTAAAGGTGTGGCCCCTTGTGTTCAGAGTTGAACCCCTGGCGTCGCGTCCGATTCAATGCCGCAATTGCTGGCGATACGGCCATAGTATGGCAGGGTGTAAATCGAGACAACGTTGTTGCGCATGTGGGGGAGAACACGCTCAAAGTGATTGTAATGCCCAAGAAGAGCGATGCTGTCTCTGTGATGGAAATCCTCCAGCCAATTATTTAAACTGTTCTGTTAGGGCTCAAGAGTTACAGGTGATTGAAATAATTGATCGTCGACGCTGCTCAAGGATGGAGGCCATAAACATTGTGAAAGAAAGGTCATCTGGCTATGCGGGGATAATAGGTAGACAAAGTCTTACAACGGACCGATCACTTACTGCAACTATAGAGGCCGCTGTGGAAAAGGCAGTAACAAAAGCTATGGAAAGGTTGGCAACGAGCCTTGGTGAATGTATCTCACAAGCCGTTTCTAGTCATTTATCTCATTTGATGCAAACTACCTGCCCAGCTCCTGTACCAACGCAAACAGTTGATCCTGAGCACCAAACTAACCATGAAAGATCAGACGCCAATTCTTGCAATAATGATATTGGACTTTCAAATCCCTCTTGTGCGGGCCCTACAACTTGTAATCTGATTAATACAGATTTGGAGATGACAGAGGTAGAACAAATTGCTCGAGCATATAAAAGAACCATGTCGTCTATTAGGGAAGACTCCTCCCCCGGTCCTCACTCAAAAGCGAAGAAAAGTCAGTCCAGTGTTGTGCTAAATGATAACATTCTGCAGAAGGCAGTTTCGACTGCGGCACTTTCCAAAAAATAGGATCACTAAAAGTGCTTCAGTGGAACTGCCGTTCTTTATATTCTGCATCAGTAGATTTAACTTGTTTAACTTCTCAACTTAATCCTGATTTAATTATGTTACAAGAAACATGGCTAAAACCTGAGAAATCTTTTCAACTGAAATTCTACAGGTCATTTCGATTAGACCGTCCTACAAGAGGTGGCGGTTTACTTACACTTATCTCATCTAAAATTTGCCATAAGGCTAAAATTTCATTTCAAGTTTCTACTCCAGAGTGTGAAATCCTAGCTATAAAATTGCCTCTCCCGGGATGTTGTCCTTTGACCATAGTTAATGCATATTTTCCATCTGGCGTACAGGACACTCGCACACTGGATAGTGTTATTAACTCTTGTGGATGTGACATTGTAATCTCAGGTGATTTTAATTCTCACCATATCTCATAGGGTTTAAGAACAGATTTATGCGGCACCAGATTGTGGAACTGGTCGTTGGACAATCGCCTCACGTGTGTAAACTCCGGATCTATTACGTTTGTTAGAGGCCGATCTTACTCTTCACTAGATCTTACATTCTCTGGCCCGAGTCTCTCCGTAACTTCTTGGTCGACTATTGATTGTTCGACAAGCAGTGATCACCTTCCAATAGTATTTGACGTTGCACGTCCGGCAACATATATAAGTGATCAGGTTCGAACCTTCATAAATTACAACATTTTTAAAAAATGCTTACGAAATGTTCTTTCATCTCTGTCTGATGCGCCTACAGAACAAAAAACCGCGATTATCTGTTCCGCTTTGGAAAGTTCTAAAAAAAAGGCTCAATTTGAGATTGGATTGAATAAAAGAAATTCTTACAGTCCTTGGTGGAATGAAGAATGCACCCGAGACTACAGAAAGAGAAAAGCTGCTTGGAAAAAATTATTGCATAACCAGAGTCCCCAAAATTGGAGTGACTATAAATTTTTTCGAGCTGTCTTTAAACATACAGTTTCTAAAGCCAAAGATGAATTCGACTGTAAGCATTTTGATTTCTTATCTAACAATAAAAATAAGCGTGCATTGTTCCGTTTTCTCCGCGGTAGAAAGATTCTTCCGCGTCAAATTAATATTGCCTCTATAATCTTAAGTAGCGATGAAATGAAACAATCACTAGAAGAAATCGCGAAGGGATTAGAAATAAGATTTTCTTCTGTCTTACCACGTGGTTCTCGCTTACGAAGGGCATCAGGTGATTTTACAGAAATCTCCATGTTAGAATTGGCTGAAATCGTGGAGCGACTTCCAGATTCAGCTCCCGGTGTGGATGGGGTAACATCCACTATAATCAAAATTTTTTTTAAGGAAGCTCCCGATGACCTTTTAGCTATTGTAAATTACTCAATTCGCTTCTCATGGATTCCGTCTGCGTGGAAAATTGCTAAAATCATCCCTATTCTTAAAAATCATGGGGAAGTATATACAAGAGAGAGAGAAAGGCAAAGGAAAGACAGGGAGGTTAACCAGAGATTATCTCCGGTTGGCTACCCTGTACTGGGGGAGGGGCAAGGGGATGCAATAGGTGAGAGAGAGAAGGATCAAAAAAAAGAAAAAAAAAAAAACTACACACACACGCACGTACACACAAACTGTTTCTGTGGGCACTGTCACGCAGCCCGCAAAGGTGTTCCTAGTGTTGTGCAGTGTCACCGTACAATCCTGCGTCACAATCTGTCAGAAAGTCCAGTATCTTTTAAATACCGCAGCAGCACCTTCATAGCCGATCGCGCTGATGTTCGCGTAGGCCAGTATCCAAGGATCTTGTTTTCTGTCAGTGGGCGCTTTTCCAGTTTGTCTAGGGTGGCTGAGAGGACTGCTCTTTGCGGGTTGAAACGAGAGCACTCACAAAGAAGGTGCGCGATTGTTTCGTTGCACCCGCAGAAGTCACAAAGTGGGTTGTCGGACATTCCGATAAGAAAGGAATACGCATTTGAAAATGCTACTCCTAGCCATAGACGAACTAGAAGGGTACAGTCGCGTCGTGGAAGCTCGGGCGGAATACGGAGTTGTAAATTAGGGTCCAGGGTGTGAAGTCGTGCACTTGTGAAATCGGATGAATTCCACTGAGCTAATGTCAGGTCGTTTGCTAGTACGGCAAGTTTTTTCGCTGCGTCGGCTCTCGAAAGAGGAATGGCAACGCAGCTGACGCCGTCATGGGCAGATCGGGCAGCTGCGTCTGCTCGATCATTGCCGTGTATGCCACAGTGACTAGGCAACCACTGATATATGATATCATGTCCTTCGTCAACTATGCGATGATGTACTTCTCTGATCTCTGCGAGGAGCTGTTCATGTGATCCATGGCGCAGTGCTGAGAGTATACTCTGTAGGGCTGCCTTGGAATCACAGAAGACTGACCATGCATGGGGTGGTTCCTCCTGAATGAAATGAAGAGCCGCACGCAAGGCTACCAGTTCAGCAGCTGTCGTTGATGATACATGCGACGTTTTTAGCTGTATTTCGACGGATCTTGTTGGTATCACCACACAGCAGCTGAACTTGCAGATGTGACTGAGCCATCGATGTAAACGTGTACGCGGCCACTGTGCACTGCATGTAAAAGTTCTAATGTGGCCTGCTTCAGGGCAAACGACGGCATGTTAGCCTTTTTAGTGATTCCTGGGATGGTGAGGCGTACTTCAGGTCTGTGCAGGCACCATAAAGGTGAGGATGGTCTTGCTGCAGGCATGTAGTTCAATGGCAATGAGGTGCGATTGGCAACAATCATACGACTGATAGTTGTGTGTGGCCTTTCTGCGGGTAGAGCGGCAAGGTGGTGAGAAGGTAGTCGGGCAACGTGGCGAATATGCGCTCTGAGAGCGTCGGTTACAAAGTACGTTGATATTGGGTGATCCCGAGCTATGACAATCGTTGCCGCTGTAGACGCACACCTCGGAAGACCGAGACACGTCCTTAGGCCTTGAGCTTGTAGTCCCTGGAGTACACGCAGGTTTGTTTTGCAGGTGTTACCAAGCACAGGGAGGCTGTATCTTGCGAAACCGAGGAACAAGGCGTTATAAAGCTGCAGCATTGATCGCACCGATGTGCCCCATGACTTTCCGCCGAGAAATTTGAGGAGATGTATTATTGTCAACAGCCTCTTCTTTAGGTACGAAACGTGCGGGCTCCATGATAGCTCGCGGTCGATAATTACTCCTAAAAAGCGGTGTTTACGTGCATTTGCAACTGCTTGTCCGTTGACACTTACAGAATAACGCTTCATTTCCTTCCGAGTGAAAGTAACAAGGCAGCATTTCTCTGAAGACAGCTCTAAGTTCTGTTTTCGCAAGTACAGTGATGTTAAGGTAGCTGCCTTTTGTAGCCGTGCTCGTACCTGCAGTCGTGTTACAGCAGACGCCCAAATGCAGATGTCGTCGGGATAGATTGATACTTGAACTGTGTTGGGCAAGCATCTGACTAGGCCAACGAGCACTAGGTTGAATAGCGTCGGGCTCAACACTCCGCCTTGCGGTACTCCACGGAACGTTTGGTGCTGAGTCGTGGCGCCTTCCTCGGTCAGCACGAAGAAATGCCTGTCGGTCAAATAACTGCACAGCCACTGAAAAGTGCGGCCACCGATTCCTGCTTTAATCAGGGCCTCTATAATTGCATAATGTGCTATATTATCATAGGCGCCTTTTATGTCAAGGAATAATGCCGCAGTAAGTCGTTTCATCCGTTTTTGATGTTGAACATACGTGACCAAATCGATGACATTATCTATGGATGAGCGCCCACGCCGGAAGCCAGCCATAGCATCTGGGTACACGTTGTAACTTTCGAGGTACCATTCCAGGCGAGTCAGAATCATTCTTTCTATTATTTTCCCTATGCAACTGGCCAGAGCGATGGGGCGGTACGATGACAAATCTAACGGTGATTTGCCAGGTTTGAGAAGCGGAACCAAGCGGCTGCATTTCCATTCACGTGGAGCCAAACCATTGTGCCAAGACTCGTTGTAAAGGTTTAGCAGCATGAGTCGTGCTTTCTGCCCAAGATTGGCAAGCGCCGCATATGTAACGCCGTCCGGCCCAGGTGACGAAGAGCGCCTGCAAGTCGCTAGTGCCGCTTCAAGCTCCTCCACCGAAAACATTACATCCATGCGGGAATCCCGTGGCACAGGAGTGGCACATGGTGTAAGGGCGCGTTGAGGCTGCGAGCTGGCAAGTCTTGCGCAAAATTCTTCGGCAATGTCTATTTCGCTGCGACCTTGTTGCAAAGCGAGGGACTTAAAAGGAACACGCTGTTGTGGTGATACGCGAAGTCCACGTACAGTTCTCCATATCTGAGATATTCGCTGACGTGGATCCAACGACTCAGAGAAACGTTTCCATCTTTGAGATTGAAGTGCATCAATGCGGCGTTGAATCTTCTTTTGCATCCGCCTTGCCTCTCTGAGATCATGGATGGATTTGGTTCTCCTGTATCTTCTTTCAGCCCGCCGTCGAACTGCTCGTAGTCGCTGCAGTTCGGCTTCAAATTCTTCGTATTTCGGGGAAGGCTTAAAAGCACGCATAGTATCTTGCATGGCTTTTTGAATTTCGCTTTCCAGACTTGAATGGTTCCCTTGCTGACATACTTCCTCCATGTGCGACCGAAACGCCGACCAGTCAATTCTCCGGAGTGTCGTGCAAGGGCATTTAGATAGTCCCTTGATCTTCAGGTACGTCGGAATGTGGTCGCTTCCACGGGATTCGATGTCTGGAAACCATTGCACGTTTCTTTCAAGACGCCGAGAAACCAGGGTCAAGTCTAGGCAGCTACTGTATGTAAGCCCGCGTAAATGTGTTGGACTACCATCGTTGAGGCAGTAAAGGTCGTGCTGTGTGGCAAAGGATGCTAGTCTCCTTCCCCTGCAGTCCATCTTCAAGCTCCCCCAAAGCGGATGGTGGGCATTAAAATCTTCAGTAAGAATCGTAGGGTCGGGTGTCGCTGATAGCACGTCGTGCAGTCGTTTAGAGTCGAAGCCGCGTGAAGGAGCAAGGTAAACAGCGACGAGTGTGAACGTAAGCTTGTTCGTTTTCAAAATTAAACAAACGTACTGGTTGTCGTCTTGAGGCGGGACTGGGTGCAACACGTATGTCAGATCACATCTGAAATATACAATTACCTTGCTCGCATCACCAGAGGTAGAAGACATGAATGCTTCATAGCCAGAAATGCGTATTACATTCTGCACGTTCGGTTCGCAAATTACAAGTATGGGAAATCGGTTTTCGAAAACGTAGTGTCTAAAATCTGAAATTCTCGATTTGAGACCACGGGCATTCCACTGCAATAGAGATGCTTTCTTGACTTCCTTGTGGAAGGGCAGCGAGGGGCGGGCCATAGTACTATGCGATGCTTTCAAGTACTGGAGTCAGCGCATCCAGCACTTGCAGTGCGCTACGAGCAGCCGGATTGTCCATGTTTGTCAGTAGCAGACGCATGACATTCGTGAGG
This sequence comes from Dermacentor variabilis, assembly GCF_050947875.1. Lineage (NCBI taxonomy): Eukaryota > Metazoa > Arthropoda > Arachnida > Ixodida > Ixodidae > Dermacentor > Dermacentor variabilis. Next base: position 28,890,514 of record NC_134572.1, on the reverse strand, counting down.
GATTTGAGCATAGCAATCACTTGTGAATCCTTGTCTCGCATTTGGTCAACTGAAGTGACATTTGACGTTAGGTGGCGAGTCATGTGCTGTGGCTCTAGCGCGTGGCATGTCTTCGGCATTATAACATTAGGCCAATTGCGCTAACTTCAAATTTGGTTAAATTAATTGAAAGAATTCTATATGCCCGCATGATTAAATTTATACAGAACAAGGACTTGCTTAGCCCCTGCCAAATTGTATTCCGACCATCATGTTCAATTTGGCATGCTCACGAGGACCTAGAAAGTAGAATAAAATTAGCACGGCGACAGAGGCAAATAGGTGCTCTTGTGACATTAGACATTTCCATAGCCTACGGCAGTGTAGAACACTTCATTTTATTAGATATATTGCGAAATTTAGAGATTCCAAATTATTTTTCAAACTGGATTAGTGAATTTTTAAATGGAAGAACATTTTACTGCAGTCTGAGAGGCGTTTCCTCGAGTACATATAATCAATCACGAGGTGTTCCTCAAGGAGCTGTCACTTCACCATTACTATTTAATATTCTGATGTGTTCCATTCCTCTTCATCAAGATGTACAAACATACGTATACGCGGATGACATTGCTTTCTTCGCATCAGACAGTGATATTCACTCTCCATATTATCGACTACAAAACTACCTCAACGCCATAGAAACCTGGTTAAACAAAATTCGCCTTTCACTTAACGTTAGCAAATCCTCGATATTGGTTTTCCCTCTTAACACTCCCGTTAATATATCGATATCCTATCGCCTCGAGACTATACCTCAAGTGGAGTCGATGAAATACTTGGGTGTAGTATATGACGGTTCCCTCAGCTAGCTCGGCCATATTGACCATATAGTTAAAAAAGGAGTACGAGCAGTTGGTATGCTACGTAAGCTGTGCAATAGTCGGTCCGGAATGCGGAGAGATCCACTTTTAATGATATACAAAATGTATGTGCGGCCCATTTTAGAATTTGGATGTGTTTTATTTTCTGGTGCCCCAGCTTATAAATTACGACCCCTTGTTCTACTTGAGCGGGAAGCCCTGCGACTGTGTTGCGGATTACCGAAATGTGTTGCCAATAACATATTACACCAAGAAGTCAGGTTGCCCTCAATATTGTGTAGATTTCGGTTACTGACGGTGCAAACAGTCTTGAAATTGTATGAATCCCCTATTACAAGATTGAAATACATATTCATTTCCCAGCCTGCACTTTTTTTCGGAGTACACTGGCATCGTTTTCATACACCACAGGTGGTCTTCGTACAAACATTGATAAATCCCTTAAATGTACGTCTCTGGGAGGTACCGCCTATTTGTGATGTGCGAGAGAACCTACAATTTATATATGATGACATCTACCCAAATAATGCAAAACATCTCTCTTATAATATATTAAACGGCCTATTACAGGACCATTTATTGAGTTTATCTATAAGTACGGTCATTGCGACAGACGCCTGAGAGTGTGAAGAAAAATCTGGAATTGGCATTTTCTCTCCCGCTCTAAACTGGTCATTTGCAATCAGGATTCCGGACTTTTATTCCGTATTTTTGGCTGAATTTCTAGCTGTGGTCCTAGCCATACGCAAACTAAATTTGTCAACATCGGCGGTAGTAATTATAACAGATTCTTTATCCTTACGTTCCTCGCTCACAGCAAATGGTGTCACTAACCTTTTACGTACATTTCATTTTCTAGTGCCTGCCCACATAAATTTAATTAGATTGCTTTGGGTGCCTGGGCATAAAGGATTAGTCATGAACGAAATGGCTGACAGTCTCGCGAGAGCGGCCCTCAGTGGCCCTGTATTACCATTACTTCCTACAATAGCCTACCTGACGACTACTAGATTCAGGAGATGTACAATTACTCAAGACTTTTTGAACCCAGCTGTAGCAAATTTTTCAGAATATCGACACATCCTATTCCCTTGGCCTAAAAATTCTTTTCACACCAGAAAAACTGAAGTCATCTTTACCCGATTACGTTGTCGAATACCAAAATTAAACTTCTATCGTCACAGGGCTGGTCGGGTGCCCTCCCCTCTGTGCCCAGTTTGTGGAGAAGATGAAACAATAGAGCATTTTTTCTTATTCTGCCGCCGTTTCACTTCTTTAAGAAAGAATCTAGAATCAAGATTTACACAGCTTGGTTTGAGCTTTTCAATTATAAATATCCTTTCTCTAGGAGCCTCCTCTCTTGGACAGTGCCACAGGGATATTTGCTCAACCGTGGAGGATTTTATAATTGCTACAAAGAGATTGTCTTGAATTCTTAAACATTTTATTTTTGTTCATTTCCTCCAGTTAGCTTTACCATTTTCAGTTTTTAATAAAGATAGCCTAATTTCATCCAAATCTTGGCCAATCCCCCACAGTGGGTGTGCGCCATCGCATAAGGACTACCATACCATACCATACCTATCACTGCTCTACGCTTGTTGGCTCAGGCATTAAAAAGACATCTGTAAATAGACGCACGCTTCTTCCTTCCCGTAACAATATAACGTATATTACATTTTCTTCAGAGGTAAATCAAGCAGGAGTACACTGCACATACGGATCGCTTAATTTCTTAGTCGTTTAGACCAGCATTACCGCATTAAAAAGCCATTGACTGCTGTGAAACGTATCGGGACTGTATGAAAGACTGTAGTCCTTACCTGGCGCCTTCCTCGTATTTGTGGGGACATGTTATTTTAATATCTGATGCTGTTTTCTCCTAATATTTTCTACCCTTCCCTCCTGTACCCCAACGCCGAGGAACCAGAAGTGGTTCTTGTGGGGAAGGAGGAAAGTTTAGCACTATTTTCTACAGCCCATGCAGGAGCACGGCTCAGCGCCAGCAGGACGGCGGCCATGGGATTAAAAGAGAGAGAGGGTAGGAAGGAGAAATGTAGAGGGTCGTAGAGATGGAAGCGAAGTAGTGGCGGATCAGGAAGCCCGAGGTGGTGGGATGGCCGTTAGGCCATCCGTCTTTGTAGAAATTTCCTATAGTCTCACCGAGAGCCCCGACCAGTCGAGGTACTCGACGACACTTAGGAAGGCTGGTAGCTGATTACGACAGGGGAAGAGGATATCTTCCTGTCGTGAACATGGGAACCCCAGGTGGTGGAACTCTTGCAGAAGTCGGAACCAACCCAACAGTTACTTTGTGTTACCTCTCTGCCTTTCAATCGGTTGATTCCTCTGTTTGTCATGAAGCAAAATACTTATCAGTAATGTGTGTCGATAATCGTGTCTTTTTCTATCAAACGAGCAAGAGGCGTTATTTCCATCCACTTTGCCATAGCGGACATATCGCGAAATGCAGACGCTGTTTGGCTACCGTAGTAAAGCCCCTTCAAAGCGCATGATATTGAGTGCTCAGATGGGCTAGCTCGACGTTTGTGAAGTAATCTAAGCACTACCCGAGGCCCAATGCGACAATACACGGTGAGAAAACCCCGGCCAAAACCTTAATAACAGGGCCCAGTGCACGCGGAAGCGGGCCCATATAATTAAAACATCTCGGGGGAGAAGTGCCGCCAGCGCAGGTTCTTCTTTCGTAATCTATACCAACTCTGTAGTTAAACATCTTACTTTCCGGCAAGAAAGCCCGCGGCGATCCATGCACTGAGATGGCCAGGCATACAATGAACTCGATCCGAACATCGAGAGCGCAAGCGTAAGCGGAGACGCAGGTTGCGAACCTCTTTCAACGCCCCAACACGTGATCAAGTGGAGAGAGGAAAAATCCAGCGCCTCGGGCAGTCGAGAAGCAAGGCGCCGGCCAACCCTAGCAGCAGAAGCAAACCCAATAACAGGAAGTCCTTGGACTAGCACCTATGCTCAAGAAGCAGTAAAACCTTAGCGCTGAACAAAAATCGCGAACAAGTAATTGTTTTCAGCTCATGCTCCGCACAAGTGTAAAGCCGAGGAATTTATTGTCGTTCAAAAAAGCAAACGTACTCAGCGAAAAATACTATAAAAAATCTATAGCGTGCTTGTTATTGGTAAGAGCTCGCGGAGTAAATACCACCGCTAGCGTAATTGGGAGTAATACCAGTGTTTCGCACCCTATCTGTTTAGAGTTTGCATGTTTCACTTTTCGCTGAAATAACCAGGGGATAAAATTTTTTGCTCTGAAATAAACAAAATTACCTTTCGAAAGCGCTGTGTAACATTTGACGGTCACATTCTCCAATAATTAAAGATTTTATCTTTTGTGGTATTACGAACCAAAGCCAAGGAGCTGATTATGAGGGACGCCATAGTGTACGACTTTGGATCAACCATGACTGCCTATAGGGTTCTTTCATGTCGACCTACGTTCAGCTTTTCTTGCATTTCGTTTCATCGAAATTCGGCCACCGCACCTGGGGTCGCTCCTGCGACCTCAGCAGCTGCAGCTACACCATAGACACTCGGCTACCGCGGGAAATCTTCTCTAATAATACGTGCCTAACATTAGTTTAGGCTGGCATACAAAGAGATTTAGTGTAACAACCCCAAAATGCCAGTTTACATAATATACAGAGCTATTTTAGTATGGTAGTAGTAAAATGAAGACCGCAGTTGTTAAGCACTATACGGAAGAAGTGTTTGAAAGAAGAAAGAAATCGAGAGAGATGCGCAACTTTCAGCAGTTACCATAACAAGGCATTCATGAAAAGCTTCTGTATCGACACACGCTAGCATGCACACACACACACACACACAAACGCGCTAATATATATATATATATATATATATATATATATATATCATGCCGCTACTCCTAAGGGCGACGATATTAGAGACATAAGCGAAAACAAATGATCGGCTTCGCCCACTTGTTTGTAATATTCTGCATGCCTACGCACCACGACGTTCTTCTTTTTATTATCAGCACTCATCTTTACTTGCAATAGAATCATGTTTCCGCTCAATATATGGATGGCGCTGACTCCTATGAGAGGACTCTGGTACCTCACGTTTCTGAGAATAGAATATAGCACCGAAGGAATAGTAATATTTCACACTATAGAATTGGTGGGAGAAAAGTATAGCGGCATCGAGACTGAGAAAAACCGCAATGGAAGGGTGCAGGATGGATTCTTATTGTCCAGATCCTCATTATTAAGATTGATAAGTCGACGCCTCACATTGAAACCACGACATGGTGCCGAACAACAGAATACCTTAGTCTCTGAACTATTGCAGAGACTGTCGACTTCGCAAAAAGATTGTGAAGGGATGCATGTACGTGACGTTAGAAGGGATTCTAAATTTAGGATACTCTGCACGTAAACGAGGTGTACAATAACAGTTGATTTTATTCTGCTCTTTTCATGAAATTGAACAACAAGCTTGGGTGACTGGTCTGCGCTTTGTGAGAAAATATGAATAGCACTAAAGGTAACGAGTATATTTGTGTACTCTATTGGCATTGTACTGTTTCAAAGTTCCTGGCCAACTGATTTCGGGTGATGTTCAATCCATATTCGTGTGATGTTCAATCCATATTCGTGTGGCAGTGTGTGTCTCAATATTCGGTGCTATTGCCTAACTGTGCGCTCCAGGTAAGGCACTTGTGAGCCTTGTGCGCTTTCATCCAACTACCATGGTCTTACAAAGACCGCCGTTTTGTTTTGGTTGAAAAAACAACCTTCGCAGTTGTCGAGAAAAGTTTATTGTTGCATCTTGTGTTTCGGTTTCGAAACGTGTTGACCGCTAGCGTCACGCCACGCCCAACATTGTATGCTGCGCCGTGTTCTGTGCCCCTCGACTGGAAATAAACTCATTCTACGCGTAGGTTTGGTGCTCGTCGAAGTCGCACGTCTATTCTCTGCGGCGCACGTCTCTTTTCTGTGGCCGTTAGGCCCCACGCCTTAGGTCCCGTGTTCCGGCCGCCCCGTCGAAGCGCTACAACAACTGGCGATGAGGTAAAGCCTTTGATACTATTTGCCTCTGCTACTACTTCTCCTCTCCTTCCGGCATGGGGAAAACTTTGCCTGCTTCCACTGCTGCGCTCCTTTGATGGGAAGAGGACCACGCCCTTTGTAGACGCGGCAGAATACACACATGAACACCGGTTCACGGCGGTAGTCGTAGGCGTTAACTCTCGGCTTACACAAACGCATAGTGTCAGCACAGAATACCCCGAAACATCGAAAGAGGTTGCGATTGCGCTTACGCTTACCGATCTCCTCTGCGAGGTAGTTCTTAGCGGCTCACAATCCGCAGTTCCTAACTACGCACGGGGGCGCATTTCCAACGAAGCCCTCCAGATTCTAAAGAAAGCTGGTCAACAGCACTTCGATAACACCGCGATCATGTGGTTGCCAGCGCGTGTCATCACCCCCATCGGCGAGCGCCCCCCCCCCTCTAACTTGAACGAGGCAGCACACCGCTCTGCGCGAGAAAGGATCTGCCGATGCCGCTGAAGGATCTGACAGAGTTCGGGACTCCTGGTGCGAAACACGCGAGAACGCTCAGTCAGATACAGCAACCTCACCAAGCACTAGCAGTTAGGCAGGTGGATATTACCCCACCCCCCGACACCTGGAGACACACACATTCCCCCGTCCGGTGCGAGTGCGGCACATTTTCCCGCGCAGTACCCGAGTGCTCTTTGCAAGTTATGTCAGGCAACTAGAGCTACGCCCTAGCACATGTTGTGGGAGTGTCCTGTCGTAGCAGCTAAATCGCAGTAGCTCCGGAGGCTCTTGCGTCGTAGTGGGTCGCCACTCTGCGCAGCTCTAACCTCAAGACGCAAGACTGGGCAGTACAGCGAGCCCGAGAGGTGGCGACGAGACAAGGCCTCGAAGTCCCCTCATGGGAGACGTGAGCCCGGGTCATCAAAGTTTGCCGCATTTTCTATCAGGTTGTTTTCACCATTTCACCATTGAGTACTGCAATGCTGATTAAAATGTCATAGCTGATGCATTATCGCGCCTACCTGTTCCTTCTGAATCTGAACCAGCACTAGATGAGCAGATAGTGTGTTTGGTTTCAGTGTGCATTACAAAGGAAGAGCGTCAAGCAACTGCACTGGATGATCCATTTTGCCAACAGTTAATAAAAAAATAGTCACTGGGTGGAGAAATTCTGCCAATTTTTCGCCAGAATTACAGGCACATGCAAGCATACCGTCCGAATTATTCTACGTGGGTAATCTTTTACTTCAAGGAGATCGGATTATTCCTCCAGCTTCTTTGAATCCCATCGAAACACTACAACATTTAACCCGGTACGAGCTCGTTCTTACTTTGTTCAAGCGTCATGTGCTTTAACAGTCAGTGTACCGTATAGACTCATGTAAGGACCGCACCTTTTTTTAAACAATTTTGACGAGGTGTGGTCCTTACACGGGACCGGACCTCTTGGTCAAAATGGAGCCGGCCCAGCCGGCGAATTGTGCACAACCCCCAATCTTGTGCACATCCCGGCTCTAGAGATCTAGTAGCGCAATACAGAATTACGGACGGCGCGGAAATTCGTTGATGCGCACGCGCAGCATCGGGGCACCGAACGCCATTGCTTCTCCGTTCAGATTTTTAAAAATTTTTGTACTATTAGGTTGGGGGTGCAGCCCTTAGATGGCTGCGGCCATTACACGAGTGTATACGGTATTCGGCCACCCTGCTCTCTTAGGTCTTTATTTTTTTTTTCATTGACTATGGAATTATGCTGCTGAATACGAGGTCTCTGGTTTAATTCCAGGCCGCAGATGTCACAGTTTGGTGGGAGCAGATTGCACAAACTCTCCTGTATTACGGCTTGAGTGCACGTTATAGAGCCCCCAGTTCTCCGTTGCGGCATCCCTAAGAACCCATTGTGCAGTTTCAGAATCCCTTACTACATTACCTCCCGCCTTCCCTTCCCCATCGGTGCCAGTTAATTATAGGAATGTAAATTGCACTGTTATCTTACGTAAAAATAATGCTGCTGGATTTTCGCACAACAGTTTGGAATAGTATGTTTCTTTCAAGCTTCCAGTGTCTGCGTAATGCTTTAATTCGGCCTCACGCTACTATCTCACAATTTTGTGTTGTGCTCATACAGTACAGTTCCCATTCCAGGAAAATGGCGATCCCCATTTCAATACCTTCACCAGGAGAAATACGTATTTCGTCGAATGCGAAGTCTGTTTTTCAAGGGAAACTCAATGGCCACCTCTGGCGACAATTAAGTACCTAGGGGTCAGAATCAGCTGGAAGGGAACTTGGTGAAAGTATAATATTTAGTCAGGGTGAAAAAAATGCACGGCCGGCACTAACTTACTGTAATTTTTACACCGCATGGCAATAGCATGTCGTCATTACGCTCACATGTGAATGACAAGTGCATTAGGCTTACATTCTCATTATTCTCCCCGTAGAATAACGGGCACTCTAGTGGTGTAAATCATTCGCAAGCATCATTAAGGCTGCCTACGCTAATGATGCGATGTCCGGGCATGAAGAAAGAAAGTTACGCTAAATTGGGCCATCTGTTATCAGCCATTCGGGAAAGTGCTCACCTACGAAGAATTTACATAAAACAACGATGTCTGAATGTGCCGCTCTGGTAAAATACAAGAATGCCAAAAGAACTGAGAATTATACTTAAGCTGATACTAAATTCTTACTGCTTCCTGCTTCCTTAATTTTTTTCTCTGGCATCTGTTATTGTGTTTTTTATTGATCGACGTGTCCGCTGAAACTATCATTCAATCTACGCTGGCCCTCTATACAGATATGTCTAGTCCAACAACAGTGGGGCGTCCGTCCAAGGTCTCTTAAAATTTTGGTTATATTGCTCCCATGAATTGTAAAGAGGATGTTCTTAGTGAGCCTGTGAAAGTTTGACTCGTGGTAGACAGTAGATTACAATAGGACATGTGGTTTACGCGCAGTGGCTAACACAATTTTCGCAAACAATTAAAGTCCTCAGATGCATAATTAACAAAAACTTCTAAATTATTTTTTGATATAACGGCGATGGTATAAGCTTATGCTTAAAACTGAAAACAATTATATTTGAAGGCAGCTCCACTTTGATTCTCCTGGGGCGCTCTGTTCTGAGATATTCTTCATGAAATTGGACGCGCACTCAGATAATTTCGCATTCACAGGCGTGGATCCTGGGCAACATATATTTTACGGAATAAATTCATTCGAAATGGCAAGCAGTGTATTTACAAAAATTAGGGGTACACAAAAAAGTCAGGTGCACCAAGGCCTCAAAAAAGACTGTTGCCTTATAAAGACAGCGCAATCTGACCTGTTCTTGTGTCGCTGGTCCTATGGTCTGTGCGGTTTGCCGTGTAAACGTCCTGCCTTGGCGCCATTCATTTTTTCAGAAGCAATCACTGAGTAATCGCCTGCTCTTACTTCATGAGTCGGAATGATTTAGACTGGCTTCCACGTTCTCAAATAGTTCCATTTGCTGTCCAGACAGCCTTGATTGATTTTCAGCACGGAATCTAATATCGCAGCTCTTGTTCTTTCTTGGGATTTCTGCTCCCGAAACTCTAGCGATTATTTTACCGCCGACGTTTCCGATTACGTGAGGAGCAACGAGGGCGCGATCGTTCGTGGGACCATTAATACCTGGAAATCCGCACTATCACGTCTAGCTAAGCAGCACCTTTTGAGAAATGAGCTTCGCCTTTCGCTTCCAATAATGACTAAGGGCTGTTTGTTGATGGTGACAACATGGTGACGACAGATGCTCACCACGGGGCCGAAATACATACAAATACTGAATATATGGTGGCTACATGCGCGGGAACGCAACAAGATAAGGAATACAGCGGTGTTGCACGTGTGACTTACGATCGCGCAGCGCTACCGCCTACAGCGCATTCGTTGTGCTTAGTCAGCCCCACAGGTACATGGTGTGTCAATTCAAAAGTCTTCACTGCAAAAGCGAATCCCTTGCTCTATATGCTTGTATAAAATTTTCATAGATAAGTCTGCCGTTGCAAAATTAACGCAACTTGTTGTGCCTTGTTGACCGACAGTACGAATGCAGTAGGTATAGCACCATTTAATTATTGTCTTTAACGTTCCAAAACAGCACAAAATGAAGCCATCTTTAAGTATGTGGCATGATGTCCGACATACTTAAACATGATTGAGACAGACGAAGCCCTGACTTTCAACCAGTATCTTATTGGGCACACAGCAATATATACAGGGGCTTGAATAGGAAGGAGCGAGAGCAGAACATATAGTAGGAATACATTCTCAAAAAGATATCGATGATGGATAATGTGAAAATCGCAGAACTAAATGGTTGCCATCGTCCACGTGCAAGATACGCGAGTTCCTTCGTGAGGAGCGATACCAAAGGCACAATCACGCACATATCGCCTTTCATGTCGATGCAAATGGCCTCATATATCTCACGTCCCCGGTGGTCACCATAGAGCCTTAGTATCTTGCATTTGTCAAACAATGCACGACAACCACACCGGCAGTTATACACGGCTAGGTGGCTTCCAACACACCCCTTCATTAAATTTGAATGTTCTCTGAGGCGGTCATTAATACAACGGCCAATTTGGCCGATGTACCAACGACCGCACGAAAGGCGGATCTCATGCACTACGTTGTGGCAACAATCAACAGGTTTCTTTGTGTGTTTCTTATTACGCGTGTGGAGCCCCATGTCTTCCCTATTCACTTTTTGGCACATGCTGGAGAACTTTTCTTTCGCAGAAAGAACAATTGTAATGCCTGCTCTATGCACTTCCTTTTTACAGGATGAGAGACTTGGTGCAAATAAGAAATGACCATTGTTTTTGTGTGCAAACTTTCCTCTTTTTTATTGTTGCGTTTGTCATGACTTGCCTTATATAAGTCTGATAAAAGACGTTCGGAAATCTTGGACAGTAAAGTGTCCGGGTAGCTCCCGGACCATTTACTGTCCACAATTTCAATGAGACCATACGTTGTCAGAGCAAGAGAGAGAGAGAGAAAGGCAAAGCAAAGACAGGGAGGTTAACCAGAGATTATCTCCGGTTGGCTGCCCTGTACTGGGGGAGGGGCAAGGGGATGCGATATATGTGAGAGAGAAGGATTAAAAGAATAAAGAAAAAGAAAACTACACACACATGCACGTACACACAAACTGTTTCTGTGTGTACTGTCACGCTGCCCGCAAAGGCGTTCCTAGTGTTATGCAGTGTCACCGTACAATCCTGCGTCACACAGTGAAGTCACAGTATGTCAGAAAGTCCAGTGTCTTTTGAAGAGGAAGAAGAAGCTTGGTTCGATACAGTCGCACTGCTGTCTCGCTCCCTAGGGTTCTTGCATTTTTTCGACGTTTTCTCAAATTGATTTGTCGAAGACATCGGACGACTCGCCAAGATACCTTCCCGATTGGAGGCCGGGGGGGGCCTTCGCCTCCCGTCGCTTCGATAGGAGCCTACAGAAGAGCCCGATATGGTAGCGGCGAGAGCTTCGTCATGACTACACCCGACCTGACACCGGGTCAGAGACCACCGACTGACCCTGAGAGCAACCGTGACTGTGAGCGATATAAGGCTACAGACACAGACAACGAGTCTACGCTTATTGATGACTGTGACATAGCTGACATCACAGATCTGGACGATGAAGGCTTGAGGCTTGTGCGTCAGCGCAAGAAGAGGACCTTCGGAATCCCAGGGATTATTACCCCTGCCACAGAAGGAGCCGGCCTGAAAAAAGTAAATCCCATTGTTCTATCTACGGAAACTAAAAAACATCTTGGCGCATCTCCAGTTAGGAGCCGATTTACTGCTGAAGGAGCCCTGCTTCGATATGTACAGACAGAAGACCATGTGAAGTTCCTTCTCAGCTGCAAGTCAATCTCAGGGACTGCAATCTCAGCACGAGCGCCCATTTCGTTCCTGCAAAACACGTGCATTATTAGAGGAGTACCGAAGTGGTACCCTGACGAGGAACTGTTGGTATACCAAAAGCCACAAGGTGTTTACCATGCAAGGAGAGTCACGCGACGAGTTCAAATTTCCGAATCCGATTGGGAGTCCAGGCGAACCAGCTACGTGGTTCTAACGTTCGCTCCAAATGCAGAACGTACAGAGAAGATCAACTTGGGCTTCATAGGACACGAGACCATTGACTACGTTGAGACACCGCCTCGGTGCTTCAAGTGTCTGCGCTATGGACATGTGGCCAAGTACTGCCGTGGTGAGCAGCGGTGTAAGGGATGTGGAGGACCGCATGATTGCAAAACATGCGCGTGCAGCGAGAACTTTCTATGTGCAAACTGTAGTGGTGGTCATCCAGCTAGTTATTGCAAGTGTCCTACGCGGGCAGCGGCAATAAAGCGAAAGAAAACGTTTATCTTGGGGCCAACAGAAAAGGATGAGAAAAATATGACGAAGAAAAAGACGGAGAGTCGCAGAGAGTCAGACGAAATCAAGTGGACCTCAAAGAGTGAAACTGATTTTCCAAGCCTGAAGCCTTCTCCAGGAATTCAGGACACAGTGGTGCCATCGCGCAGCGGACCGGCTAAAGCGGTCAAATCAATGAACAGAAGCCCCGTAGAAGAGAAGACTGCTGAACAACCGGAACAGCGAAGTTATGTGTCTGCACTGCAGCGACCCCAGTCACGTTGCGATGAAAAAACACCACAGGAGAACTGTCAGCAGGTGCTACGGGCTCTCTTCAAGGCCTTGTGATTACACATGAAGAAGATGCCGGCGAGCTCGATGAAGGACATGCTCGAAGTAGTCCTGGCTCTCCAGTTAGTCGTTCTAAGCACTGCTTCTTCTTAAAGCACCTAGCAATATGGATGCAGTCAGGATACAATGCTCACCATCTCGCCCACAGGTGTCACTTATTATGCAATGGAACTGTGCGGGTCTTGCGTGCCATTTACCTGAACTGTCCCTTTTCTTACGCAACATGCCTGTGCCAATATTGGCCCTGTACGAGGCTGGTCTTCCAAGTTCCAGATCAATTGCTGGTTATGTCCACATGGAAACCAAAGTATTCCGACATTTCCGAACGGAAGCGCCATGCTATATGTCAGACGAGAAATGCCACATTGCGTTCTACCAGTTCAAGACCTTTGAAGCAGTGCTTCGGAAGTCACTGCTGTACAAGTGCGGCTGGGAAACCGGAGCCTCAGCGTGGCCTCTGTATATGTGAGCTCTCGCCTGAAGGTCTCGATGGGAGAAATTATAAGAGACCTCTGCAGCCGCTGCCCAGCTCCGAGGATTATATTTGGGGACTTTAACGGGCACCATACTCTCTGGGACGACAAGGCGATTGATGCACGTGGAAAGCAAATTGTTAGTGCTTTAAACACCGAGGGACTCTGCGTGGCAAATGACAAACAGCCAACGTCTTTTCGACCACCGGCCTCTTACAGTGTCATTGACTTGACGTTACACTCAGCGGACATCCTCGCATCGTCAACGACGAGTAAAGATAGAATGGGCAGTGATCATTTTCCTGTCTTCGTTAACATTTTTGGATATCTGGAATTGCGATACATAGCACAATAAAGACACAGGGACAAGCAGAAGCACGGGAAGGGCGCATCTGGAGACCTGTTCGCGGACATGCTACGTAGCAAGAGATTTGCGACCGCTGAGATGAAGCTACCCGACCACATCCCCGCTCCGGATCTAAAGCTCAGAAATCTATGCGCTGCCCGTAGAAGAGCGGAGCGGAGGCTGATGAGGACGAAGGGCGACCCGCCAATGAAGACTATATATGACAGGATTAACGCAGTGATTCGACGTTATACAGGGAAAGTAAGAGGATATCAATGGGCATCATTTTGTGCAAGCCTGTCGGTCTTCACGCCAATTCCAAGGATATGGTGGGTCGTTAATAACCTTGCGGGAAACATTCGACCAAACAAGCCATTTGAAGCCCTAGCATTGAAGTTAGGCAAGACGCTCGCTTGTCTTGCGAATGCCTTTGCTAAAATATACTCTTCCGGCAGGTCAGCCGGCACAGCCAACCCGCCTCCGCCGCTATCGTCGTCTCTAATGGATGCTCCTTTCACAGTCAGAGAGTTGGAACTAGCTATGTGCAGCCTCCGACGTCGCTGTACGGTGGGACCTGACCTTATCAGTAATCAGATGCTGACTAACCTACCGGTTGAAAGACGATGTGATTTGCTGGCATTTTTTAACCAAGTGTGGGCCTGTGGGGATATCCCACATTTATCGAAGGTAGCATGGGTGGCACCGGTTCTGAAGCCTGGAAAGAATCCTGCAGCTCTGGACTCATACAGACCGGTATCGCTGACCTCCTACGCAGCGAAGCTAATGGAGAAGATGGCGTGCACAGGACTGACTTGGTATGTCGAGCAGGGTCGAAACCTACCATCGTGCATGACTGGGTTTCGGCAGCGTCTAAGCGCTCAAGACAATGAGCTGGACCTGCTAAGCCGCATAGAACATTACAGTGCGGACGGCCTGTCGACACTTGCTGTTTTCATGAATGTTTCCAAGGCTTACGACTACGTGTCTCAAAGAGCCATCATCAGACAGTTACAAGTTATAGGCGTCACAGGTCATCTCTTGCACTTCATACATACGTTCCTCAATGATCGTCGCATCAGAGTTCGTCTTGGCGACACTTTGAGCGATGAAATACGTATATATCGCGGTGTGCCACAGGGGAGTTTTTATCTCCTTTATTATTTAACATTGCCATGAGTAGCCTTCCAAGAGTACTAACCCATCGGACACCAGTGAAGATAACTATATATGCCGATCATATCTGCATACGGGTCTCCGGCTACCAGCATCACCGCCTCGCACGAATAGCCCAGGGAGCAGTAAAAGCCATTCAGGGCCACTTGGCAACGATTGGATTATCACTATCAGCAGAAAAATCATCATTCGTATTATTTCCTGGAGTTAAAAGAAAATCTGCACGCTTGACGCTGAATTTGGACGGATACCAGATTCGACAAGTCAACAACGTCCAATTTCTTGGCGTTACCTTAGACGACAGGCTACTCTGGCGCCGCGATATTGACCACGTTGTGGTGTCATCGTCACCCAGGCTACATGTGCTCAAGCGAGTCGCTGGCATACGCTGGGGCAACCAGCCGACGTCGATGCTACGGCTACATACAGCGTTGGTTAGCAGTCGGATCCTGTATCAGCTACCTCTGATGTCACCCGCAGACAGCCAATACGAGCGCTTAGAAGCCATCCACAGAAAAGGTATCCGAATTTGCCTTGGAGTCCCTCAGCCAGCGTCAAACAAGTGATCTACGAAGCTGAGTCACGCCCTCTACGACTTCAGGCTTCCCAGGCCCTTATGGTCCAGCTACTACGATTGAGTGAGTCTACGCCCGGTAGAGTCCTCTTACGACCTATAGGTAACAGGCCACGCTCACATTTTTATACAGCACTGAACACGCTTCGCGTATTAGGATTGCGCTGCTCGAGACAGAGGACAATGATAGAACCACCCTGGACATTGGAGGACATCACATGCAACTTAAGTGTACCACGATTGCAGTCAAAGAGCTGCATTCCATCTGCAGAAGCCAAGTCATTAGTCCTGGAACACCTGAACACGACTTACCCGAATAACCTAAAAGTATACAGAGATGGCTCCGTCAAGGCAGACGAAGACCGCTGCGTAGCTGCATTCTATATTCCCTCTCTAAGATATACGTGGTCTGGCCGTCTGGACTGTATAGCCTCGTCGACAGTTGTGGAAGGCGTACCAATAGCTTCTGCTCTGCGCAAACTAAAGACTTTGCCTCCGCAGAATGTGGTTGCCCTTACGGACTCAAAGGCCGCGTTATAACAAGTATACCGTGGTCTGCCATCCCTCAAGTTCCCACGTAAATCACTAGCCATCGTTAAAGAACTCAGGGGGCACGTCACCGCATCAAACGCGGTCATGCCAACACTGCTCTCTGTGCAGGCTGTCCTGATATGGACCGTCTCGACGCTGCCGTTTTGCTTCGCTGGCTTGCTGATACCCGATCAACACCGCCCCATCAAGCCACTGTACCTCCCGCCTCTGATTCAGGACGTCGCAGAAGCTAGCGCTTTCCCGCTTTTTCCCGCCTGGAATGAGCCTTTCATCTGGCAACCGGCTGCAACGGAATGCCTACTTAATCCACGTCTGCACCAGCTCGACTTGGGGCACGTCACCGCATCAAACGCGGTCATGCCAACACCGCTCTCTGTGCAGGTTAGTTATTTACCAGATGCTTGTTGCACCCGTACGAGCAATCCCTTTTTATTTGCGGTGTCGTGCGCACTTGAGTATATCGATTCTTGCCGCAAATTGATGTACCAAAGTTGCTTACACTGCATCAATGCTTATGTTGTTCACCTCTTGCTTGTCCTTTCCGGCGACGTTGAACTGAACCCAGGACCCGTGACCCTAGAATCAATCGCTGAGGCGATATTGCGTCTTGAACAATCACAGAACACTGTACTCACTGAGCTTTCAAACATACGTAGTGCTCAGACTAGCATCGAAAATCACGTCAGCACTCATTCCTTGAGGGTTGATGCTTTAGAAAATATAGTACACACAGGTCAAGCAGGCGGAAGAACTTCAGAACCAGGCTGGAACGATGAAGTTACCAGGCTTTCCTCCGAGATTAAAAACCTCACAGAGAAGTGCGATGACGCAGAAAATCGTTTGCGCAGGTCGAACTTGGTCTTCTTTGGGATCACGGATGCGGCCGGTGAAACCTGGGAGCAATCAGAGGAGCATGTAATCCCTTTCTGCTCGGAGCATCTTGGTGTGTCGATAAATGCTGATGATATAGAACGTGCGCATCGAATGGGCCGCTTCCAAGAATCAAAAAACCGCCCAATCATTGTCAAACTGGCCCATTTTAAGGTGAAGTCAAAAATTCTGACAGCAGGGCCGAAGCTAAAGGAATCAAAATTTTCTGTTCGTTAAGACTATTCTGCGCATGTTCGGTTAGCCCGGAAAAAGTTGTACTCTTTTGGTAAGGAAAGGGACGCCACGTTCAAAATACGTTACGACAAACTGGTGATCGACAAAAAACAATACATATATGACGCGAATACGGATCGCGTAATCGAACTTTCGTCATAGCGATCACCACCCGCTTCCAAGGTTCCTTATAAACAGCTAGCTCAGCCTTCGCAAAGCTCACACGTCACTCCATGTTATCGTAAAATGGCTGTCATGTTCACGAACGTTCGCAGCTACTTACCAAATAAGGAAGCTGTGGAAGCGCTTCTTGATGATAATTGCTTGGATATTGTGGTTCTTACCGAGTCGTGGCTTACCGCAGATATTCAGGACAGCGAGCTGCTCGAGGCTAGTAGAACGTTCAGTGTCTACTCTCTTTAGTGTCTGTTTAGTGTCTACTTTCGCTCATGCTCCTCTGAATTGACAGAGCTGGCCGAAGAGGAGGTGGTGTTCTGATTCTCGTTAAATCAACGGTAGTCTCACACTTGGTGCCCGTCCAATGCAACCTTGAACTACTATGTATTAACCTGTCCCTTAAATTTGGTAACACCTTGCTTATCGCCTGCTACCGTCCGCCAGATTTAGATTGCTCTTTTGTTGATGGAGCTGTATTCTGTCCTTTTCCACCTCCAAACCCGCTTTCCGCGAGCGAACTTGGTCCTATGCGGAGACTTTAATTATCCGGATATAGACTGGGAACTGTTGTCAGCATCTTCTCGTCAGTCGAAGAAATTTATTGACTTAATTCTCACCTTTTCTCTGTTCCAATGTGTTAGAATCCCAACCCGTGGTACCAACATCCATGATCTAGTATTTGTCTGAAAGCCTGAGTTATGTCAGTCTCTCTCGTGTACTAGTAGTGGCCTTAGTGATCACAAACTACTATTTTTTTAATTTGGCTATTCCCATTCCCACCCGCAAGCCATCTTTAAAATATACTCGCGACTATAACAAAGCCGACTATGCGCAAATTAACCTTGAACTGGAGGCGTTTCTTTATCACTTTAGTAAAACTGCTCACAATCGAACCGTTAATAGTAACTGGTTACTTTACAAGCAAAAAATACTTTCGCTCTTGGAAACATATGTCCCGCTGATCTGTGTTCGCGGAGATGCTGATAAGCACTGGTTTTCTAACGGCCTTCGATGGTTGTTAAGGAAAAAAAAAACAACTTTTCCGAGCTGCCAAAAATTCTGCCTCTGCTTCAAAATGGGGCAAGTACTTTGAATGCCTCCGGGGTTATACAAATCTTTTAAGGCATTCCAAAAAGAAATTTTCCATAAAGACTTGCATAATATCATTCGGAATAACCCTAAAAAGTTCTGGAATATCCTGTTGCGAAGCCGAAACTCGCCTCAAAATATAATCTTGCACGACCAAGATGGCGCAGATCACTGGGCAGATGTCATGAACACTTACTTTTCTTCAGTTTTTACTCGGTAACTAGTACTAAACGTACCCAGCTATCCCAATCATAATTTCAGCCAGATGCCTCCAATTTCCATTTCAGTCGAAGGCATAGCTAAACTTGAAGTTGAAGATAACTTGAAGCCATCAAGCGCTCCCGGGCCGGATGACATAACTACCAAGATACTAAAAGGTACAAGAGATATTTCATGCCAGATATTACAAATAATTTTTAGTCAATCACTTTCAAGTTCAGCAATTCCAAATGACTGGACATTAAGCAAGGTTGTCCCGGTTTTCTAGGCCGGTGACCGCTCTGATCCATCAAACTACCGACCAATTTCATTAACATGTATTGCTTGTAAAATGCTGGAACACATCATATACTCACAAGTCTGCTCTCACCTGGACAGGAACTCCTTCCTTTTTACCAAACAACATGGATTCCGCTCTGGATTTTCGTGCGATATCCAGCTTTTCGAGTTTACTACCGACCTTCACCTGAACTTAGATTCATCTTTTCAAACTGATATCATCTACCTGGATTTCTCTAAGGCCTTTGACCGGGTTCCACATCAACGTCTTATGGCTAAACTCTCCTCTCTCTCTCTAGATCCCTTAATGTTGTCATGGATTTCTTGTTTCCTCTCAGACCGCACCCAGTTTACTGTTGTCGGCAACCACCGCTCCAAAACCTCCAAAGTCATTTCAGGCGTACCCCAAGGATCTGTCCTTGGACCACTCTTATTTTTAGTCTTTATCAACGACCTTCCTGCAAATATCTCCTCCACAATTCGCCTTTTCGCTGACGATTGCGTTCTTTATCGTCGCATAACTACCACCTCTGACCAGAGACTCCTCCAGAAAGACCTTGATATAATAGAAACTTGGTGCACCACCTGGCTGATGAATCTAAACACATCCAAATGCAAGAGCATGCAAGTATCTCGAAAGCTTTCCACCTTTAACTTTTCATACTCGTTAAACTCCACTGCCATATCACGTGTTGAATCGTACCGATACTTAGGTGTTGTTATCACCGACAAACTCAACTGGTGTGAACACATCACGAAATTAGTGGCAGAGACATCCAAAACACTTGGTTTCATTAAGCGTGCCCTTTCTTTTTCCCCCAGTTATATCAGAAAACTCGCATATGAGGCGTACGTTAGGCCGAAACTCGAATATGCCAGCGCAATATGGAGTCCTCACCAGCAATATCTAATTGAATCACTTGAAAGCATTCAGAATCGGGCGGCTCGCTTCATCGTTTCCGAATATAATAGACGGGTTAGCATTAGTGCCATTAAATCATCCATTAATCTTGAATCGTTAGCTCATCGAAGGAAGGTTTCACGGCTATGCCTGTTTCAAAATCTATACTATAATCGCCCTGACCTGAGAACCTCCCTTTTAGTGCCACCTGTACGGGCATCACGTCGTCTTTTCAATTCTATGAGTGTACAACGCATAACTGGTTCGACAAATACATTTAATAAATATTTCTTACCATTGGCGATTGAAGAATGGAACTCGATTCCAGAACCATTAGTCAATGAACGTGACAACTCAAAATTCAGGCAGCTAATATCGGCTCACTTTGCCAAATAATCTCGTAATCGGTAAACATTTCCTGCTTTTCTCATATATCCAATGCGTATTTCACTTTGTGGCTCTTCCCTAAGATGGGACATAACATATATGTCACATTTTCTGCTTTGACTTGTGTGTGTGTGTATATATATATATATATATATATATATATATATATATATATATATATATATATATATATATATATATATATATATATATATATATATGTGTGTGTGTGTGTGTGTGTGTGTGTATTGAATTGAATTTTATATTGAATTGTATTGTAACCTTTTTATTCAATTGCAAACATATGCGGAGATCAACTGTATGGGTGTTATTTTCGTCTTTTTTTCCGTCTTTGCCTTCAACTACGGTTCCATAACAATGTATAATGTTACTTTGCCTGTCTGTCTTTTTACTTCGCTTCATAATTATATGACTATGGGAATACTTCTCTTGTTAACCCCCCCCCCTTATGTAATGCCCAATCCAGGGCCCTTAAGGGATAATAAATGATGATGATGATGAACAACAAAGACTTCACAGTAAAGTTTCAGTGGATTCCCTCCCACATTGGTATTTCAGGAAGCGAAAAAGCTGATGCACTTGCATACGCAGCGCTCTATCATCCTCCCAAAATCAAGGCTCCAAACAGTAATCAGGTGCAAAAATCTCACATTCGAAATCACTTTGGATCTCTTTGGGTTCCACCGCATATGCCCTGCGTAATCAAGAGATTGCACCGAGAGGAAGCCTCACTTCTATATCGAATAAGGACAAGGAATATGGAATAAGGAATAGGATCTGCTAATACACCGGCCTGGTTATTTAAGACGGGACGAACCAATTCTCCGACCTGTACGGCATGCAACCAGACAGGAGACACTGAGCACTTTTTCTGGTCCTGCCAGCAATTCCAAGACGAAAGGGACGCTCCCCTGAAGAATCTGCAAAAAAAGGACCTTCGGCATGTGCGCCGGCAACACTTTATATTTCCCGAGGGATCAGTTAGAGCCCGCAAAGAAACTTCACGTCTCCTTATCGAATTTTTAAGAGAGACTGGTTTGATGGACATATGGTGAAAGCCTTCAGCGGTATTGTGCGAGACGCTCGGGCGGGGCTATTGCCGGCTTTGATCGCCAGGCTAAACCCGCCTGTTGCTACAATTCACCACCACCACCAACACCATCCAGTGTCTTTTAAATACCAAAGCAGCGCCTTCATAGCCGATTGCGCTGATGTTCACGCAATATCCCAGACGAGTCAAATTCATTCTTTCCATTAATTAATGAACAGCCTATCACCTACGAGAATGACGCACCGCTTTCTAGGAGTGATAATTGATCAAGGCCTCTCCTGGAGTCCCCATGTCTCCTACCTAAAAAAAGAAGCTGGCCATGATAACCCATGTCTTCAAATTTCTTGCGGGAAAGTCATGGGGTGCGTCGGTGAGGGTGATGCTCCAACTCTATAACCCACTGTTCCTTGGGCTCCTACACTACATCTTACCTGTACTGGGTGGAACTGGTAAGACCAACCTCAGTGCCCTCCAGTCTGTGCAAGCTCAAGCTCTACGAATGTTTCTTGGCCTTCCCAGGTGCGCATCCACGGCAGCAACAATAGCCATCGTGAATGGTCACCCCACCAATATGTATATTCAAGACGACGTTTTAAGGATGCACATCAGGCACTTCGCCCGACTACCATTGTATCCTATCGCCTTCCTTCGTGCCGCTCGACCTCGTTCAGCGTTCATAAGAATTATCGCCGCCAACCATGGAAGTTTACCGCCGAACTTCACGCCTGCGGCCCGACCATCTCCACCACTGTGGTGCCTACGTACATTCTAGGCCCTTCTTGTCATTTGCGGCATGCAAACGAAAACAGAGATGCCATCTTTCGCCCTGAAACAAACAGCGCCTTCACGTCTGCGTGAGAAGCCCAGAGAAGACATCCACGTTTACACGGACGGTTCTGTCTTCTCCAAAAGTTCAGCTGAAGCAGTGGTAATTTCCGCGAAATCTGTCACCCTCCAATTCGAGACGTCTCACTTTACATCAACGACGGCCGCAGAATTCACAGCTACCGTGCTGCTTTGGAGTTTATTGATCACAAATCATTACAGTCATGGCCCATCTTTTGGGACTCGATGGCAGCTCTCCAGTGTCTGCTGTCCTCCTTGAACCACGAATCTAACGTGCGATTAGTCGCAGAAATCCGACTACTTCACCATTACGCAATCGACAAGGGGCCCAACATCATCTACCAGTAGATACCAGGTCACTGCAGAATTTCAGGAAATCACAGTTCGGATGACGCTGCCCGATCAACCCACGATGGTGCCCGTATTATATCAATGCCACTGTCGAGAACAGATGCAGCCACAAGGCTTCTCTATCTCGGGCGCGAGCTTAAGCAGACTCTGTAAAACACCAGCGAATTCACCAACGCACGTCTCCACAGATTGTATCCAAGTCACAGAGGCATATTTCTACCCCATTGGAGTGGGCGAAAGCACTGCCTAGGGCAACTGTGGCAACGAGGAGACAATCAAACGCCTCCTTTGTGACTGGCTATGCTTTAATGTGACAAGAAAAGTGACCATGACCACACTCGAAAAACTGCACGATCGCCCTTTCACAGAGGAAAACGTTTTAGGATACTGGTCCAGACAGATTTCGATGCACAAGGTCTTAAGGGTTCTGATCAAGTTCTTTAAGACTTATGAATTGTGCGACAGACTTTGACCGTTGTAGTGCACAGCATGGCGTTGTTGTGAGAATTTCCCTTACTTTATTTTTTTATCTGTGTTTTCTTTAACCTTTTATTCCCTTCAACCCTTACCCCAGCAAAGGGTAGCCAGCCGGTACTTACAGTGGCTAACCTCCCTGCCTTTCTTTCCCTTTTGGTTCTCTAACTAAGAGTTGTACGTATTTAATTGCACTTCAACTTTGTAAGAAAGAAAGGTTTCTGAGTCTTCAAAAGTATAAAAGATGTAGGACAACGCGTCGTTTATAATTACTGTGTGAGATGTAGTCACGCTTCCCTAGAGCGTTCTATGACTAAAGCTGTGGTAAAAGATACCATGACAACTTAGCAGGGACAGGCGCCGAAAATTGAGAAGCATATATATATATATATATATATATATATATATATATATATGGAAAGAAAAGCGGGACAGAAAAACGGAAAGAGGACAGAGATTCAGATGAAACTATATGAGCACATTCTCAGCCGCTTGACTGACAGAGAGTTCTCGGAAGCAAATATCGTGGAACCTTGGCCGCAGACCTCTAGTATTCAAAACGTCACCAAAGCGCTAATATACTTTTTGAAGGTAAGTGGACTACACGAGTGCTTGTGGTTCTAGGTGAGTGAACATTCATCTGCGGGTGTGAATATTACATTAGGTTGTCCCTTTCAACAGTGGATCTCACGCTCTGTCATTTGTGCTTACTGCATATATACGCGTATATAGCTGCTCCGTAAGATGACTACGTTGTAACCAGGTTGCTGGGTCGCTGACCTGTAGAGACGATTTCACTCGACTTTGAAGACACACATATGGCGCTTCAAATATCGGTTGTTTCTTTTTTTAGAGAGAAAAATTTAATTTGTTTACAGGAAGGCTGATCAGTCGGCCTGAGCTATAGCTTGCTCTGGCCTGCTGCGCTGCACTGGTGATAAGGCGCGGCTCGGAAAAAGAATGATGAGTGAAGCTTATAGGAGAAGGGGCAGTGCGTAGACACAAGTCCACTATGTTGCGGCATCTCTACAATTGTTTGTCTACTCGAATTCAACTGCAGAAACGTTATAGCTGCTTGTGTAATATGGCTGCTCTGCTTGCGTTAAAACTCAAATGCTGTGTCATATACCATCCGTAACATCGTACACATGTGAAGGAAGGTATAAAATATTATGCGAAGGCCCTGTCGGGAGAAATGAAAAAGGTAAGACGAGGCCAGTTAACTTAATTTTGTCATTTTTTACCACTTCTGACATTTTTGTTCTGCCATACTACATTTATACACCGGCTCCACGTAAGGTTCTCTTTTGCAGCCTATCGCACCATGTGAGCGACAATAGAAGGACCGCAGCTCCTTAGGCATGTCGCAGTAGGGCGTCTGTGCCACGCGCGGTGAAAATTGAATCATCTGGCTGCTGTTGAAATGACCGGAGCAACCACCGTTGTCTCAGGTTTCCTTACTAGGCAAGCTGCCAAGTGGCCCGGTTGCCTACACATTGCGAACGCTGCACAGAGATCCGTGCATTACACGACCCGAGCCCGGACCCGGAGCCAAGGTCAATTCCGCTGGAGTCGCCCCAACCGGGGCCACCGCGTATCCTTCCGGTGATCGTGGGGCCATCGTCCTAGTGGAACTTTGGCATCCAAGGTGGCACTTCCGAGGACGCAAACGCCCCACCAGAAAGTGAACCCTCTACACCTCCCAGGTCTGTAGGGAAGTCAGTCATTTTGTTCGCGCTCACAGCCCTGGTAGTTACGTTACGTCTCTAGTGCGTTATGTACTACATCATTATGTACGTACCACATAAAGTGAATTTTCTTACGCCATCAAATATTTTACGTGCTCTTTGAACACCTGCAGTAGCTATGCGCAAATTCATTGTGGCAGCTCGCCACTTGTTTTACGGTTGTTTTTCGAAACAATGCACCATACTGATTGTGATGGAACGTTCCAGGGCAGTAGGCGCATCTGTTTCTCGAGTATGTCGGTAGCCGCAGAGCTGTTTAAATGCGCAAAGTGTTTCAGCGAATACTGTAATAAAATTTAAAGGTTGCTTGTGGCAGATAGCACAATTCTGGGTCATGAGCTGGTCTACTGGAAGTGCAAATTAAATATATATATATATATATATATATATATATATATATATATATATATATATATATATATATATATATATATATATATGTATATTATTGGGTTCTGGGAGTCATGCGAAGACTACCTGTGCACATAACTTATGTGGCCGGGGGACACAAAGTGAGATGATAATGTTGAGATATCAATGTTCGGAAATGCAATTCGTATAGCTCAGAACAGAATACGTCTTTCCACACATTACAGGGGAAAAATACGATCGTTGGCATGGTTTACCGCTCGCCATCTTCATCAATAAAATAATTTTGTGCAGAATTGTCAGCAACATTTGAGAAAATGTCACGAGAAAACAAGAATACGCTTATTTTATGTTATTTCAACACTAATTTATTAGACAATAATTATATTGGTTACATTGACTTCAACGGCTGCTTTGTGGGTTTAGGCTTTGAAGCATTGAGTAATGCCCCAACTCGACGTTCAACGCCAGGTTATAAATCCTTAATAGATAACATACTTTGCAATCTTGATATACGCCCATATGCAGGAACTCTACAAGTAAATGTTACCAACCATTACCCAATATTTCTTTGTTTTCATTTACCTAGCACTCTTCTCAAAAAACCATTACACAACACAAAATTCAATCTGCGTGATTACGTTGAGAAAATAGAGCTCGCCGACTTTTCTAGCATTCTTTCTTTTTCTGGTCCGGAACTAGCGTCACGCGAATTTTCCCTCACAATTGCAAATGCGGTTAAATCTTGCACGAAAGTTGAATATTCTATCAAGAAGCATGATGCACCACGTTGCCCATGGATATCTACAAGTTTCTTCACTGGGCAAGATTCACTGCGCAAGAAAGATAATCTGTATCGAAAAACGAAAAGGCAACCGCTTAACACACGACTTAAAAGTGCGTTACAAGATCATTTCTGCGCAGTTAGGCAGTGCTCTGAAGCAAACAAAAAATATGTATTTTTGGAGTGCAAAATTTGCGCATGGCACAAACGCTAAACAACAATGGAATGTCAATAACAAGTTTCTAAATCGAGACAAAATAACTATCGTCAACGCTATCACTATCGAAAACACCGTCGTACAAATCCCCGAAGAAGTAAGCAATGTGTTTTGTAAGTTCTTTTCCTCCTCGGAAATCAATCTGTGTCCTACTGTGCCACAGCTATAAAGACAGCCACAATCTTGCTTCCTACGGCCTTGTACAGCCGAAGAAGTGTTCACTATTATTAACAATTTAAAAATACAGGCACTGGTCTAGACAACATACATTAAATAGACATTGAATCGGTCAAATACATCTTAGCTGAAGCTATCTGCCGTATAGTCGACCACATTGTTACCACAGGAATAATTCCCAACCAGTTAAATATAGATAAAGTAATTCCTATACTAAAAAGGGCGACCACGCAATGGTAGAGAATTAGAGACCGATTTAGGTACTTTCGTTTCTCAGCAAAATAGTTAAAAAATTATTTGAAATTCGAATTTCTGGCTATTACGCCAAATTTAACATACTGTCTTTCTCACGGTTCGGGTTTCGCACGGGTCTTTCTACAGAACATCCAGTTATTAGCTTTATTGGCTGGTTTAAAACACAGTTGGACAAGGGATTAATAGCAGGTTCAGTCTTCATTGATATTAAAAAAGCCTTTGACAATATTAATAATCAAATTTTGTTTTCGAAGTTAGAAAGTTATGGTATTACTGGGCCGCTTTTGCTAGTTCTTCAGAATTATCCTTCTTACCGATATCAAACTGTTTTCATTAATGGCGCCTTTTCCCAACAAAAGCTCATTACCAAACGAGTACCCCGGGGATCAATTCTCGATCTGCTCTTATCGTTGCCATTTATTAATGACCTACACAGCTATTTATATAACTCCAAGTGTTTTCTTTACGAATATGGTACCATGATTGTAACATCTGCCGTAAACCCCACTAAACGTTTAGATAAAATAAACTACACTGTACGCCAGCTGGAAAAGTGGTGTCATAAAAATTCTGCAAGCATAAATCCTGCTACGTCTCAGTTCATAGTTTTTGACTCTCCTCAAAGATCTATGAAAGCTAACTTGCACATACGGATAAGCAACTTTGCAATTAAGTAAGTAGGTTGTGCTAACTTCCTAGGAGTCATTGTCGATTTCGTTCTAAAATCTGACGCTCACATTGATTCAGTTGTTAAGAAAATTGGCCTCGGCATAAAATATTTAATTAAAGCTGTTTCAGCTTTTAGCATTAGTACACTTCTCTCACTTTAGCAAGCTTTCATCCATACACACATTAAATATTATATTACTGCTTGGGGAAATACCTATTATATTTACAAATGTCGCTTAATTAGTACCCAAAAGCACTCATTTAAAATTATAGCATTTGCATCCCCTATTTCTTTACCTAAGCCCCTATTTCTAAATTTGGGTGTACTTGCTGTTGTTTCCACATATGAGGCTAGTCCAGTGATCCTGTTGTACAAAGTCATCCACCGCCAAGCTTCCATCGATGCTTTTCCAATTCATCGATTCATTACCAAAAATCCAACTCGGTTTGCTTTGTCATCAAGTAACTTTCTCCTACCAAAAGTCGATACAAATTGCTATAAACAAACTGCCTGTTTCAGTGCAATTTTCATTTGGAACACTCTAAAACCTGATTTAAGAATGTTGGCGTTGAGCCGTTTTAGATCGCCTTTAAAAACGTATTTGCTTTCGTCACTTTCATTCGTCTATTAAACCGTTTTTCGTTGTCGCTATTTATGTTGTTTAATGTTCTTTTTAATCTTTTATTATATTTTGTCAGTTCATTTCTGTCCTCCTGAAAATGTATCACCTTCATATATGTATTGTATATTGCATTTATGGTAACAATAAACTTCAAACTTGAGCTGAAGGAAGGCATTTGAAGTGAAAATGAGCTGTTTCAGAAATACTTTGCCGGAAAAAAGTATTAAATTCGTTCAGCAGAAGCGGAGTTACTGGCAATAAAACAGGGCGTCCGCTTTGCTCCAGTTCCTTCTTCAATGCCTTGCACTGCATTGTAATGCCTTGCAATGCCCTACTTTTTTGTAACACTGTACTGCCCAGCTCACTTGTCGCTTGGTCTGTGAAAGTCAGTACGAGACCGTATATCCCAAAGCCGATACAGTGCTTTGAAAACGAATGGTTTCTACATGCGTCAGAGTCACGCAGAAGTAAAGCAACTTGCCCCAAGTGTTGTGCATATGATCGACTGCTCGTGAACTCCAACCTAACAGCTTCTGCCACTTTTACTGTTGATCTTCTAACACCTTGCGGGGGGGGGGGGCGCAACATGTAATTTAAGTTGCTTTGCGTCAATAAATGCGATTTAACTAACCACCCGTCTATTCTTAGTTTGCTTATTACTTAATGCCCCAACGGAAAGTGCATACAGCGATCACGGAAACGAATTGAGGACGTAGCGTTTTCGGCATTAAATTTTCGCAAAATCTGATCTTTCTTTACGTTTACAATGCTTGAAGTCGGCTGCAGAATGGCATGAATGTCCGGAATGGCATCTAGGTGAATATACACCCGGTGAAACCTCCCCGCTTTAAATATAGAGGTTTCTCTCTCTCTCTCTTCCGATTAATAAACAAAGGTTATTCATAAATGCGCGAATCTTTTAACATTTACGTTTGGTTTACGTCATTTTCTTTATTAAGCACCTCGTTTTTCGTATGACGGTTATTATCGTGGTATACTATACCAGTTTTACGCAAACAAGGATTACTGTGGTAAAGTGGGACTTCTATTGTAGACATATACACTGGGATTGCTAATTAGCAGTGCAACTGGAACTTTTAACCAATGCCATACGAGAATCAGTTTCTATGAGGGCGAATCAGAAAGTCTTTGGCCATATTTTTTCAGCCATATTACGGCTGTAAATGCGAATTCAACATATCCATTCCGAGCGGTGGACCTTTCTTGGACCGACCCGGCCTTACCTGCTGGTAGCTCCACGGCCCAGCGCTGTGGTCAGTTGTTGAAGACGGTAGCTGTGCTTCACACGTTCACATAGTACGAGCAACGAAGTGTGATTCGTTTTCTATAGAAAAAAGGAGAAAAGCCCATCGAAATCCACAGGGAAACGCAGCCTACGTGTGGGGGAAGGTGTCTCGCTTTGAGAAGTGGGAGATCGTGTTGTTGTGAGTTCGCAAAAGTGCGTGAAGGGGTATCTCAAGTTTAGTGCTGCGATGGGACAAATGGTGTGAACCGGGGTACTGTGGAAAATAGCGTAAGGTACGTAGAATTGTACGTGTATTTGTAATTACCTGCATGTTCGTTATTTTGGCTAATAAAAATATAGGAGCAAAGACTTTTTGATTCGCCCTCGCATTGCCTTGCCCCAGGTTACTGCTGCGTTCGGAAAACGTGTGGTAAATAACGGCCAGCGTAGAATGGTCACCAACGGTCATGCCATACTCATTGAATCATTTTAATACGATTGGCATTCTTTGGGAACTTCACGCGAATCGTGGTATGTTTGTCTGTACGTTCGTTTGTCCATATCTAAACTTCTTCACACCACCTTGGGTCACACCTCCTGCATTATGCGTTAATGGTGGTGGCAATATACGGGGAGTCGCGAAATTGCTTCCATGCTAAGGTCATTAACGCGGATAGTCATCCTGAGATAGTTTCTCTCGCTATTTCTTGAAGTATTCTCTCAGCACATGATGTTGCGCCTTTAACGCTTTAACATCCGCAGCTCAACATGCTCATTTCCAAATCATGAGCTTTAGTCCCATTACATCCTCAAAGTTGTTTGATCATCCTTAACGGCGGTTTGGGCGCCCTTAACAGTGACCTATTTATCGTGTTAGAAGACTAGGCACATAAATATCCCTTGTCGACCATGTGAAAGCTGGTGCGCACAGGTTGAGTAGGATCTTCAACTTGGCAAAAAATATAACAATAGTACAAGAAGCAGTCGAGGACTTGTAAGCACACGTGCACACTTTGTCGCAAGCGGAGCGTTCTTGAAAGCAACAAAAGCAAATGCTTCATGCGTCACTGAAGTTCAACTTCGTTATGTAATTTTATGTAGTTATGTAGTACGCTGTGCGACCCACTCGACGGAAAAACTGTTAACTTTGTGTTTTAACGGAGAGCTTCAAGTTATTTCAAGTATATTGCCACGCCAGTGCTCTGAAGGAGAGGACAACGCGAGTATGCATGAGTGTTTTTCTCAAGGCGCGGTCAAGACGAAGAAGTCGCAGTTGCGCTCTGTGTTAAAAAGACAACCTGCCGCTGTCCTTTCTGAATAACACCCTACGACCCCTGTTTTTGACGATGCGACAATATATAAAACTGCGCGCGTTTGTACGTGTTTGTACACATCTTTGTTCTTGTTTCTCTGCTATCTTCTGCGGCTTCTTGGAATACTGTAGAGATAATTTATGCTATCGTGCTCTGGAATGTATTAAATGTTATTTCGTGCTTTTTGTGGTTCCATTTCGTTTGCCATGCGAAGACGAGTGCCTCTCCTATGATATCACGTTATTTCATTCTTTAATGAACCAAACATTATCCAGAGGTGCCATTATTCTAAAGTTCTCCTCGGCCGTGACGTCACGGAAATAAGTGACTGTAATTGGCTGGCACAACTATTCAATTTCTGTTCAAGTATGACAGCAATTAATTTAAGGACTGCATTTTGATAGATTGTCGCCAGCTGCAATTAGTCAGAAGCACAGCTTACGCTGCCTATTGTGGGGTGTCGTTTAATAAAAGCGCTCAAATCAAGGACATCAGGCTGAGAAAGCTAGCGAGCGCCCCCTCAACAATTATGATCTTTCCACATTTCGTCAGCGGCGCGGAACAGGAAAGGGGTAAAATTGAACTCTGCGAGCACGTAATTAACTTGGCGCATTCACGCGGCGTCGTTCTTCATTGCACCAGCACTGCGTGGATTTCTGTGGGAGCGGTTAATTCGAGATTTTGTGGTCGTTGCCAGCTTGTTCCTGCAGATTTTGCACCTTCCACAACGTAGGAATAAAAGCGCGGCATATTCAACAGATTATCCTTCAGGGGCAAACGCTGCAGAGCTCCATTTCTCAGTACGCGCGTGCATTTTCTTTTTCATTTACATCAATTTCGGTAGCACATTACACGCTCTCCCACAGCACTCTGCACCGACAAGATCTCGTCGAGCAGCGATAAATGTTGTTCATTGTCTCATTAAAAAATAAAACTGTCTAAGAGAGGTTGAAGGAGACTGTCTCACGGCGCACTTACGCGTACTTGGACAGTTGGCGGTTTTGTTCTATTTGATGGAACACAATTTCTGAAACTTAGCAAGTGCAAGTGTAAGGAACTGAGCGTGAGAATGCATGTATTACACACACACACACACACACACACACACACACACACACATATATATATATATATATATATATATATATATATATATATATATATATATATATATATATATATATATATATATATATCGAGGTTATTATGGCACCAAGGGAAGATGGCATAAGTAGAAAGATTGCGTCCTATCGTTTAGACCGGGGCCTTAAACGTCATTACATGTGCCAAGGTTTAAAAATGTGCAGAGGCCACGTATCTAGACATAACTAAAGTAATATTGTTTTCTTCGCTTGAAGATAATCAGACTATTTTTTGTATTCCGCTTAATTATATAATTATAGCCTTACATAATTAATCAAATCCTCAAATATTGTAAATAGATGAAAAATGCCAATTAGAAAATTGTACAGCAAAATGAAAAACTCCCGGTACAGCTTTATGTTACTCAAGACGCGCTACATAAAAGTGTTTTTCCGAACTTGAAAAAAGCCAGCGAATACACGCAAAATTCCCGCGCGACTGGCCGCTCGAAGTACTTATAGTTTTCAAACGTTTAAACACAAGATCGATGCGGGCAGCCATCCGCACTTTCCCGTAAAATGAGAAGCAGTTCGCCTGTCCATAAGCAGAAAATAGAGGGACCTTACTGTCGATCGGGAACGCTCTGCGCCTCGCTGACCTTTTAATATATCTTTGTTGCATTTGTAAGCGCTTTTTCATCAATCGTTTGATAACAAAAGATATATTTTGACTAAAATGTGAATTTAACAGTTCTTTGTGGGAGATGTCATAGGTAATTGAACAGCTACAATGAAGGTACCCATTCCAATTATGGATGCGCAAATAATAAAGATAACCTGCCTAACTATTTCTGCCTATGATACTTCAGACCGATCTGTGGTGCACGCTTCCGTCATATTTCATTTCGAACGTGATCTCATGATGTTACTTCCTTTTTTTATTGCAACAGCAGTTATAAAACTTTGAAACTGGAACTTCTGCGTTAGTCTGTCCTACCCATTATGCCAGCGTCGTCAGGTCACGGCCAATCCAAAACTTCAGCCTTACCGTTAGCAAAGAAAAACACTACTGTAGGCACTACCGCCCCCTTTGGGTATTGAAATCCTTCTCTTTCAGTAATGTGCAGTTCTTTTTTCATTGATTGATTGATTGATTGATTGATTGATTGATTGATTGACTGATTGATTGATTGATTTAAAGGACAAGAAGTAGATGTACTACAAATTACAGAAAACTATATTGGCCCCATAGCCTTAGTGGCCAATATAGGGCCTAATACTGAAATGCACTTACAAATACTTTATATGCAGTGCCCATGTCAGTTCAACAGGTATATAGGACAAGTACGCAATATTAACAAAGCAACATTGAAAACTTGCTTGCTTCACATGAATCAACTAGATATGGAGGGAGCCTTTAAAATGAGTGGTCATTTTGAGATGGCATTTTCTTCATAGACGTAGGGAAATTGCGCCTTAATTTAACATCATTGGTTATTGTGCTCCAGATGAGAGCACCGGCAAATTCAAATAGTCTCCGTTCATGTATCTTTCTAGCAACTGGTATAATACAACTGGTATAATTACACGACTGTTAGCCACTGTGTCATGCGTAGGCAAAGTCTGAACGCACTGAATAATAGTGTTTTTTATATTGTCACAAAGTTAACAAGAGAGGCCGATATATGTTCATAATCTCTACCCAGCATTCTGCACACCCACTTTTTTTCCCTGATAGAGAACCGTCCGGGTGCACAGATACACTCCATGTTTCAAGAGCATGAGTCACGACTTCCACGATCAGTTTTTTTAGTACTCAGACTTCTGCAGGCTTTTGCAGCGCCGAAAATATAAACGTCAATTGAAGGGCTTAAAAATAAAAGTGGCGTTTTCACATTAGCAGCAAAACAATTAGCCTTACATCAGCAATTTTCCAAATACCAGGAATCTATTTACGTCTACAGGGACGATTCTGTAATCAAAGAAAGTGCGACTGCAGCTTATGCTATGCCATCCTTTCAGGAATAGTACGCTTGTCGACTAGGAGGCACGTCGTGACCAACCATAGCGAAATTGTTGCTCTCTTAGGTGCGGAGCCGGGTTGTGTCCCAAAAAGAATCAGCCACTCTTGCACGGACAATGGAGCAAATCCAGGGACAAGTGTGGGAAGGACGAGAACCACCATTGAACCCGTATGTGATATATATATCTACAAACCAAAAGCAACACCACACAGCGCAGTGCAGCGGCATGGCTTCGAAATAGTCCTTCGCCTTAGTCGGGAGAGAAAACCAGCAAAGGCCTTCATCTGCAAAGAGTCAATCAAAGCCCTCAAATGATATAGCCGCAAGCCCACAACAACAACAAATGTCCCCAAGGTCGCAGCATAAGAAC
Organism: Dermacentor variabilis; assembly: GCF_050947875.1. Classification (NCBI taxonomy): domain Eukaryota; kingdom Metazoa; phylum Arthropoda; class Arachnida; order Ixodida; family Ixodidae; genus Dermacentor; species Dermacentor variabilis. Next base: position 28,856,954 of record NC_134572.1, on the reverse strand, counting down.
AGGACGAACCAAGAAAAGCTGTTATATGGTAGCGCTGTAAATGATATATCAAATGTGCTGATTCCCGTGATGTTCGCATCAATCAAAGCTATTCTCCGTGCCAGTCCATCGTTTAAAAGTATCCATGAGGTAGAGGCCGTCCCGGCTTTGGAACCGCTAGTGTCGTCTTCTTTCACGGCGTAACGCCATGATTCTTCGGAGCAGCAACGATGGCTTCGCCAACAATAGTCTCACAAGTGGTGTCCACCAACACACACTTCCACACATGTACTATATTCCAGTTTAATGCTTGTGGCTTGCGCTCGAAGTTAGCAGATATTAAGTATCTTGCGCGAGTGTACCGATTCCCTTTTATGGTCACTTCCTAGTCTTGCGTCGACGAGCAGTTTAGAATAAAGGGTCATTATTTTCATCATTCAAGGCGACGAAACTGAATTAGCCAACTGCTCGTTGGATTTTGCAACGACATGCCTGCCTCTGTGATTGACGTAGCACGACATGACAAGAATGAATATATTTGCGCAACCACAGTCATTACATCTAAAGTTCTTACCTTGATCGGCGTTTACTTGGAACCAAAATCACCTTTCGGCGTGTCAAGATTGGAAAGCTTGTTGACCAGCACTCAATATCCACCTATTATTTGTGACGATTTTAACGTACATAACGAGCTCTGGGGCAGTTCATATACATGTGCTCGGGGTGATAAGCTGGCGAAGCTTCTTGCGAGGTACAATATAGAGCCCTAGTACGATGGCATCATAACATACCTAAAAAATCCGAAGACTGTTAGCTGCATTGACGTCACATTCGCATCAAGTCAAGTTGCCCCTATGTTCCGATGGTGTACATATTTCGAGACACGACGTAGTGATCACTGCCCCATCATAATCTCTGCCCTTCATTTTCGGACGTCGCCCAGAAAAGCGAAACTGATGTCGGTAGAATGGGTAGCTTACACAGCAGCCGTAGACAAAGGGATCACTGCCTCGACTACGAATGGGGAATTAATACCGACAATAGCTCATTGCCTGAAACAAAGTACCCGCTCTGCCACTAAGCATTGTAATGTACCCACTAACGACAAAGAATTCGAAACGTTATGTGCCATTCGAAGGCGTGCCGAAAGGAAGGCTCTACGTACTAAAAATATTGAAGATCTCAGAACTTGTCGACGGGCACAAGGACATATACGGTGTTACCTCACCAAATTGAACCGAAAAAGGTGGAGGGACTTTTGTGGGACACTGGACATACGACAATCGCTGAGCAAAATCTGGGGAGTAGTCAGAGACATTCGCAAAGAGCCGCAAAAGCTTTATCCTTTTATCGCCTTCTTATTACATGAGCGCACATCCCTGAAAGAGCTGGCAGAGCAGTACTGTAGGTTCATTTCCAGCGGGGCACAACCTTCTCGGCAAATTGCAAGTCATCAGCCTATTCCACCTCGAGTGACCCTTCCTGACTTAGAATTACCTTCTACAATTGAAGAGCTCACGACAGCAATGGGAGACGCAAACAAGCGATTATCCCCTGGCCGTGACGGTGGAAGTTATGAAACACTCGCAAACCTATGTCACACATCTCGCCTACGCCTTCTGAAGTACTGCAGCGCCTCATGGATAACTGGGGAGGTTCCTATGGAATGGAAGTTTCCGAAAGTTATTCCGATTTGAAGCCAGGGAAGCAGCCGACAAATTGCGCCTCCTTCAGACCCATATCTCTGCTTAGCTGTGTAGGGAAGCTATTCGAAAAAATTATTCGCAAACGACAAAATTGGTTCCTGAAAACTACAAAACCTTACCCGGAGGAAATGAATGGCTTCTGTCAAAATAGGTCCGCAATTGATAATGTCATTGCCTTTGTCTCGTCAATTGAAGAAGAACTGGTCTGTGGAAACACACCTACTGCATTATTTTTGGACATTGAGGCAGCATATGATTCGGTCTATCATAGAGCAATACTTTACGCTTTGGAAACCCTTGGTCGTGGAGGACGGCTTTACGCATGGATTGAAAACTATCTTCAAGGGCGCCAGCTTTTCATATGTACCCTGTATGGCCCCACGGCGCTTTATGCTGTCGAGAAGGGAGTGCCACAGGGAGCTGTGTTAAACCAGGTATTATTTATTTAGCCCTCATCCATCTGAGAAGAAACCTGCCCCGTGGCGTCAAAATCACACTGTATGCGGACGACATCTGCATTTGGAACGCGGCGCGTTCCCGCATTACCACCCGACAACGTCTCCAGAGAGCGCTGGCAAATATATTGGCCTACCTAAATTCACGGGGTGTGAAATTGTCCCCCGACAAAAGCGTTGCTATGGCTTTCACGCGGAGGTGTGTGAAAAATACCCGCTAGTGTTGTGTAGTCGTACCCTTCCTTACGTCAAGACGCAAAGTTTTCTTTTTTGGAGTGACGATCGATACGAACCTCACATGGTCGCCTCAAGTGAAAAAAACTGAGTGAGATTTCCTCGGCGTCGCACGTATTCGGATGTTTAGCCGGATCACAGTGGGGCCGCAACTGTCGATCAATGGTGCTCCTCCATAAGGCCTACGTCGACGGAACACTACGGTATTACGCCCCGATCCTGCACAAAATGTCTCCGACAAGCAAGAGAAAACTTGAGGAAGCACGGAACAACTGCCTTCGCGTATGTCTTGGCCTTCCGAAGGGGTCGTCCCGCTCAGGAACTGTAGCAGAAGCTGGATGCCTGCCTCTTGAAGTGCTATCTTCTCAGGAGACACTTCGAATTCACCTCTGACACGTCATTCATACGAACACCCACTTTTTAAAGGATATTTCTAGAACCCGTGCTACATATAGCTTTGGACAGGCCGTCGGAAGCATATCTATTTTGATTCCTGCTCAGGCGTCACAAATTATGCCACGAAACGTTCCACCATGGGCACTGTCCCCACTGGAAATCGCGCCATATATCCCTGGAATCAGTGCAAAAAATAAAATATCTCAAGCAGCGACTTATCAGATAGCTTTCGAATATATGCACAAAGAATACTCAGCCGCAACGCACATTTTCACAGATGGCTCTGCAACTCCACATCGCTCATCGTGCAGACTTTTCGTCCCCTCTACAGGGCAACGATTCTCGTTTTGTCTTGAGCGAGTGAAATCATCTACTTCAGCAGAGCTATACGGCATTAAGGAGGCCCTTGTGTATGTACTTCGACAGCAGCCGCCAAAGACATGGGTGATTTTAAAGGATTAAAAAACAGCCCTACAAAATATATGGAACAGGCACAAGCGTTGTAATAATCAACCTGTAGCATTCGTCATTGCTTATCTTCACGACAAGGCTAATATTGCTGGGCATTGCATCAAGTTCCAGTGGATACCTGGCCATGCCAGTATTTCGGTAAATGAAAAAGCGGATGAAACTGCCAGAAATGAACTCCAATACCGCAATTCCAAAAGAACATTCTTTACAAAATCCGACGCTTCAAACATGGCAAAAAATATGCCTATTATGAAAAAGACCGCAACTGGAATCTGCCACTTCACCAAGATAACTTCCTGCGTTACATTGACCCAGAAATGAGACCGAAAATCCCACGACCACTTCCTCGACAGTTGGAGACATTATACCATCGTCTTCGGCTGAACGGGCCATACACGAACAGTTATCTGTACCACACAGGGCTTACGACTAATCCCTACTGTGATAACTGTGGCAACTTAGAAACAATGGAACACATATTACTAGAATGCACCGCGTACCGCGACGAGGGACAATTTTTCGAGCAACGAATGGTCGTGATTTGCCATGATCCATTAACATTACCCAGCATCTTAGGTAAAATGCCCGGTCCTTCAAAACAGCGGTTGGATTTGAACTTATTGTCCAAACACACGTCAGAAATTTGTCTAATAGGAAAGCTTCAAAGATTGAACGTTTCATACAGAAAAGCCTAAATTTACCCGTCATGTCACCTGTAAATATTAGTGTCAAGTCCACTTGCCCATTTCTTATTTATTTTTATTCTCTTTTTCTCCCACTCTCCTCCAGAATATTTTAATCCCAATCCTCATCCCTATACAGAGTAGCATGCCAGTGGTTGTATACGCGCCGGCAAAATTCTGTGTTGTTCTAATAAACAGTCTCTCTCTCTCTCTCACTAAGGAATCAATTCTTTACGAAGTGGACCCTCAACTCAAATACCAGCTGGATGTAGAACTGTCAAAAAGTACCGAGATGCTAATTCATCGACTGCACCTGTGGACAACAGGCACCAAAGATTTCCTATATGACATAAAACAGGCTTCTTCCCATCTTGCTCCTGTGGGCACGACGATGCGGATGTTCACCATCTTCTCCTCGAATGCTCCATATACGCAACGCAAAGACGGCCGCTGGAACAAGAGCTACACTACTTTGATCCTCACCGACCTTTCTTACTCGTAAATTTGCTGGGCCCCTTGGCCATAGAAAATAGCACAGCGAATAGTATTGAACGCACTTGAACATTTTTACGAAGAGACAGGCATCCTTAACAAGCACTAGGTATCGCACTGAATATTCACACGACCTTACTATAATTTGCTTCTATTATTTGTAATTATTAGCGCTTGTATATTACGTGTTATACTTTTTGTGTATTCTGTGAGCGCATTATTTTAACATTATTCCTCTTCTGATTATATTATAATGAAGAAAGGCAGAAATGACATTCCGATCATCATCAAGAGCGGAGGGCACGAGATCGGCGCTCGAATACCACCATCTGGCTCTCCCGACCTACTGTTCTGAGCTACGGCCTGTTTGTTGGACTCGTCCAATAAACCTCCTTACATTTGGTGGAGGTGCTGGGTACGCACATCACCGACCCCCTGGAACTCCGATCCCGTACGTTGCACTCGACCATGCAAGCTGACGCTGCCCAACCGCCGCGATCTCTCCCGGCCGCCGTTTGGCCCCGGCCCGGTACGCCAGCGAGACCCCCCGGTATTTTGGGGTACGGAAGACCAGGACGTCGAGGACTGGCTGTCGGCCTACGAAAAAGTTAGTGGACCCAACAAGTGGGATGACGCTGCTAAGCTGAGTACCGCGAACTTTTATCTGGCTGGCGTGGCGAAACTTTGGTATACGAACCACGAATCGGAATTTGAGAACTGGTCCGCTTTTAGAGAGGCAATATCTGCTGTTTTCGGTCGCCCTGCCGTGCGGAAGTTACGCGCCGAGCAACGGCTGCGCACACGGGCACAGGAACCAAACGAAACTTTTACCGCCTACATTGAGGACATAATCGATTTCGTGCCCTCCGCTCTTGATGATGATCGGAATTTCATTTCTGCCTTTCTTCATTACAATTCGCCGTCTCCTGACGTCACCACCTATACTGCTCCACTACGGTCCTACGGCCGCAACTGAGGTGCACACAGACGCCAGTGGTGTCGGCCTCGGTGCTGTTCTCGCACGACGAAAGCCTGGCTTCGCCGAGTACGTCGTCGCATACGGCAGCAGAACGCTCACCAAGGCTGAGTCAAACTATAGCGTCACCGAGAAAGAATGCTTGGCAATAGTCTGGGCGCTTGCCAAGTCCCGCCCTTACTTATATGGCCGGACGTTTGATGTAGTGACGGATCATCATGCATTATGTTGGTTGTCTTCGTTGAAGGATCCGTCAGGTCGCCTTGCCCGCTGGGCTCTTCGACTTCAAGAGTTCGACATCCGCGTTATATATCGTTCCGGAACCAAGCATGCCGATGCTGATGCACTGTCGCGGTCACCACTATCCACCGAAACTGCGTCCATATCCACTACAGACCACCCATTGTCAGCTCTTGACGTCGCCACCGTCTCCTCTGCACAGCGCCACGATCCCTGGATCGCTTCGCTTCTTGACGTTTTATCCGAGGCACCCACCCTTTCGACCACTCGAACACTGCGACGCCAAGCTTCGCACTTCAGCATCCGTGATGGCCTCCTGTACCGGCGCAACTACTCGCGGGATGGTAGGAAGTGGCTCCTAGTTATCCCCAGAACGCTGCGCTCTACAATCTGCGCGTCCTTTCACTCCGACCCGCAGTGTGCTCACGGCGGTGTCTTCAAGACCTATGAACGCTTACACCAAAGGTACTACTGGCGCGGAATGTTTCGCTTTGTCCGCAAGTTCATTCGCGGCTGCCAGGAGTGTCAGCGACGAAAAAAACCACCGCATCCTGCCGCAGCTTCATTACAGCACCTTCCATGCCCAGACCGCCCATTCGACCGCGTTGGAATCGACCTTTATGGACCTTTACCTTTGACCACGGCGGGAAACCGATGGGCTATCATTGCTGTCGACCACCTTACACGATACGCCGAAACCGCTGCTCTCCCCACCGCGACAGCACAGGACGTCGCCTCTTTCATTCTCAAGCGTTTTGTGCTTCGACACGGTCCTCCTCGCGAACTCCTCAGTGACCGTGGCCGCGTATTTCTCTCTGATGTAATCCAAGCACTTCACCACCAGTGCAACATTTTGCATCGGACGTGTACTGCCTACCACCCTCAGACGAACGGTCTCACTGAGCGGTTTAATCGGACACTGGGCGACATGCTTGCAACACATGTTGCATCTGATCAGTCCAACTGGGACCTGGTTCTTCCATTTGCGACATACGCGTACAACACCGCTACGCAAGTCACAACCGGGTATTCCCCCTTCTTCCTTCTGTACGGTCGCCAGCCGACGCACACTATCGACACGTTGCTGCCATACGCACCAGATGCCTCAGAGTGCACGCTCGTGTCGGAAGCCGCCCGTTACGCTGAAGATTGCCGACAACTAGCCAAGCGCTTTACTACAGCCGACCAACAACGCCAGAAAAACGCCCGCGATGATGACCACTCTCCTGCCGCAACATTCGCTCCTGGAGCACTTGTGTGGCTGCTTGTACCACCCTGCGCCCCTGGCTTGTCGTCCAAACTTCTCCCAAATTATCATGGTCCCTACCGCGTCGTCGAGCGTACTTCGCCCGTAAACTACGTCATTGAACCTCTTACGCTGCAAGGCGACCGTCGTTGACGACGACATGATGTTGTTCACGTAGACCGCCTCAAGCCGTACTTCGACCCTCTTGTCCCCATCTGTTAGATCGCCAGGATGGCTCCACCTTTCTCGACGGGGGCAATTGTAATGAAGAAAGGCAGAAATGACATCCCTATCATCATCAAGAGCGGAGGGCACGAGATCGGTGCTCGAACACTACCATCTGGCTCTCCCGACCTACTGTTCTGAGCTACCGCCTGTTTGTTGGACTCGTCCAATAAACCTCCTTACAATATGCTCATCGCAGTCTACATCACGGACGCTTTTGTGAATTTTTGCCTTTGTTTGCAAACTCATTGAAGTGTAACTTGCATGTGCCGTTTATATTGATACGTTCATGGGTATATAAGACTTCGTGCTGCGGATTTCTGACCCTATGACGTGGTTTATTTGCATTTTCTTACATATATTATTTATATTGTTGCTCCCGCTATGCGAAAAGGAGTAGCCGCCACCATTATAAGGTGACTACGTCTCTTTCTTTTATTTTCAGTTGTTCTTTTAATAATTGTTGACACTCGCAGAGACCGCGTGCCACTGCGCATTTCGTCGTTCCCGTTCAAGTGTCCGACGGAAGAAGCGGTTGAAGAGCAGCAGTGGACGTCGCCATCGACCCTGGTCAGCAGCGAGTGGCGGGCGGTTGGCTGACAAGTAGCCGGTGCTTACCTTTCTTTCCTTAACTTTATTGTTTCTTTCTTATTCTTTTGATTGGAAGTGGTAGTTATTGATAAGGTGATGTCTGTTTCATCTCCTGGCCAGAGAGATACCCTCTGGTCGGCTTCCTTTCCCCCGCAGGATTTACCATTGGAATTGTTCCTTTTCAGTGGAACCAGTAGCGTTCCTGTGGCTTTGGCACCTACGAATGAAGGAGCTATTCATATGAAGAACCCCAAGGCGATTCAATCAGAGCTTCGCGCAATCTCGTGGCACTTCCAGCACATAACCGAGATCCGACAGCTTGGACGTAGGGGAATCCTCTGTTGTTCATCAGGCCAGGCCTGTGTGCACGATGTGTTGAAATGCACTAAGTTTGCCCCGGTGAGCTTCTTCATCTCTCCTCACCTAGCTTGCTACAAAGACCTAGGCCGTGGTGTGGACATAAGCTTAAGTCCATCAAAAATTCTAGATATATTTTCTGCAGCAGGTATAGTACCCATGTACCGCTGTACCAGGCTTGTAGATAATAAGAGGGTCCCTACAGAAACAATCATAGCAACATTTGCAGGTAGGGTTCGCCCATCAGAAATAAAGGCATGGCCATTACTCCACAGAGTAAGACCCTTAGCTCCACGACCACTACAGTGCCTCAAGTACTGACGGTACGTACACAGTGCTAATGGCTTTCGATCAAGTGCTCGCTGCCGTTTGGGCGGGGAAGGCTATGTTGTCAAATATTGCACGTCTCGAAATCGGTCATGCTGTTTGTACGATGCAAATCATGCTGCCGACTGCTCCAACTGCCTTGCAAGATTGAACGAGATCCAAATAATCTAAATTATTGAGAGGAGGCTGTGCCTTCGTCGGGAAACTCTTTCAGAAGTTCAGAGGAGGACCCAGGGTTATGCTGGTGCAACAGCCCGTCAGCCATTTGGCATGGTCTCGTAAATTTTCCAGACAATTGCAACAGTGATAAAAACAGCAATGGAAAAACATTAGAAAAGATTCTACTAACCCTATCTGGCTATTTGGCTACAGTAATGTCCTCGCAATTGCCTGGTTTGTCTCAGACAACAACAAACAGCGTACAAAATGCGGCCGCCTTCTTTACAAAGTCACCTGAGCGCCAGACAGATCTCCTTCTAACAGTTTGGATTTAGCAACACCTTCGACTTCACATCAGATTGATGATGAATGCAGTTCTGATTAAGACTCTCTAGACAATCGAGATTTGGATATGGACACTCGAGTTCTTAAACACACAAGATCGCCTAAAGAACTTCTTAATTCTCCTACCTAAAAAAAATGTGCGAGAGAATCACTTTCGAGGACAGACTTCCTGAAAGACAGTATTCTGGACCAAGCAGTTGCGGTTGCTTGTGTTTCGTCCACATAAGGTGCCTAAGAATACTCCAGTGGAACTGCCGTTCAATACTTTCTGCAGCTACAGATTTATTATATTTAGTCTCCCAACAATCTCCAAACGTTATACTATAACAAGAAACTTGTTTGTTCGCTGGCCAAGACTTTCATTTAAACAACTGCAAGTGCTTTCAATTGGATAGACCTTCCTAGGTGGATTAGCTTTCTAATTTCGTCTAAATTCTGTCATAAAGCAAAAATTTCACACAATTATATACCATCCGAATGTGAAATCTGAATATTAGAAATAACTATTCCGTGTTGCACCCCGCTCTCTATAATTAACTCCTACTTTCCCGCTGGGGTGAAAGCCCTACGCTCAGGGGATCTCGCAGTGGCCTATTGCAAAAAGAACATATTGTTTGCGGGAGACTTCAACGCATATCATGTGTAATGGGCATTCCGCACTGACTCATCTGGAAAACGTTTTTGGGATTAGATTAATGCTAACGATTTCACATATTTAAGTGCTAAAGTTGCCACTTTCATGCGTTCGCAGTCGCGATCTGTCCTAGATTTGACATTTGTAACCTCAGGTGTTTCCATCTCAGGCTGCGGTCGATGCCGTCACTAGAAGTGACCACCTCCCGATTGTCATTAATATTAACAACCCCCTGATTTCTTTAAATAAACATGCACAGACGTTCGTGGACTATTCAAAATTTCAAAATATTTTACAGTCAAATTTGTCTTGTATGACAGGTAGGGAAAGAGATATTAAAGCAAAGAACCTTCGAGCAATATTGAAAAGCGTCGTTAAACATAGCAGCAGCATACTTAAGATTACTCCTATTAGTAGGGCACTGACTGAAAATAAGTTTCCTCCATACTGCTTTCCGGCATCTATAATCTCGTGCGCAATCACTATTCCATCAGTACTCCATTTTGTTGATGAGACTACAAAATCAAATTTTTTAAAGAAATAATAATATGCTTTGTGTTCACATGCGTGCAAAAATACTGCGTGTATTTTTATTGTATATGAATTCTTCGGCCTGCAACTTCTGTAAGTTCGTTCCAGAAATAATTCTAAGGTTTTATGTGCCAAAACGTCGATTTGATTTTGAGGCACGCCGTAGTGAGGAACTCCGGATTAATTTTAATCCACCAAAGGACTCCTTAATGTGCAACCCATTCACGGGACACGGGCATTTTTGCTTTTCGCCGCCATCGAAATGCGGGTACCGTGGTCGGGATATGATCCCGCGATCGCGTGCTTAGCAGCGCAATGCCATAACCAATAAGGAACCGCGGCGGGTAAGTTCGTTCCTTGTTCAGACGTTCTTCTCCTGACAAAAAAAGCTATGCTTGAATCTGTCTTCTACCGTTGTGTGTGTGTGTGTGTGTGTGTGTGTGTGTTTTTTGAAACATTCTAGTGCTCACATAAGCCGCACTTCACACTTTTGTTTACTCATGTTAAGCTTGGCGTGTCTGCCTTAAATGTTCAAATATTTCATCGTGAGAAACTTTATACGAATGCAGGAATTTGCGGCGAACATACATTACGTTCTGGAGCAACGTGGGTGAGGCAACATCGGAGCTACGGGAACGATTAGCCATTGTGAAAGAGCAAATGCTGGCTTTCTCATTGCACATGTGGTGTCATGTGACAGGTTATTCGTGGATTATCATGAACTTCAATATATCTCACTTAGTTTGAGAGCGCCTTGCGTTCTCTAAGCATTTTGCGAACTCTTCTTTCTAGAGAACATAAAGAAATGTCTTTGTTATACAGCACAATTATCCACAAGCTCTTGCACTTTTATGTCTTTACGTATTGTTGCCTAGCCTCGTAACCATTGCTTTTCAAACATAGTATAGGATATAACGTGACTTATGGCATGCGTTAACAATATATTTAAAGCTAAGCAAATTTATATATATTTCATAAAATTTAATTAATAAAAAAATGCTGCACAGCATAACTAACGATCAATGTCGATGGTAATACGATTAGCATTCGAGCAATGTAGCGGCACACGGTATTTCTGACGTCACGTTTGTTTAACACATTTAGGGGTGATTCTGACGCTGCCGTTGCTTCGGCTTATGCGACATATGCCGCTATCATGCCACTTTGCTATCTATTCTTATTACGACATCAATTATAAGGATACTCCAGTCGAATTTCCGCCGTCGTACGTCGTAGGCGTTGGCGTCATCGTCGGCTTCACCGTGAGCTTCCGTATGAAGTCCAAGTGCGATAAGATCGCGACCGCGCCGTATGCTGTGTTTTCGAGGAAAAGCATGCAAGGGTGAGCCGAGAAAGATGGTTGCTTGATGCGCGGCGTCTTCTCGCACGCGCGAGGAAGGAAGGCGGGGAGAGCGTGCGCCGTTTACTCGCGCGCGCGCGGGGGCGGGAGCGGGGAGATAAGCGCGTGCTAGAAACGGGCGGGGGAACGGGAGGGGTCAAGGTAACACGCATCTCCGCTTATACTCCGGCAAGGGCTGAGCGCGGCCGCGCGCAACTTGTCTTGAATACAATCTTAGCTGGGTTCGAAAGCTAGCCGGCCCGAGATAGCTGATGGCTTCGTGTGTGCTGTGTTATCGCGCGCCTGGTTCGCGTCGAAGTGAGAGGCAGCGCGAAGGGGAATTCGCAGGCTGTTGCTGCCGCTCTTCCTCACTCCAGCGTTCTTATAGAGAGCATCCGCGGTCATCGAGTGAAATGTGTTCATACTTGCCTGTGAGCGTGTGACACCTTGTTTGTTAATTTAATAAGTAAGCGAGTGTTTACAGCATTTTATGCAGCTAATAATGACAGTGATCATAGTTCTTATGCTGGTCTAATAATTTGTTATCGCAATGAGAGTTCCGCCTTTCGATCGAAAGCGCGACTTCTTTAAGGTCCCTAGACTTGGAAAGTCAACCGTAGACAACTTTAACCTTTGACAAGCTTTTGTCACGTGTACCAAGGAAGCGTGCTATCTCCCGAATTTATCGCGCTCATACTTACCGCTGGATAGTGGACAGCAAATTCCTTCAGAAAATGCCTCGGGAATAAAATGTTCATCTTCGTCAAAAGTATTGCGTAAATCGGCATGACATAGATATCAACTAATACAAGCGATGATCACTAGCAAAAAAGAACAAGCAACAAAAAGGGTGATCGTAATTTCGCTAATCCGATGGCTGATTGCGCAATAGATGTACTTCTGATCATTAATTTCGCTTCCCCTTATCCTAGTTGCCAATGTCTTTTGCCTTAATATTGCATGGCAGCCGATTTCCATCATACGCACGATATTACGCGTGCTTCCAATCTATTCTCGGGCACGTGTCGAAACCACGCAGTGGCACTGGAATATTTCAGTATGACAAAACTGACACCACGTTTAAAATCGTTACTGTTTGGGATCCCCAAAAGCAATGTTATGAGTGCGCTGTCTTTTCTAATTTTCATCTGCTTTGTTTTTTTTTCTTTGTCTGTGCTTACATACGCCGGCACACGCGTACGCTGTCTTAAAGCGTATCCTTTTGCAAATAAATGCATGTAACCGCACTCACGCTTCGTCTTGGGAGCGATCACATGAGAGCGATAGAATATATGCAGCTGCGAAAAATAGTGTTTCCCTTGGTAATAGGGCACGCATGTTTCGGGCTTATTTAATAAAATATATGACATGCTGAAGCCACGCCTCTTTCTTGTTCCCGCAGGCCTATGTCTCTTTGCAACACAAATCCTGTGACACCGGCTGGTGTCTGTCTCCTTTATGCAGACACGCACGCGTTGTCGCACTTATACTCGCTTATATATTTTTCGCTTGAAGCTTACAAGTCTTGCACGGCACTGCAAGCAGTGCAAATTTTTAGACGCTTGTGCAGCCAACAATTTTTTTATATTTCGTTTTCTTGAAAACATAGCAGCCACTTTCCTTATGCAAAGGATGCATGTCGGTTCTGGGTAATTTCATCTTGATACCAATAAAAGCATATAAACTGGATTTTTTCGGTCTTCTGCTACCTTAGGAACATTGCACAAAACAGCCCGGAAGAAAAATCCGATCACAAGTGCTGTCAACCGGACTGAGAAACGATGCAGGTGTTGTCTTATACATGCATGTGCTCCCAACGAGAAGACATCTTTTTTTTTTCATTTAATGAAAGTCATCAATCCCGCAACGAGTGGCATTCCCATCATTCTGCTATGACAGCGCTTGTTCGGAGATGAAAGTGAGAGCGCTGGAGCCAGTAAGGAAGTGTGCTAATTATAAGTTTTAGAGTATAGGAAATACTAGGCCAGAACTTAACACCGGTAACTCTCTAAGTGTATGCTAACGTAATTAGACTGCGATGATTATGGCTGAGTCACGGAGGACATTGCACATTCTCATTCATCAAAGTTACGTTTGCATATCTCGTATCTCTTGCAAACTGCGATTTCGTGCGCACTATGACTTGCTCGCGTACGCTCAACACACGTGCAACTTTTTATTTTGCTGTTGTTGTTATATACCTCCAAAGTGGTTAGATCCGCCTATAACGCTGCAAATAAATGCGCCACTGACGGTGGCATTCAACATCTGCCTTCCGGTACAGCAGCCCAGTGCTCTAGCCATTAGGCGACGATTTCACGCATGCTTCTCTCGGGCCAAAGTCGCTCTTTGGAAGTTCTCGTGCGTGCGTCACGCTACAATTTCTCGCATTCTTCACTCCGGACAGCTATCGCTTTCAGACTCTGTATTAGACTGCGCTGCCTCCGGGATCCTGCCCATATTTTTCACCATATTTTTGCCTACAAAATAGCAGTGGCGCGCCTACACTGCTATCGCAGTAAAAACAAATTTAATTCGGCAACCGTGGTTGCGTGTGGCCGACGTTGCAGTTACATACGTACAAAATTAGTTTCATCTATATCCTAGGCTACTGGTACAAGATTTCCCCAGATTTATTTAAAAAATACAAGTAAACTAGTATACTTCTATATGGTGTATTAAATATGATAGGCGACCATATTTTAGCACGTGAAAATTACTAAATTGGCACCAATTTCAGCTATTTCAACCCAAGCTTCGGTTAATCTTCAGTCGCATATAAGCTATTTCTGATCATTGGATCAGAAAACATCGCTCAATCACAGTTGTTGAAAGTGCAGATAATTTAGACGCTGGTTCTCACTGACATTCTGCTTTGCTCCTGGCGAAAATGGTAGCCTCTCGGAGAAATGCGACTATCACGAGAAAAATTTCGAGATCTAAAATTTCAACCTCAAATATTAGCAATATTATATATTGACCAAACGCATACTATTATTCTCTCTACTAACTCGGCACAAACGTACTGGGATCGTCATCGAACAATCACCTCATGCCATACTATGACGCGTACCCACATCTCATAATCGCTTACACCTGGGCATGCTAGGCTGCACCAAGCTTGGAGCTCTGCTGCCGCTGCGGGAGGGGCGATAGCATCTGTGGCCGCATTCCACCCATTAGTGAGCATTACCGCTTGAAAGAAAACGACTAAGACTATAGTCGCCAGTGATAACGCTTCTTGTTCTTCATCTTCAACTCGACCGCTGTAGGATGAGCATCGTTAAGGTCATGGAAGAGAAGACAAACAAGGAGCACAAGCACATCATTCTTAAAAGTATTCCTTTCTTGGTATTGACGACGCATTACATAAGTGAGGAAATATAATGACAGAAACAAGTTATGGGGTTTTGCGTGCCAAAACCACGACCTTACTATGAGGCACGCCGTAGCGGGGAACTACGGAAATTTAGACCACCTGGGGTTCCTCAACGTTTGCCTAAATCTAAGTACACGTGTGTTTTAGCATTTCGCCCCCATCGAAATGCGGCCTCCATGGCCGGGGTTCGACCTCGTGACCTCGTGCTTAGCAGCCCGACACCATAGCCACTAAGCAACCACGGCGCGTAACTGTCAGGTTTTTGAAACATCGACAAAAGCCCATTTAAGCAAGAAATCATGGACTGATCGATCGGCACCCTGCAAGGTGACTCAACTGAATGGACTGCCTTGAAACATTTTGTGATGGTGATGTAAAATCAATTCCGTGGCATAGCTAAAAATCAGCACCTTGTACTGAGAAAAGTTTTACGTCCGAAAACAGTGTCATATGGTTTCGTTGCCGACTTTGGTCACAACCTCGTATAATGATGCTGGAAGTAAACCTTCTCATTTCCGCATGAAAGGCAAAATAAAATGTTTCCAAAAGAAGTAATCAATGGAAGGCCCATTGACCGGTATTTACACTGAAGCCTTTTATGCACCAACGAATTTGCCCTGCACCAGCATATCGAAGAAGCGTGGGTGGCTAAAGCGAGAACGATAAACTTTATTTCGTAATGGCTCTGAGGCCAAGTCATCGCCGATAGTCCTGCCGAGTCTTCAGTCTTGGCAGTGGGTCCATTTTCCTGGACGCTTTGAAATACTTTATGTTATCCGCCAGCAGTCGCCGTGTGATAGGGCGTAGGTCTTGCGGTGAGTTGTTCAGATCTTTCAGGTGTAGCGAAGGGAGGGTCCTCGCACGAGTACTGAAGTGTTCTGAAGAAAATGCTCTAAATGGCAACATTGGCATGGCATTGTGAAAGAGTGGTCCCACTGCTCGCCATGGTGCACGAGGCATTAAACCAGCACCTAGGTGAATTATGTTTGGTAAAATGGGAGCTAAGGGGGATGGACAGGCTAAGAAAGAGGTTGGATGAAGTGCGGTTCCCCAAAGACTGTCGTTTGAGCGCCGCCGCGAATGTTTCTTCAACTGTTATTGCATTCAACGGCACATTACTGTGTTCTATAAAGCAGTGTCATGCCTACAACATCACCGTTTGGAAAAACTGACTTTTAAAATGCTTCACATGACTAAATATCCCCCAACAGTTCAAAGGAAACCCACGGAGTTCACCCAACTTTCCTGTCCGCTGCAAATGGGCGCTTGTTATCGCATGCACTTCACACACCTGCAACCCGCTTTTGTCTCTTCCGGATGCCATTTAGGCGGGAGCAATTTTAAACTCGAATTCCCAATCGCTTTCAGTTGGATAAGTAAACTTAGCTAGTACCGGATGCCCTCAACCTATCCCACTTTTTTGTTTGTTCACGTGTGTCATCAATAAGTGTCGCGATGGAGCTTTATTTTCACTTTATTTTTTGCCGCATGCAGTCACCGCTGCTACAGTCGGAATAGCAGCATGATGCTCCGGCTGTTAGTACGGGCTTGAACTTTATTCTTCAAGTACAGCTACCCATCGCGTGCTTCACCAGTTATTTCTCTCCTTCTTGCCCTCCTTTCCTCTCCCTCTTCTCACAAAGCAAAGCAGCTGCTCAAAAAGGAGGGTACCTCAGTCCTGACTTCTCTTTCTGTGTTATCATTAAAATCTATCTCTTTCTTTATCAGTCTCTCCTATTTCTCTCTTTCTCTCTCCTTTTCTTTTTCTACTTGGATAGCCGCAGCACGAATAAAAGTTTTAATGAATGACTCGTCTATGGAATCGTTCGCACCCTATCAATAAATTAAATATAACCAACGTGAACCGACGGTACTTGTTATATGCGAACGGAAGGAAGGGCGCTATTACCATCTTAAAAAAAAAAAAACCCGACCTCTCATTATATGCTGTCGACTTCCGGCAGGATACTGGCAACTGCTGGGCGGAAACTAAACTTTGTCCATTATGTCGTTTATCCATGGGGCAGTTGCGTTACATAGCGGAAAAATCAGGCGCTCATAGCGGAAAAATCAGGCGCTCGGAGACCAAGGATTGGTTCACTGTGCAAAACTTTGTGGAAGCAGGGTTGGAAAGAAGAAAATAGCGTCTACGAAGTCGGCTAACCCGAAAGGAGTCTGGAACTTGATGACAGCATGGAAAATGATGGCCGAAATGACAAAACCATTTGCTACTTTAGCTAGAGTACAGCGGTATAGTCACATAAATGCATAATTAAAACTCTGACCGCTGCAGTTCAGCAAATGAAGCCCGAATCTGTGACTTCGTAAGCACTTTTGCTAGACATATTCTTGAGCATGAGCGCTGGCTACTGCCGTCTGCTCATGCTAACTTTATACTGCGGTTATTTATTTTATTCTACACTTCGTAGGTTAAATTTCAATTTCTTAATGCAAAGCATTATTGAGACCAATAAGTTGTTTTTACACAACGACCTAGATAGTATAGTTTAATTCCGACCAACTAAGTAGTGCCAGTGAGCGTACCTCTGTTCTGCGTAATAAAACTATAAATACCTACATAATGTCTTTTCATATAATGTTAGGTTATAGATATCTCTAAAGCACACAGGCCTCTTAATTGAATACCCTATGATATTCAACGGCCTCTTTTACCTTTCTTTTATTATTTGGGCTTCCCCATTCTTGGAGCCCCTGGATATGTGCCACTGGGTACACACGCCTATTTTCGACCAATCCTCCAGCACGGGTGTGTACAACTATGACAAAAGGCGTATACAAAGCTTACATGTGTTAGACATGCGTCGTACTCCTGTGCGGATACACCTCTCATCCCCATCCTTCCCTGGATAAGCGCCATATATCGCCCTCGTTCTCGTAACATCACAGCATCGACGTTACACACTGTGCATCCGCCTGATTTGGTGTTGGCATTTTGGAGTCGCTTCTGAACGGTGTACGGCATAAAAATAACAATTGCGGTAGAATAATCTTATGACCTGTGAGGCACAACACGATGACGTTTGTTCGCCAAAGTACAAGAAAACAGTCGTCAAGCCATCGCCAGCACAGTCACCTCGGTGATGTCGTCACACACGCGCGCACGTCACACACGCCATTTTCTCGTCTTACTCAAACGTGTTGTCTCATAATGCTTTGCAGAGGCCCAAATTGCCAAGGAGATGCTGGCCAATCAGCTGCGTACCTGCAAAGTGCTTCGCTTAACATCGATTGTCACAGTGCGTGAAATCAGCATATTTTTTGCGCATTTCGAGGGTTCCACCTCAGGCCTTCTCGCGAGCTTATCATGCAAGCTCTGCAGTGTACTTTCATTGTATGCCTAACTTAAAATTGAAAAGAGCGCACGGATGTAACATATGCCGCCTCTTCATTTTTATAAGCCGCATCAATATAACCACGATATTATTGAGAAACGTACAATCTGCACTATTGCACAACGGATAACGCACGTTCATCTCCTTATTTCCTTGCGCAGTAATATACGTAGCTATCATCTTTCTTCGTCTAAAGTTTTCACTACAGTGAAGACAATTGATTCCCGGGACACACCCAAAGTGCTTGCTTTGTTCATGGTGGGCCACTACTCAAAAAACATAAACATTATGTGTTCTCTTCTAGGTCTTACTAAATAGGCGGTGCTCCCCTACTTTCGATAAGTGCACACTTACCGCCTTATATTGTTGCGGTAATGTTAAGGTGATTACGTTTCAGCTAATGCTCTGTAATCGTGTCGTGCACGAAGGGACTGACTGATTCAATCTACGAGATTTCTCCAATAGCGGCTCTCTCTATGTCTGCGTCACCAGCTGCAGAACTTGTCCACATATCCAGTATCAACCCATATGACTCGAACGGGCAAACATTGGGCAGCACCGGGCGGTGCTTTTGTGTTCGATAGTTTATGCCATGGTATGGTCTGCACCATGACGTTGAAGAGGACGAAGACCAATAGGGTTTGAATTGTGTGCACGTGCTACTTTGACCTTTTCTGGAGCGTTTATAAGTACGCCAGAGTTGTTGCTCTTGCACACCAAAGCAATATAACTACCAGCTTCTCACATTCGTACGTCGCACCTCCTATAAAGAATGGAACCATTGTTCTTGCAGAGAAAGTGTTGCTTTTCTCCATGATTAGCGCTTTAGAGCAAAAAAAAAGTGAGCCAGAATGTTTTTGACAGGCCCATCAGGTAATCTGCTATGTCTCCGAAGTGCTAATTTTCTATTGTAAAAAAAACTGCGAGTTTGACGGGCTACCTTGTCCACCTAATACGTATATAAACATCACACTGCTGTAATAAATTGCTATGATATCTAAGCAAAACTCAGTTTCTCCTAGCGGTACGCTGTGCAAGAATTTTTTTTTTCAGAAACAGAGTCGTATGGCCGAGAAACATATGGCCGATTCAACCCCAGTTTTCTTTTTCACTTCGGCTTTAATTCCGCGGGAGTTGCAATAGTCTACATGAAGATCGTCAATAATGGAACGCTACTCTGGATGAACTGTTTATAATTAATGCAAAACTGCGTTTTCTATATACTTAGTTGATTATCGTAGCACTCGCTCCTCTCCTCATCTAATCATTATGCGTAAGTCTCCGGTGCCTTCCCACAATCTCGTAAAGACAATTCATATGTACAGGCGTTGTCCCATTATGAAAGGCCTCGGGCAAACTCTTCCGGTATCAGTACACAGATCAGTCAGAGGACCACGTGTATATCTGCAAAACTAGCAGTTGCCTGTCGAATAGTTTTGTTTTATTAAATCAGAGCAGTTTCTGCCGGTTTCCCAACTTCACTCATGTTCGCTGTTTCACGATTAGTCACGAATGGTCGGGGCTGTAGGGGCATGCGCGTACATTATGGCTAACCAGTGGCACGAGCCTGTGGCGCGCTGCTAGGGCGATCGGGTAGCTGCGCTGTCTATAGCCGTTGTAGTTGTTGCCTGGGCACGACATGGCATTGCGGTTCCCTTGTCGGCCTTGTGTTCGTATCCGCTGGGACCTCAGCTGGCAGTCTGGCTCCAGAGCCACGACATTGAGCCCACAGAGCTACAACCTCAATGGTGAGGTGATGGTGGCAATTTGGATAATAGCATCACTTGGAACGCGAGGCGGGTGCACACTTGGTCATAAGCGCGAGACCGGGCACCATCAATACGTAATGATGGGAGAGCAGTGAGATGAGACCGTGTTGCTTACGGGTGCAAACAAATTGTTTGAAAAACACGTCGTGCAGGACGAGTTCGATTCCGCGCGTATAGCTTGTGCGACAGACATTGGTTTCGGTCGGACGTGTCTGCGGTGTCGGAGCGCCGCCATGTTACCTTGAACGAGGGGTTTCCCGCTGAACACATGCGCAGCTTTGTCGTGGGCCGTATATTTGCAAATGGTCACTAAACAAAAACAAAGTTTCTCGCAAGCACTAAAGATAGCTTCGCTTAAACCAATTCCTACAGCGCATTGGAACCGCATAGTTCTTGTTTATTAAGGATCCGAACTAATGTGAATCAGCGACTGCGTATTTATATTCGTTTATCCATTCATTGTATTCTGTAGGAAATAATTCTCCTTCATTTTATTTATGTTATCTTATTCTGTTTTGTAAGAGGAATGCGTATTTGCTTTTATTCTCACCAATCTACGTATACGCTGACCTGATTCCTTCAAAAGCCTGCGCTGTAGAATTACATTAAATTAGTGTGCATAAGTTTTTATCAGTATACGGTACATATTTTGGAGATTAACAATTCCATAGCGATCAGATACAACGTGGAAACGTTCGCACTAATAGCCTTTGCCTGATGCTTCGCTTGTTATTTTGAGGCTTGCTGTATAAGTGCATTGCACCTGCGTGCCCAGACAATAAAAAAAGTGTTTCTACCTGTTTTTCTTTGTTTTTCTCGCGCTGCCTCTCTTTCTCCGCTTTCACACTTTCCTTCGGACATGCCATTGATGCTTATCGCAGCCATACTAAATAAAGCCCAAGTAAGCTCGCAGTCTTCTTTTTTTCAGTCTATTTGTTTTTTTCCCTCTCTCTGGCTCTCGGAGGCGAAAGGCTGGATACGTTATCTGGAGAATGAAATTATCTCTGAAGAAGAAATAAACTAAACCTGTCTTGAGCGTCAGGTGCTACTAATATGGCGAAAGTTTTCGCCAGAAGAGAAATAATTTGTTCGCAAGAATTGATTTCGCTCCGATGCAACAGCTCCACCTTAGGTAGAGTGTCAGAATTCTAATTGGTCGGGAAACAAAATAAATGAACATCGTTTAATATATGCCTCACGGCTTATCGATACCTCCGGCTCACGCGATATCAATTTTCTCAAACCAAGCTCAATCACAGGCTTCGTTTGGTTGCCTGTTTTTTGCTGGAGTATAAAGTAGAGACACGTTGACCTCAAAAACAACGGCACTCAGCTTTACGAGCCACAAACGAATTTCGGCAAACAAGATGGTCGTATTATTTATTTTAGAGGTACGGTAAGTGACTGGGTTGGTGCGCGGCTGGGCTACGCTTCTTTCGTTTCACAATTTTTTTTTCTTACTCTCTCGGTACGCGGCACACGGTGTTCTATTCAGCGCCATAGAGGCTTCCTCCTAACCAGGTTACCGGGAAAATTGGATTGTCATGGTCTCTGGAATCGAGGGCGCCGGTAGGGAACAAAGTGCTTGCTGAATGGAGGCACGGCAAGAATGTCCTGCTGGATTTCCGCTAAGCCAATCGTACCTCGCTTGCACTGACACCTGATAAAGAAAAATTTTTGCCTTTCACGAGGAGCGCGATGTGTCGGGCGTTTAACGAAAATAAGCGGGAAATGTAACGTCATCGTGTGAAGGCCGCCATGCCTTTGCAGGTGCATGA
The DNA here is from genome assembly GCF_050947875.1 of Dermacentor variabilis. Lineage (NCBI taxonomy): Eukaryota > Metazoa > Arthropoda > Arachnida > Ixodida > Ixodidae > Dermacentor > Dermacentor variabilis. Next base: position 28,835,289 of record NC_134572.1, on the reverse strand, counting down.
AATATAAGGAGAGCGTTCTGAACGCTTCCGAGGGCGACTGAAAAAGAAATGAGTACATCACCTTCAAACTAACTTCGTTTTCTTCCTTGAGAAGGATGGATAGTGTGTGGGGCAGTAAACTGTCCAAACAATACAGACGCCCTCGTCTGTGATGATTACTGCTATTATTATTTTCGTTATGTATGAAAAAGAGGGTGTACTCGTAATTCAGCTATTACGTAAAAACACGCTCTTCTTGGTAAAAAACCAAGCTAATTGAGCCGGATAGAAAACTAAATAACTGCTGTAAGCAATTCACGCGTAACGTTATTGCATAAAGCCAACTTAGCTTACGCTGAAGTGCCTCTTTCATCTTGTCAAGCTGTGCTTTGGCAAAAACTATTCTATCGCCTGTCGACGTTGTTTATATTTCAGCTTTCGTGCATTGTTTCTTTCTTTCTTTCCTTTTTTCATCCTTTCTTTCTCTCCTTTCTTTCTTTCTTTCTTTCTTTCTTTCTTTCGTTCGTACGTTCGTTCTTTCTTCCGTTCATTCTTTCTCAGCGCATAAAAGCTCTGGAAACTTTCTTGACGATAGTTGTTTTTAGCGGCTCAAAGAATTGCGTGCGCTTCACTGAATATGTTAATGGTGATTTCATAAGTGTTTTTATGTTAAATTAAAAGCACCATTTCGACACCGAAAGTATCCAAGCCGCACGTGCCTTCCATAGCCACACATATTTGCTGAAACGTATTTCAGGAGGACTGATTGCTGTGGTGTTATGGTGGATAGACACAAACACACCAACAAAACAGGCGAGGACGGGCGGTGAAATTCATTAAAATTTTTTTAAAGCGGCGCTATTTGATGGAATTATAAACAGCCTCAAGACATTTCTTTAAGCATCTTAGGTTTACAGCTAAGACCACAACCAACATTAAACCCTGTCTGCCACTCTTAATCGAAGGCTCCTCCAGGTCTGAAATCGCTTTCTCCGGAACCTTGAGACGCCTAATCGCGTTCAATCTTTGTATTGTTTTCTGCAAAGCATCTTTTTTTGTTAATTTACTGATATTGTTTAGCGTATTTAGTCATTGATGAAGATTGTCAAGTATAGTTTCCATCTTACGTAACCGCAGGGAGCAGTTCAAATTTGATTTTTGATGTTCACATAGACGCCACTACATCCGACTGTGCGGCCTACGATGCGCCAAACCTGGTTGTCCTCAGCGACCAGCAGCGCGCTCAGCCAGCAGATTCGTCGCAGCACCCCGCCCCGACAGGGGGTATCTACTCTACGTTGCAGACCGCAGCTACATGCACCTATAGTGTGCATGCGCAGCGTTTGCTGTGTGAACGACAAGGCTTGATGCGTGTTCGCGCTCATATGCTCCAGTCTGGCCGTGCTACGTGGTGAGGAACAGCTTTTTGCTGCACCAACTCGACCTACGGATGGTAGCTACATCCAACTTGCGCTTTTGAAGCGATATCCATAGCTCAATGCGAAGCGAAGTCTGCCAAGGCGTCTAACTAGGAGCGGCCAGAAGTGAGCGTGCGCTGGCAAGCATAAGTGTGGTCTGACCTTAAGTTACATGTGGGTCGAAGCTATTTGAGTATTCGAGACAAGTCGAAATCAGCGAGACCCAACGGCTACGACACCGATAAGCAGGGTGGCCACAGTTTAATTCCTACGCAGGCGGCCGCGGCCGAGCATGAGAGCACACGATAGTCGGCTTCTTCCGGAAGTACGAATTTATTATCGAAATTCGAAAGCAGAATTTCTCTTACTTCAACCTTATATTAAACTGCGTCAATAAATACACGCAGTAACAGTAGGAAGTGCCCTGATCCAAACACCCTTCTCGATTGATGCCATCTATTGTCTAATAGCAGCCGCGTATGGAAATCTATAAAGAGTCCAGAAAGGAGTAAGGAGCAGGCTTTTTGTTAAAGAGAGAGCGTTTGAGAAAAAGTGACCTCGCGCTCGGCTTGCGATCTCCACACCTCGCTCACGACTCCAAAATTTCAGTGAGATTTGCACAACAGCGTATGCTATCCGCGAACTGTGTTTTTACACCAAGCCCGAGGGGTGGTTCAGGACCCCTTCAATAGCTCTGGCAATACCATCATTATATTGTTGGACCGAAATGGCAGCCTTTACGTCTAGTGATGTGTATTAATAAATGTGAACTATGCAGTCCAAGTTGGTGGTAATGAGGAGTTTCATAGTATTTGACACGCGCCGTGACCATGCTTACGTTTTAATAACTTGGTCGAACTCGCACAATGCAGGAGTCTTATAACTGATAAAGCCTTTCATTACCATATTTACTGCCGTTTGTGTACGTCGAGAGCACGCCAAGTGCCGCATTTTAATAGTTAGAACTGTAAACAGCAAATACTACATGAATACCATGGGTATGACGCCTTATGTTAATGCTCCCAAAGTAAGAAATTCACCTATCACACGAGGGGTGTTTTAGACACTCGTTAGTCACCTTTGCTAGATTTACTACAGCGAGACGCGTTTTACAGTCAAGTATTCGTGTCACGCTTTGAGTTTGAGCCTATACGAACGAACAACAAACTTGATCTTTCGCGATTCTCAGTCTACACAAGCCTTGGAAAAATTCGTCTCTATTACAGAAAGCCGTGAGAACCTTTGTGCACTTTTTGAAAATGACTGGCCCAAGCAAACGTCTTTTAATGCACAGTGAACGTTATGAGTCCGCGTGCACTAGTGGTTACCTCTTTCTTTCCTTCTTTCCTTTTTCTTCCAGTTTCACCTCTTGCAGTGTGGGGTAGCAAACCGAGTTCCACCTGGTTGACCTCCCTGCCTTTCATTTTCTCTCTCTCGCGCGTAGCGTTGCACTCCATCAGTCTACCAGTCACTGAACGCCCCGATTGGAAGCTATCGAAACAATTAACAAGATGCCATGCTCCAAATACACAGGCTCACCGTGCAATCACCGGCACTGTTTACTGGATAATTGAAAGATCAGAGGCCGAGAAATCACTACTGGTTTCTGTATCCCCCCCCTCTACAAAGAATGTCTGGAACCCGCATTAGTGGCGATCAACCCAAACTGTTGAACACTATGTTGAAACTGACGCAGTCTAAAAACTAGGAACAGCATGGCAAGAGTAAAGGAGCCGATTTACTCTTCAAAGTATTGTTTTACTCTCGCAAAATGCCGAGTGGAGTGAAATGCATTGCTCACTCCGTCAGCAAGGCGAGAGTGAAATGCTCTTTTCCCTGGTGAAAGAGAGTAGAATGCCCGTTCAACTCTTGCGCCAACAGAGAACAAAGCATAGCGTAAGCTCCTGCTTCAACTGTAGGAGGCTGGCCCTGAGCACGGCGATGTATGACTCACGCAAGCTGAGCAAAGAGCCAACCGTTTTGCTTCTAAGAGAACAGGCAGCCACAATGCAAAGGAAAGCAGAGCCGGCGCGCTACTTTTTCACTCGGAGTTGCCCCACCACGTGCGCGCAAATCGCGGAACAGCACAGCACCGGAGAAAGACGATCCGTCCAGTGGGAAGGACCCAAGGCCTTCCAAGGTAGATAGTGTGTCAGCGATCTCGCGTCGACGCGAGAACAGGACAGTCGTTCGTCATTCGTCGGATATACCAACAAATCCTCCACGGTAAGTGAATTCTAACTTAGGTGCACATTCTGCGCATATGACATGCTGTCGCCAGCCTAGTCGTCGCGACGTTTAGCCGACGCGATTGACAACGGAATAAGCAAGTACGCTGCGTCTCTCGATGTTAATCGAAATAGCCAGTCGTCGCGATAACTGCATGTGATTTTATCCCTTGCCGCTATCCGTAAGAGCTTTGAAAATCGCAAACGCTGCCTGAACCATGGTATGTTCAATAAGACCTGAGGCGAGGGGTCGCATAAAGAAGTTTTGTTTACCAGCCCACGATTCCGAGCCTATGCGGAGCATGCTTAGCGTGCGTTTTATGTGTTCGAATTTATTAAATTTGGCAGTCTACTGTGTACGGGACGCTCTTGAAGTAAGGAGTCACATAAAATAAGGTGTCATTTTGCTGGAGGAATGCTTTCGTTATAATAAGCCGCGCGCTTAACGATGTCTTTCGCCAATAGGTAATCTGCGACCACTGAAGTTACTTGCAGCGCCAGTGCTAGTTAGAAGCATTGCCGCAGGCATTCAGCTGCATGCTGCGTGAGGTCAGTTGGGCGCGTAATCTCGAACTTACTGAAAACGTATGAGGAATTCATATTTTAGGCTGAATAAGACTGAGCTGTTTTTGCTCATGTATTGAAATGATGTGATTTATGTCCGATTTTGTTTCGGGTTGCGGTTTTCGAGCATGGTGCGAATGTGAAAGGGTGCTAATGTGCACAAACTCGCTGAATTGTCAAGCGGCGAACTATGCATCGGAATTGAATATAACGGTTACTGAGTGAAATTACAGTTCCAGGGGCGTTTTGCATATACTTACTGTTTTGGGCATGCCTGCGCACTTGCTGGTATGAGTTGGCGCTTCATAGTTAAGTCCTATGAACAGTTAAATCGCCATTCCTCGGGGGGTTACAAGCATAATCTGTGCATTCTTCTATTGCATGGAAGATCAAAATGTGTTTATCACTTTATTATTTTCAGTGCATAAATAAAGGATCAAGATGAAACTATACCCCTATTCTGTTACTAGTCGTCAGCCGTACACAAAACAAAGAGTTGTTCTAATAAGCTCATAACTGTGGTCTAACTGCAACTTTTACATGCTTTCAAGAATGTAAAATGCTAGATTTGAAACTGCAGCAATAATCAAGTCTGTCAAAAATGAACTCCCCCTCCATCCCCCCCCCCCCCATTGCGTACCTTATAAATTAAAGTAAGTTCATGCCTGTTAGTAAGCTTAGATGCAGGCCGCAGTGAACTGTTTCTTGTTGGTCTTGAAATGTGGGTAGCTTGCCATAACAAGCATTGTTGCCCATTCTTACAGGCACGCCCAGTAATACCCATTGAGCTGAAGGACCATATTTCCATCCCTACTGAGCCTCATGTTTGCAGATATGATCCTCAAATTATGGCTTCAGAAGTGGCACAACCAAAGATAGTGTGAGGGGCACACTGGGCACGTGCGTAGGATTTGTCACAAGTGGCGGTTGTGACACACCAGACTAATGACAGACTTATGACATATGACAATGGCCAATATTCTATTTATTGGTAGGAGTATTCTAACATTGGTGCGGAACGAGGGTGAACTGTTGGTTATTTCTTTTGCTTTTTAAATGTAAAAACTGAAGTTAGTTTAGCAGTTGACTATTGCAGTCATTTAGATGTTTCGCATGCATTTCAGTAGGAAGACTAAGAGCTAAGACTTCCTTTTACTGCAATTACCTTATTTCTTCACTGTCTTGATGTAGTTTTAAGGATGTCCTCAGATTGACTTCTAGACACGATATTTTTCAGGCACCTGCTTTATATAACGCAGCAAGGCAGCTGCAAAGGACACAAGGATGTCAAGAGCCAGCCCAGTATGGCTCCACATGTTGCAGAGGAGCGCACAGCAAAGCACCTAATGCATTGCCATGCGATTTAGGTGACAAAACTAGAATGTGGGTATACTGGAGCTGTCTGTTAGATACTGTCTGTAAAGACAGTATCTTACATCAAGATGAAGATTCTTACGCGCTCTTGGCAGTCACCTTGACATAGAACTCTTTTCTAATGTTTCTGATAGGAAAGTCAAGAATAAGCATGCTCTCAGGAGACAAACACATAGGAGCAAGTTTCATTGAAATGTTGGAAATATGTTTTAAAGAAAAGCTGATTAGTTTTTTGAGAAGTGACGGCTTTTTGTCTTGCCTATCAATATATATATTCATGTGGCAAAAAAGTAGTGGTACAATCACATTGATTTGCTTATTGGCGTAATACATACCTGCAGTGAGCACGGTGCCTGTGTTGACTATAAAAAGCAGCAGCTCATGCTTGGTTAGCTACTGCCATAATTTACCAACACGTAAATGCAAGGGTGCACAAACAAACCACTGTCATTCTGTATTGTAAACGCTGATATGAAGCAGACAGATTTTGATGTCTTCCCTTTTATTTGTTTTTTACACCTAATTTTGGAAGTATGGCTTCTTGTTACGTTCCAGAAAGGGAAAGCATTGAGGGGTAGAGTACCCCAGTTTTAAGAAGTCATTATCGTTTATGCGCATGCTCACGGAACCAGTTCATTAGAACCGCTCGCGGCTTCGTTAGTGAGAGCAAGGAGCAAGGCCTCTAACAGCTGTGTACACCGTGGTATGCACGCACCCTACGTTAATTAGGAGCCACAGAGTCCCTTGTAATTAATAACTTAACTTGGAACATGTAAAATTGGGTTTCTCCTGTGAAATATTCTTATGTGTGCTTCTGGCAGATATTTGCGATTTTGATTAGGGTGACTAAATCTACTTGTCATACAAATATGCTAGTGGAGGCAGGAATGTGTTCAATGCAGAGAACTGTGAAAGCATCTGCGTGGAACACTTGCTCATCAATTGGCGTTTGTGAGCATACAGTGTTAATCAAGCAAAATCCCCTTAGAATGATGGGTTCTGCAGACATAATTTTTGTAAGGCAAAATAAAATTAAAGCATTTTTGCACATAGTAAATTTCTGGACTTAATGTAAGTGCACAGTGAGGCACTGTACTAGTCTTCGCAGACACATATATTCTGGTTTTGAGACGAAGACAAGATTCTGTGAAGTGCGATAATTTTGCTTACTTTAGTGTACCTTAACCACTTCAGTAGGAAAAAAGCTTCGGCTTCAGGTGGTTGGTTCATTGTGCAAGTATATGCACAGCCGCAGGCAATACCCACGGGCATGGAAGGGATATGTAGAACAGGACGCTGCCTTTCCCAATTTATGATTTACTTCTTTGTTTGTCTTTTTCGTGCAGTGCCCTGCCTGTAGTTATGCCTATGTCGCCTTTTATGCTTCACATTCATCACATCTGAAGCCATGCTATACTTCAGTTAGACTGAATTTTCAACTAGTCACGATAGTTGATCATGTAATTATCCAAGCTGCTCCTCAGAAGTATAGCGTTCATACCGTAATGTGGAACAAAAGACTACCATATATGGCAAGAAATTTGATGCGCAAGATTTTAATGCCATTGCTCCTTCCAGTTTTATACTCATTTTGATACATTAAATATTGTAAGTTTAATTTTAGTTATTTGTGAGAAAGTGCAAGGCTCAATCTCAACAGCACCAGGAGTCTACTTTCGTGAGGACGCCAACTGAATAGGAAATATGACAGGCTTCCGTACCGCTTTGAGACCTGGTGGGATATTGATGCAGGACCACTACAACATACATACTCAGAAACAATGAGGTGCAGCCCATACATGAATAAATATTTGTAACCAAAACTAGACCTGCGGCCTCATATGAGAATGTACGACACATTTCTAAATGCACTGTACTCTTATTAGTCAGCAACATCCTTACGTTGTACAGGACGTTATCAAATGAGCTGCTGTCTTAGATTATGACACGAAAAACAGTTTCTTGCCCAATTAATCTGCATTACCAACCTCATGCTTAGCAGCTCATGTGGTAACCTCTGCCATATAAGTGTATGCATTTTGTGCTAGAAATGTGTTTACTGGCTAGCAATGTGGCGTATATTTCTCGTCGATCGTAGTGTCAATATTTCGCGAGTTTGCGCACGTTTTTTTCTATGTTTAACTTTGCAGTTCATACTTTATTTTTGAAACGATAAAGCCAATTGAAAAATAAGGGCTGTTTTTACACTGCAATACTGATGAAACTTTAGAAAATATATTTACTTTTTATGTCAAGATATGTAGTTAAGTTTATGGACATCATCGTAACCTGATTTTATGTGTGTGTATTAGTATGTTTCTCGAAATATTATTCAGTTTGTCTTGTGACTGATCAGTAAAGATATTGAGCTTTTAAGAGAAAAAAATGTTTCATTTGGGTAACTCAGCGACAGCAGAATAAATTAAATTCATCAAGCAGAAGTGCAGGATCTGCTTATGAAAGAATCAAATATTCCCCATATGTAACTATTGGGAATCCCTTCTAACGTGACCATGGCTCTACATCGTGAGTGCTTTCACACTATTGGGAAGAATAGTAGCACTCTGCTGTGAAGGAGTACAATCTCTCTGTTAAGAGTACAAGCACTCTGTTTGGGGGAGTAGAAACATTCGGTTTGGAGGAGTCGAAGCACTCGGTCTGGGGGAGTACTGTATCTCCTGTGAGGGAGAGTATTAGCACTCTGCGGAAGCGTGCTAGCACTCACTTGCGGTGGACTAATAAAATTCCGTCGAGGTGAGTTATTCTGCTCTCTCTCTAAAAGGGGTTGATGTGCTCTGGAAAAGGGAATTAATTATGGAACAAGCAGATAGTCCCTCAAAGAGAATTCCCGGAATTCTCTTTCTTTTTAGAGTGCACTAAAAAGGTATGTGCTATTTTTACAACAAATTTGTTTACCCCTGTGTTTGATTCGACACTATGTGGGACTAAGCACATTAGATTGGAATTGTCTGGGAGATCAGAGCATGGGGTTATAAGCAGGTAGTTCCTGCTCCTGCATTTTATGTCAATAGGAGCTAGTGCGCTGTAAGCGATGAGTACTAAACAAGTAACCGAGCTGACGCAACAGTGCAACCCAACATAACAATTGCAAAAGTCTAATTTAATGCAACGGTGTCCCCGTTTTGATTATGTGAACAGTGTCATTTCTCTGGCTATTACGTATAATGTGACACGCGCTAACTCGGTATAATTTACGGATGCGGATATTAAACTTCTGGAGCCTGTGTGTCCTTGCATTGCTTTCTTTCTATATTTATTGTATGCAAGAAGCCTTCAATTATTCTATGGTGTGTGAGCTGTGCTCAAGAAAACCTGACAATTCCAGGACTTCAGAAAAAGTCAGACTTACTGCCATCTGCACTCAAGCAACTTAGTTGACTCCTCTTTTACAAGAGGAGTCAACTTTTGTGCTCTCTGAGAACGCCTGGCTTGTACAAGCGCCTTTGATTCTGTAGCACTTTTCGTGCACGTTTCTATACCCCCTTTCTCTCTGCCTTCTTTCGCTTTCTCTTCTCCCTTCCCCCAGCGTAGGTTAGCCGACCGAACTCTTGACTGGTTAATATCTCTGCCTTCCTTATATACCTCTCTCTCTCTCTCTCTCGCACGTGCGCGTGCACTTAAAGGCCTACAGCCCCTTTGGCAGCATTCAGGCTTCTCAACAAAGACGGCGTTGAGATCTTCTGCAGCCACGGCCCCAACGACGCATCCTCTTCGGGACGCGTGAGACAGCGATCGATTGACACTGCGTCGGCTCCTAAGATTGCTATCGAAACTGCACGCAAGGGAGTGCTGTGTTCCTGCGATGCTAGATCAGAGAGGCATCTAAATTTATCCGGCAGAAAAGGGTATGTAAGAGACAGTTACGCATTTATAAAACGGCGAAAAATCCGTTGGGATAGCTTCCTGGGATGCTTTGAAGCTGCAAGCCAGCTTTTCAAAGGCAATCCCTAGAGTATGGGAACGCAGAGTAGCACCTTTGTCTTCTACTGCCTGGTTTGACGCTTTTACTCAAAGATATCGCAATGCTTCTTAAAGAGCATCGAAGGGTAACACATCATGCACTTGTTTTTTTTTTGTAATTTTTCTCTCATCTTTGTTTCCTGGTGCGCGCAGCTTTAGAGAAATCAGGTTCAAGGTGATAAATGCTGAGGCAGTATGAAGGTCTAGTAAACGTCAAGAACAGATAAGAAGTGGCCTATAAGACTCTCACTGCGATATATAAATTTATTGTTGTGTTTCGCTTGTCTGTTTATTTGTTTGCTTGCTTGTTTGTTTGTTTGTTTGTTTGTTTGTTTGTTTGTTTGTTCGTTGATACCGTGGAAGCGCGTTTCAATTTCGTTGAGATGTTAATTCTTTCAGTATGAAGTAAGCCACAAAAGAAGAGATGATAACAAAAAAGATAAGGAGGAAAGCTCTCTATAAAGACATAACGACATGAAATCTTCATACCAAGTTTTTCTCATATCTTGGTACTGTGGAATCAGTTACCCCCCATCCTACTGTGATACTGTTGTACTTGGAACTTGTGAATCAATTGCCCTTCATAAAAATAGCCCGCTCTGTCAAAGGCCCTCGGCGGCACCCCTCTCCTTATTTCCTGCGTCTTGGTCTCTCGTTATCATTCATCCACTGCATGGTGTGGGCGTGCGTACAATGAATTTATTGATAGGCAAATCCCATTGGTACATTCATTTTAAAGGTTGGCGGAACACGTTGACTGTTCAACTTACGTCGTAATAATAGTCACCCCTAATAGCAATAAAGCAACAGCAGTAACAGTTATTTTGTCACCACTCTTTAGCCTACTTCAGTGCTGCTGCAGCCCAAACGACTTTGCCAGAGCTCTCCAATTGCACCTGTCCTGCATGAAGTCTTGTGCACCCAATGCTTACAACATTCTTTTGATCATCACTCTATCTGAGTATCTGTCGCTTTCAAGTTATAACTTCTCTGTCCTTAGCGCTCATTCCCTGATCCTGGTGTGTCGTCAATTTTAAGCATTACGTGACCTGCCCAGCTACGGTTCTTATTCTTTATATAAACCAAAACAATATGTAGCTCACATTCACTCCATTTCATCCTGGCTACTTTCATCCTCTCTTGGAACGTTGCGCCTCTACAAGGGCAGAGTTCATAATGCGATGGCCGATTTCACAGAATTGTTCGTTTGTTACAAACGTTTGTCATTGACCGTCCACTTTCGTATGCTTGCGATGCTGATTTCCTGTCTATTTGCTGCAAAACGCTTTCGCGTTGGATGATAGTGTCCGGGAAGAATTGGTGGCTTCGACTGAATCGCACGTTGAAGGTTCAACACCAGCAGTTTATGACTGTCCACGGAGGTAGCCTTGCGGGCTTCTTGGTAACGCATCTTGAATAGGTTTGTGGTAGCGAGATTAAAAGACAGCACAAAAGAAGACATAAAGAGACACGCACAGCGCTACTGTGTCTTCTTGTTTTCAAAGCTCCTGCATAAAGGAACCCGATGTTCTAGAAATAAAGTTCACGAGGGTTGCAATGTGGGCTTGTTGGTAGCGCAGCTTGAATAGTTTGAATAGCGCGATTAAAAGACACGGCAAAAGAAGGCACACAGGGACACACAGCGCTGTGCGCGGCCCTGTGTGTCTTTTTTTGTCCTGTCTTTTAATCGCGCTACCGTAAACCTATTTATTAGGAGTGTCGTTCACAATTACAACAAATAGAGGTTGCGCTGAGTTCTGGTTACTAACTTAAGAGAACACTGGCCACCACCGACACTGAACCCTCGAGAAGCGATAAAGAATAACCGGAAAAGAACTAAGAGAAATCAAGGTCAGCACGATTCAAAGATTGCACAGACCTGACTAAGATATAAGAAAAAGACGCTGAACGACCAGGCAGAAGGGCGCCGATGTGGTCATTTGATCATCGTGTGTTGCAACAAGCTTGTCTATTCTAGATCCAGGAAACCGTCCTTCGGTGAGCAGAATGTCCCTTCTAATTGATACCGAGGCGAATGCTGACGCAAGCGACTTCATGGGAATATTAGGACGAACTATCCTCTAATGGCCTTGACCAAATGTTCATTCTTTTTTTCACTTCATGTTTAGCAGTCGTGTCCCTTACGATCGACAGCACTACAATGCCATCAGTCACTGCTAATGAGCCAGCGACAGGATACCAAGATTTACTGAAGAAGGAAAGGAAATAACAGTACATGGGGCCATGATGAACGTTTGGTCCCAGATTGGCGTTACTTGCTTGTGGTGCGAACAGTATGCCCATTCCTCTGGGAAGAGTGATCGGACCGAGCACGATGCAATGTTTCCTATATCTGACAAAGAATAGGAAAGCTATTGATCTGCTTCTTTATTTTTAGCACTCTGCATTCTTCTTGGCATTCTTATGTTTCCTATATCACGAACATAGCACGTTTGGAATCTCACGATCGTTTGTCGAGTACTGCGCAATATGCAATGCCCCACAGGCATCTCATTTCTGTGATCTTCGAGTTAACTTATAAGCAAACTGAATAAATCTAGCATTGTTATAGCAGTGAATGTTAGCTACGAAAGTCACAACCAGTGCTGACTACTAATATCCGAAAAGCTAATGCTCCAGCGGGTAAACTGTGGTAGAAATCACGATGTACAAAGTTCCTTGTAAATGAGGCCTCCTTGCGACTGGCCGGCCGCTTTCGCTAATAATGTGTCCAGCATCACGAGTGTCTGAAAGTTTTTTCTCCCGAACAATGCTAGCGCAAGAACGTTTTGGTAATTAGGCGCCAGGGATCGAACTCACGAAGCTTTTCGTTCGCAAGTGCGCTTTGTCATTGGCTGCCCGCCTTCGCCAATGATAAGTCCAGCACCAGGATTGCCTGTAGTTTTCCCTTACGAACAATTCTTGCGTAAGAAGTGTTTGTGAATATGGGCCCAGATGCTTTTTCTCGAGGAAACTGTACTATTTCTTTGTTTCTTGACTTCAATTTATTTGCCACCGCATTTGGAGCGAAGCTTTCTTTCGGAATTCTCCCAGGGTTACATGACCATGGCTGCTGCTTGCTGCTGCTGTCTCCCCGAGTAGCTCATACTTAAAAAAAAACAATTGTAATACGTTCCCTGTGGCGTGATTGAACCTCTGTCACGTAGCAGAGCACCCAGAGACTTTAACCAGTAGTCCGGAATCACTCGTGCGCTTCTATCGCGCCAACACGCCGACAACTAGTTCATTGATATGATCGCTGCGAGTGTCACATTGCGTAGCACGTGTGCCCGAGAGCGCATATACGCGCACCAGTTTCTTTTTTACGCCAATGACGCAGAAATTAAAAGTGTTTGAGTAAGCATGTCGCGAAATGTTCGCTTCACATCGATTATGGTATTTTCCTTTGGATTTGTGTATTTTTGTATCATAAAATAAAAAAAACAAGAGAAAAACAAAACGACAGAGCAACAAATATTGTAACCGAATTTGAGAGCCCGGAGAAGCGATGAGTAAGTTTGTGTTTTTTTCGATTTGACTAGCCACGTGTTTCGAAGGGTTTCTTTGGAGTGGATTCGAGGAGTTGACGCAGAGGACCAATTTTAGGTTGCAAGTTCACCGTGCACAGTTATATAGTTGTATGAATTCTGCTTGGAGGCTCATTTCTTGTACGCTAAGCCCGAAAACGCTGGGCATATTCTGGCGCAGACGCGCAGCATTGCACAAAGCAGCGTCTTCCACGAGGCTCTATTGGTTTTTCCGCGCAAGTTACTTGAAACTAGGTTTCAGCCCGAGTGGAGCTGCATGTTGAGAAGAATGTGCGAGCATTCCATGAGAACGATGCAACAGCTGATTATGCAAGCTCGGTTCCCAATGCGAATGGAGCAACGTGCGTTCCAATTTTTTGGTCGGAGACGTCTTTCGCGTGAGGAGCTTTGCGAACAGCGCAGCGGCGCATTGCTAACGTATGTAGAAGAACGTCGGAGGACAATATTCGAGACGGATTCTAAGAAAACGGGTTTGTGGCGCGTTCCAAACATAAGCTGACTGAGCAAAAAAAAAAAAAAGCGAAGAGGAGCAAGATCAGACGAACTTAAATTGCGCCAGAACCAATATTAGAAAAGTGTGTCCTGAACATCATGAGGATTGTTTGTACCTAAGATATTATACAGGGTGTTTTCGTTAGCTGTACCACTCTTTTTTAAAGATTTCCTATGGCAGATAGCATAATTCTAACCCTCGATGTAAATTACTCGATCAGGCGGCCATTACTTCTACGATAAACCAAGATGTTCCATTGAATAATTAACAGAATTAGGCTAACTACCTTTTTAATAAATTACTTTACGCAACATATTTAAATGTACGAGGTACAGCACCTGAGTTCGCCCGGCGTGTCCACTTGGAACGAATTCTCTGGACAGCACGAATTCCGAGCTCTGCAGCGCAGTCTTAAACTTAGTTGAAATTGCCGAGGAACCGCCTGAAGACCGTCTAAAACAAATAAGCCGGATATATTTGCGTCCTACGCTAAAACTCGATTTCGTACCCGACGCGTGCGGCTCATGCCATACGAGCTAAGTGCATCGCAATAGATTGCGTTTTCCTAAATTCCAAGTGCCCGTGTAGCCGGAACATGTGGTATTCGTAAATCAGGCACAAGTGTATAATGTTGTCGCGTAGGCAAGTGTGGAAGAGCTTCCTAGCGCGAATTAGCGAGCGCCGAGTTTTGTCCCTCCCCTGCGGCGGAAGGAGACAAATCTTACGACGCCACTTATAAAGGGCGCCTCATAAGAGAGCGAAAGGTATCTACGCTCCTTCCTCGCTCCTTCATATTGTTTTATTTTTTAAGAGAGAGAGAGAGAGAGAGAGAGAGAGAGAGAGAGAGAGAGAGAGAGAGAAAGAGGCTCCTTAATGAATACTGGAGTGGTTTGCCTAGCGATGCTCTAAGCATGCTACTCCAGACGGGAACGACGACAAATGAGATGACGTCTACGCACACACCACGAAACAGACACATAACATACACTAAACACACCCCAAAACACAGCATAAGGAATCAAAATATCCCGTTAAGGCTAATGTCTCCCAGAAAGGTTATAAGGCTAATGCATCCAACAATTCGATAATCGTGCATTGCGGGGCATCGAAATTGCGAAATTGCGTGCTTCAGTGCATGATACAACGTTTTGTTAACAAATTAACTGGAGCGCCAATGCATTTCTCCGCAATGTTCCGGAATTAATATAACGAAACTGGTGTCATGCTAAAAATTCCTTCCAAGTGAATCCGCCTGGCGAACTCCACGGCTATACTTTGTAAATTGCAATATGCGCCATAATGTAATTGGTTAAACACTTAATTACTGAATGTTTATTAATTAGTCGATTTTGCATTCAACTTTTTGTGCAAGTATTGTCCGCCGCTTCGAGTAGACCAGCTCATGAAGTAGAATTGTGATGTCTACCACAGGCAACCTTGAAACATTTTCGAAAGTGTCGCTGAAACACACTGTATATGTGGAGTAACGTCCTAACATAAAACGAGTTGCTTTATTGGAGCACTTACAATTTCGGGATAAGATACAATTGATGATGGCTCCATATAGACCAAGTATATTTTATTTTTGAGTATATAATGGAAGCTTAGGCAAAAAGTTTCGTGTTTTTGTTAGCGCGACCCGCCGTGGTTGCTTAGTGGCTATGGCGTTGGGCTGCTGAGCACGAGATCGCGGTATCGAATCCCGGCCACAGCGGCGCATTTCAATGGGGGCGAAATGCGAAAACACACATGTGCTTAGATTTAGGTGCACGTTAAAGAACCCCTTGTGGTCCAAATTTCCAGAGTACCCCACTACGGTGTGCGTCATAATCAGAAAGTAATTTCGGCACGCAAAACCCCATAATTTCTTTTTCGTTAGCGCGAGGCAAGGAAAAACTAATGAATTCAAACTTTCGACAGTTATTAGAAATATAATGTCTGCATGCACTATTCTATGAAAGGTTTCCAGGTAAATGTACTCCAAAGTAACTTTGAAAAATCGACTGCCTGTGTAGGCTCAGAGAGAGAGGGAGAATAAACATCTTTATTATGTAAATGTAGCTTTGGAGAGGCATCCTCATTTCAGAACGCCCTGAGCTCGGGCCGCGTCTTGTGCTCTCGCGATCAGCTGTTGCTGATCCTCGAGGCCGGAGCTGGCCAAGGCTTTCTCCCAAAGCTCGTTGGTGCGATAAAGGTCCGGAAGATTTAGTGATGCCCATCTGCTGCCCCATACTATGCGCCTAGTGGACCCGGGTTTTCCCCAGAAGCGGCATTGGGCCGAGAATTGTGTAGGGACTATGAGATGATTTGTGGTTGGATGGAGGAATGTATTATCTTGTAGAGGTCAGAGGAATCTCTCCTGCTCTATATGTAGTGACGTGTGTGTGTGTGTGTGTGTGTGTGTGTGTGTGTGTGTGTGTGTGTGTGTGTGTGTGTGTGTGTGTGTGTGTGTGTGTGTGTGTGTGTGTGTGTGTGTGTGTGTGTGTGTGTGTGTGTGTGTGTGTGTGTGTGTGTGTGTGTGTGTGTGTGTGTGTGTGGTAGGTTCCGTGGGTTAGCTTTTAATGTTGTGTGATGTCTTGGTACGAGACTACTGGGTGCGTGCGCTCGGGTGCGTGGCTTCCTCGGCTTCCGCTTGGCGTGTCAAATCTTGAGCCGCGAAGTTGGCGATATCGTTGCCTGTAATGTCCTGGTGAGCTGGCGCCCAGATGACCATGACTGGTCTCTTTGGCGTCTTTTACAACGAAGCTGTTAACCTCTGTTGCCCGTATGCATCCCCCGAATGCGTTCCCAGGGGGAAGGGGGGGAGGAGGGAGGCTGGCTTACGTTCGTCCCACGGCGTATGGATGGCGCATGCGTTGGCCGATTCCGGAGATAGTACAATACCGCACTGACCCTCAGCGGACGAAAAGCAAGCTTCAAGCACTCTGCCGACTTCCAAAAATAAGTATAATATCTTGGGTTTAAATAGAACCACATAAATTCGGCGTTGTAAGAGAGACACTATATATATTATAAGAAAGCTCGAGAATTCGAGAGATCTTTATTTTGCATAATAATAAGGTTACAAATGGGCATTATACATGCATACATAAGGGCACTTAACTTGGCAAGTTGGCCTTCGTGCGCTTTATTGATTTTAAATCCTGTTTGACGAATAATGAGAGAGGGAATGAGTGTGATGACGACGCCTGTGCACGTGGCCTGCGCTTCTGTGGTTATAACGTGACGCGCGTCGGAGGCGCCGGCGCGGCTGCAGCAGCGGTGGCGGCAGGCGGTATGGGAGGTGGTGCGGTGACCGCGGCGATGCTTGTGTCGGGGTAGTGAGGTGCCATATTTACATTTTTGTATGATTTCATAACGTATGCAGCCCATGTATGCAGCCCATCTATGTAGCCTAAGCAACTTCGCTGATAATCCGTCCCAATAGGAATGTTGTGGTGCCACAAATACTTATCGATGATTCTGAGCAATAATTCTGCCACTTGCGAAGCTGCGACACGCCTGTTGAAAGTCGGTCACTTTGACTTCAACCCCTGTTTGGGAGAGCGCGAGGGCTATAGCCACTTCCTCGGCTTGGAGGTGATTGTTTCGGGGGAGTGAAACGCTGCTCCGATGTTCTTCGTTCACGATTGCGGCCGCTGTTTGGGCAGCTCGCCCGGGCTAAGACGCCGCATCCGTGTAGGCTGTAGTAGGTTGACTCCCGTATTGCTTGTGTATGGCCCGGGCCTCCCTTCGCTGCGCGTGGTGCACCGGGCGCATGTAGGCTTGGAATCTATGGTATATGCATAAGAAGATATTCGTGTGCTAAATCTCGCGAGTTCGGTTTTTGTCTGCGTTCATTTTCATTTGCAATTGAGCTCACCGTTTATTCAGCTAATCCAGGTCACTTTATATTGTTAGATGGTCACTAGGAAGAATTATAGGCCGATAGATGACACAATTGGCTGCGAAAGCTTAAGATGTTGAATTCCTGTCGATGCAAATTTTGTTTACATAGCGCAAAAACAATCAGACCCTTGCGGAACACCGGATATGACAGATTGAAAGGAGGATTCATCTTTTCCTGTAATGACGATCGCACGTCTACTCTTCAGGCGTTCTTCAACCCACTGAATAATGTTTATTCATTAGTGTTTTTTTAATTCATCTTTTAAGTGACACGCGAGGAACTGCCCTCGCGAAATGTGCGACAATGACGTCACATTGTTGAGCTTTATGTAGGTATTGATGAATGATTGTTGTTAATTCAAATAGCTGTTCATTCATTCAATTGTTTGTTAGTTCACTTTCCATAGCTCTTCTAAATGTCAGCATAATTAGATCATGGTTTTGGCACACAAAACACCATAAATTAATTTAGCTAAATCTCGAAGAGTTCTGTTTTATAGTAACGACCATATTGGAATTCATGTTTATTAGTAAAGAAAATGTTATTACTTGCAATGTAATTGATAACCTGCGATGATGAGATATTTTTGAGAACTTAGAGACAACTGATGGTAGTGATAGAGGTCGGTAGTTACTTAGTTCATTTCTATCTTTGGCGTACTTGCTCTAGTATCGTTCAAATCATATTAGCTACCGTTAGGTACAGTTAAACACTTTAAAACACTAGTAAGCCAAATCAACTAATTAGCGCAGTATCACTTCGCAGTGAGTATAAACAGGTTATAAAGTGCCTGTTCAAAAAAACATTTCACTTTCCAAAGCTGCTTCTTGTGATCCCAGTGGAACGACAATCTGACACCTTGTATGCTATCGCGACTATCACAAACGCGCAGCGATATCTTCAGTAGCCGGTCTCACGAAACGTCTCGTTCGATGGGCAAAAACAAAATTAATCAGGCAACGTGATTGTGCGAGAAATGTCAAAGCGTTGGTACTCTTATCAAAAATTTATAGCAATCGTAAACTGACAGTGGGGAGCCTTCATCAAGGCTGTTCTTGTTATTTATCTTTATTAAGTCGCAGGCTGCAGGTCATCACAGGTATACGATTAATGTTACGCCTTTTATGCCGATCGACGCAGAATATTGTAACCGCTTTCTTATGCCGGATACTACTTTGTTTTCTATGTTCTCTTGTCGAAAAAACTTTTCAAGCACTTGTAAATTGCTTTAAACTTCTAGATTTTTCTCCCGAAAGCACACGAAAAGGATGAAATTAGCATCTTAGAGGACAGTGTTTTCATTGGTGATGCTCCTGGCTCTTGAGACCTGTACTATATACCCACAAGAGGTCTTGTACTTTACCCTTACGGCTGCAAAGACAAACTTATTCTTCGACTGACGTCTACAAGAGCTCCTCAAGACGGCTGAAATCCTACATTCTTGAGAACGAATAAATTCAGGGAAATATGGCCTAATGAAAACCTACAACAATGCAAAGATGAAGGCTTGCTCACAACAAAGAACGGAGCCCTCGTACCTACTTTTGTGTGTGTTTCCTCGCCTCCTGCGCTTCTCTTTCTGCTTGCATTTTCTTACAAGGACACTGTGCAGATCCCAGGAAGTGCAAGAGTTCGGCGAAAAAGCTTTCTTGGAAACAAAAAGAACCTGCAAATGACAACAGTGCCCTTCACAAAAACAAATATTCTAACATCGTCTTCCGGCAATTGTCTCCGGGGGTCGCAATGTAGAAAGCTTCGGTCAACCGTCATCAATTCTGGGGGAAAGTGTCCTAACCTCCTCCAGCAGATACAGCATACTTTCGCTCAATTTCTTTTTTTGTTTTCTTTTTGTCTTTTTTCATTTCTCGGCGTCAGCACATAGTGCAGGGATGTGCCCAGGATAAGTGTGCGCAGCTGCTTTCTCCTCCTTCAGCTACACATTTTCTTTTAAGCGCCTTCGCAAAGTTGTGACGAGGTCCTTATGCCCTCATACGACCAGTACAAGACAAAAATCCTGTTTCTTTTATTGTTATCCTTCACTTCTTGCTGTGCAAAAATTGTCGTCGTCGTAGTTGTCGTTGTCGTTGTTGTTTTCCGCGCCGTTCAAACCCTTTCATTTGGTTTTATTTAACTCAGTAATAGTTTTCTTCTTTTGTTTTTATCTACAGACATAAATTGCCTCCTGATGCCACAGCAAGCCATAGGCTACTCATATCCTTGGACCTGCGCCCAAGTCTAGAGGTCCTATGTCGCGCTAAAGTGCCCATACTGCCTTGAAAAGAGGTCGCGCCCACTCTTTTTATCTTTTTTTGCTGTTTTATTCTTCCTTTCTTTGAGTACATACTTCTCCCAACCTAAAGGCCGTGTACGACTCGTTTTCGGCTGTATGTGATATCAAGCAAGCACTTCTTCGTATACTCTCTTTTGGACACCGTGTGTGAAGCAGCCACGATGCCTGTTGTTGTTCCATACCGCAAACAAAGTAGAAAACGGCGATGCAAGAAGGGTCGGCTGTGCAGGCGAGCGCCTAATTGCTTTTTCGGCCATGTCCGTCCGGACGCAGCGCTGAGTAGGCTGGACGTGCAGCCAGCGACCTCTGCTGACGTTGGAACCAAAGGGCAAGAGTCGGTGCCACAAAATGTTCGCTTGAATGGCCATCGTCATAGTTAGCCAGTTTTGGTCCAGAAACAACGAAAGTGGTCATTCACGCCCAAGGCGTCAGCACAGTGTTTTGCCAGCACGTTCTGCAAGAAAAAAAAGGAAAATAAAAATCACAGGTCGTTGAGTATTATTGCAAACACACTTTGCCTTCGTATGGTCATATGGCCTAATCCATACGGTTAAGCCGTATACAGTTGACGACATCCGCCACGCGAGTCATTCGCTACAGCTGCAAATTGAAGGTGCTAACTGTAAATTGCGACGCATGGTTTCGAAACAATTTATTTTCAACTATTCTACTAATGTGTTCGTTGTCAACAAGTTTACTTCAATCAGGCATCGCAAGAGCACTAACACTCTTGCGTCAGAGTCTTCATTTGTTCCAGGCACGTACAGTCTTTGTTGATAGTATAAGTGCTATGTTGCCTGCCACCGCCATGCATACTATGTAGGCCGCTTAAAGTTATTTCTGTGGCATGCCGTAAGTATAAACACGCTGGAGTATAAAAAAGAATTTTAGTACTCAACACCCGGAAGTATGAAGGGTCAGTAGAGCCACGGGAACTATATATTTCACGCAGCCGAAGGAAATATGTGAGAAAGGCGCAGAGTACCCGGCATAGTTTCGACAAAGGCTGTACATGGCATGAAAAATAAAGAAAGCCAATTTATCGCGGCTTGACGAAGCTCCTAGCTCCCGAAAAAAGGTCTTGTTGTGGTGTACAGCCAGATGATTCATTCGACAAGTGTATAACAAACCATACTTACAGGTAATACGACTAGAATACGAACAGATTAAGCGTAAATGCAAAATGAACCTAAAAACAGCTTTTGGTAAATAATATTGTATTTAATGCCGAAAATGCAATCGCAGAAAGGTTAGGACATAAATGCAGGAAACAGCTCATCCTGTGTTTATGCCCGCCCCTCTCTGCGATCGTGTTTTTAGCACTAAATCCATTAGGGTGAAAGCTTAAGTGGCTCGTTGTGCAATGACCTTTAAAAAAACGCGGCGTTTAGTCGAGTGATACAGAAAAAGAACCAGGTGACCTTCTCCGAGCGTGCGGCGGGTAGACAGGGAGAACGAGCGGTGCGTCCAGACATAAAAAAAAAAGAAAGGTGTTGCGTCGCGTTGTTGCCGCGCCGGCGGCGGCGGCGGTGATGGTTGTGGCGACAGTCGACTGCGAAGTGAGAGAGATGGCCGTGGAGGCAGTGTTTCCAGGTCGGACAAAGCAGCGTAGCCGAAAGCTACAGAAATTGTAGCCCAAATGTAGCCAAGCACAAGAACAAGCAAAAAAAAAGATGTAGCCAAATATAGTAATTTTTGTTTGCAGTTTTGTCTATTTATGCATTTTCACATTCCACTACGGCGATCTCTTTTTGCACAGCCTGTCGTAACGAAATGTCTGTGACGCCATGACTGTCGACCCTTTACATCAACAACAGCGACATCATGCTTGCACACAGAACCCTTTTTGGTTGGCCCCGGAAACTCAAGTTCCAGCGAATCGTTCTTCTCGAACGTAGGTACGAGCAAAAAAACTTGGAAGACGCTTAAAGGGACTGACAACGGGTGAGGATGTGCTGTGAGACGTTGATGGAAAGGAAATGACAATAATTTATAGTGATAGAATCCAGCATGGATGTTCGCGATTTAAGTAGGCATGATCATTCTAAATTGCCAAATAAGATCTCAGAAACCAGCAAGTGGCGAAAACTGGTGGTGAAATCTCGGTACTTCGGATGTAGTCTATGAGATCCCTCTACGTGAGTCGGTTTTCATTAAGTACAACATTTCTATTGGTTAAAAATTCAGTTGCTATAATATTCGACACATGCGCTTTACTCTATGCTTCGGTAATCAAAAGCGCACGCATGGGTACGGAAACACTCTGAACTGCGTAAAAAAGCGTCGTTTCGTTTTCGATTTGATTGGTTCGTTTGGCTGGTTAAATACCAAAGCGTTTGGACAGGAAACCACGAAAACCCGTAGCTATTATCGCAGAAATAGTTTAACAGGTCGGAAAACATTATTCGCCGGAACATCGACTTGATAAAGAAAATAATATTTTCTCACAGTTACGGCCGCCCTTGTCGTCCGCCTCTCACTAATGCCGGCGTATAATTGCGATCGTGCTCTCCTATCACCATTTTCAACATGCTTCCATAGAACGACTACATCCTGACTCCAGATCGAAATATTGGGATAGTAAATGTTCCACGGTGTTTTCCGCGTTACCACTTCATGGTTAGACACTGACCGGTAAGCTTTCCACTGCATTAAAAAAATAGGTACCATGAAAATTGGTTGTCAGTGCCTATAAGCTCCGCCTTTAAGAGGGGAACACAATAGCATTAAAAGATCCCTGACTGCTTCGCACGCTTCCCAGCAACTGCAGCTTATGTAGCCGTAATG
Organism: Dermacentor variabilis; assembly: GCF_050947875.1. Classification (NCBI taxonomy): domain Eukaryota; kingdom Metazoa; phylum Arthropoda; class Arachnida; order Ixodida; family Ixodidae; genus Dermacentor; species Dermacentor variabilis. Next base: position 28,812,738 of record NC_134572.1, on the reverse strand, counting down.
TGTACCTGCAAACGCTGGCGATAAAAGCTATGCACGAAGGCGATCTTTCTGGTGCTTTTCTTTCTTTTCCCCGCACTGCGGGCGCCATCGCTGCCGTGCAAGCGAGCTTCATCTCGATGGTGTTGCAAGGAACCGAGCTGGGCGCGCCGTTTCCTTTAAGACAGACCTCAAACGCCAGCTGGAAAAGGAATTCGCGTTTGAATTCCGCATAACAGGAATGTGTTCTCTCGTATACTCAAATTACAATCCACGCCTATGTGCCAGGCGTAGTTCGGTATAATTTTTCTCATACAGACAACGGCGGTGACACTGTTCACCCACACCGGATATTCTGCGACACGGGGCCCTTAACGTTCTCGCGTTAAAATTCATCTCGCAGGTAAAGGAAGGGAAGGAAGGAAGTAAAATGTGGAGAAGGAAAAAGAAAGGCAGGGAGGTTAACCAGTTTAGCTCAACTGGTTTGCTACCCTACGCATGGGAGCGGGATGGGGGGGGGGATGAAAGATGGGGAGGAGAGAGAGAGAAAGAGCACATAGCGCAGCACACACATCGTCAGTTACAGTCCGTCATACTTGCGTGGTACGTGCCATCACTGTCACAGCCGCTTGTCCAAGCCCGCCTCTTTCAAAAGCCGAAGTAGTCCCTTCGTCGCCTTCAGCTGCGATGTCTTCGGTTGGCGACATGTGAAAAGCGTTTCAACTGACAATGTTCTACTGTCAAGGTGCACCACAAGGGACGCCAGGGACTGTCTCTGAACATTATATTAAGGACAGTCGCACAGAATGTGTTCTAGCGTCTCCTCGCAAGGACAGGCATTGCAGAGAGCGTTGTCGGCCATTCCAATGCGAAATGAGTAAGATTTCATGAATGCCACCCCTAGCCATAAGTGATAAAGCAGAGTGGCTTCTCCCGTGTGTCCATGGCCATGGACACACTGGAGCGTGTCGTCTACCCGTGCTTCTCTTCTTTCATGCCGGCGCCCCGATCGTCCGACCCTATTTTATTGTTCTCGGTTTCTGAGCATAGCAATGTCAGTAGTGTACCGTGAAACACCCTCTACTTCCATGCTCATCCCGATGCCGGCCTGCGTATCCACTGAAACCGATAAGACGTAGAGGATATTATCATATCAGCATGGTGAAGCGCAGTGTAAGTTGAAGTGCTTTAAGGGCATCAAAGATCGAAGCCATCAGCTCAAACACTTGCGCACTGAGGGGACGGGGAGAGGCATTTCGCGTACGCACACACGCATAGCCGCGGTGCCGGTTTAGCCAGCCAAAACATAGCCTAAGAGATTTGTTTCCACTAGATGAGAGCCACCACTGAAGCGTGGATTAGGGCGCCACTTATAAGCCAAACAAAGCCAAGTCGCAAATTTTCAGTAGAACAAATATAGCCACATAGCAAACTCGCCCAAGTAGACGCCGAAAATTTTTCTTCTGCAGCCCAATTTGGATATATAGCCAAACCTGGCAACACTGGATGGAAGACGCTCACCCGGGGCCTACCGGATTGCACGATAGGTTTTGAAAGTACTCTACAGCTGAGGATGCTCACCACGAGAAAAACGAGGTGCGACGTGCGAAGCGGTGAGGGCAGGGCGTTCAACCGTGAGTGCTGTTTTCTCCTCCTGCGAGGATGCAAAGTAATTGTCTTCGGCTTGTGTTACACATTTGTAATACTTACTGGCGACAAGCATGCTGTACCTTTAGGTGGTGCATTAAGTGATCGCACGTGTCGTTGAGGAGGTCGACCTAATACACGACACGTGTACTTCACACTGCGGCTCGTTATGTCTTGCAAGAAGTCTCACCCCTCCGATCGTATAGCTAATGCATTAGCAAGTGTACAGCAGGCTCTCGCCTCCACTTGTTACAGGGGAGTAACATGCTGCTGGACATTTTATTTAAGATGCACCAACTAGCCAACCGCAAGTACAACTATAGGTACTGCTTTTTTGTACATGCGTTTTTTTCCATCAATTTCAAAAAAGAACAGTATTTGAATGGCGCTGTTATTTTTGAAACCTGTACGATTGATCGTCTACCTTCCTAATAGTCAATTAGTGCTTTCGTAGAATATTCGGGCGACCACTGAACTCACTATTGGTTTCTTTTTCCAAAATCACGTGAGCGAAATGTATCCAATTCGCAGCTTACTCGCGTGCAATTACTTTCCCCTCTACCGAGCGAGTAACTTTCCATGCAGCAGCAGAGGAGACAGGGGGCTGTAAACTTTTTCTGGCTTACACCGAGTTCGGGAACTGCAATTACGAAAACGTGCAGCCTCGATGAATGACAGAGAAAAGCAAAATGATCGTGGTTTTATAAATGCATGTTTCTCTTCAGTATAGATTTCTGCGTTCTATCGTTTCACTAAACAGACACCAAAAGCAAGGGCCTTCTGCAAACTGAATTCTCTTTTGTCTGTTTGAGGTGATGCTTCTCTCCATAAATGCAAGCCACCCTTTGATCGATTAATTGATTAAAGGCGGGAGACTAACCAGGTCAAACATTTTAGCTGACGCCCATCCACTTTATTTTCCGGGGGGTAAGAAGCGTGACGCGTGCAATACAGCGAGCTTGTAGGCTCGACAATATACATAGTTTCGCTAGAGAAATATAAAACATCCTGATTAGCGTCAATGTAGCTGAGTGCAACGAGATAACGGAATAGCTTTAACCGAAAGCAGCGGTGTTGATCTTTTTCGGAAATGAACCTTGCTAGAGAATATTGTTGTGATGATTTTGACGGCGAATGACAATTACGAAAGCGGATAAGTGTTCTATTACAGCGCAGCCCACAAGATTTGATGCTGTAGGTATATAGTCGTGAGACATACAGAAGGCAACAGCGATTTCTTTGTTTTTTAACGACGATAACGGTAATGCATGCGTTCACATCTAGGAACTTGATACATAACAATTAGTTTTCCTCTGGAGCATTTAGTGTCATTGAACCCTTTTCTGAAGGGCATGTGTGTTTAGCCGCCACCCGATGTCTGAAAAAAAATATTAATGTGCCCTTGCATACTGTTGACGGCTGTATGTGGAATAAATTATAGTGCTGGCTGCTTTCATTATACTTCTCAAAATACCTATCCTTTTGGAGCTGCCCACTGGCCGCCAAAACGCAGCTACAACTATCCGTGAAGACCAGTAAATTTTTATCCTTGAATTTTGAAGTGACGCAAAATAACATTCCAATGTATGCGCTTATTGATATGTAACAACCAGATAACATGTCTGGTTATTATACTAATGCAGTTTAGTGTTTGGTAGATATCCAGTGGGACGTCACAGATTCCATACTGAAGGTTTTCGCATTAATTTCTACTATTTCGTGTTTAAGGTTGCTTTTGAAATGTGACTGTTTAGTACGCTTACGAAGCCCTGCATTGTAGCGTAAGTGCAGTACTCTTCACCGGCACGCGCCTACAGCATTGGATCAGTTCAGGACGGCATAACGACGCCGGCCTGTGTCGAACGAACCTAGAGAACTGCGTCAATTATTTCGCGGAAAACGTTCGTAGGGTGAACCGGTCTGCTTCATTATTGTTGCAGCAGTAGGTGCTGCCTGAAGACTATTCCAAAAAATATTCCTTGTCGAAAATTCAAGGATGCTGCCGTAGCGTAAGCCTAAACTCAATAATAGTACATTACAGGAGGCTACGTGACACACGTCCTGTCCATAAATTTCGATGGTTCGCTACAGTGATCATGATCCAACAAGATCGGATGAAACCGCCGTTGACGTGCCAAAGATTTGTGGGCAACCACTCCAAACACTACCTTTCCAAGCGAAGCGTTCGGAAGATAAGACTACAGAAATTGAGCTGTAGATTCGAAGCAGAGCTTTCTCTAAATGATTCTCAGAGAAACTCATAAAGAAAAGAAAAGCCTTGGCTCCACTGTTCTAGTTCTGTGCGAGCAGACGCAAAGCTGAAAACTTCGTCTGCGTCAACGCGTGGAAACGCGCGCGATGCGTTTATAGGAGGGTGGGTGCCTCGAACGCCATGCGTTGCCGTTGCATCCGTTCGTGACTAATGGACGGGGACCGCGCGGGAACACCCGGTAAGGCTGCCGCTCGGAGGGAGTGAGACCAGATAGCGGAATCGGGCGGCCGATGTTGGATGTGGCATGGCGCACCGACGCAAGTAAAAAATAACGGCTTGTCGCGGAAACGGGGCTCAAGCCGAGCTCATTGCTGCGCCCTAGCCCGGGCGGGGCGTGTGGGGTTGTCCGCGCTCCGTGACCGGATTCGACTCGCGCCGGGTTTGACACCCGCTCTCGCAGTCAGCATTATTTAAGGGGACGCTATGCGTAATATCAGCCGGGCTCCAGCTCAGGCGAAACGAAGAGGTGCCCTCTTAAGGGAAGCGCAGAAATGGCTAGAATTTGCTGAACTTGAAGCGTCAACTGCTGCTCCTCTGTTTGAATGTTTTCTTTTTCCTTTATGTTTCGGAATTCAGGAACCGGCTTCTCGAAGCTTTAGCGTTCGTTACCATTGTCAGGCCGCCCGTGGATAATTATATGTCCAACATAACTCTTGCATGCCAGCTGGTCTTAGGAATTATGCGGTAATAACTTTTTTGATGAATTTTAACATTGCTTTTTTCGACAAAGGTCTTAAAGCCGAGGAATAAACTTTTATTTTTAAAACAGTATCCCGGGGTAAGCCCCGGTTCTACTCTCGGTGGGAGGTCTCCTCATTCCAGCAACCCTGTGGCCTTCACTGCCTCCTTGGCCCTGGCTTAAAAAAATGTTTTTGATAGAAGCCTCTAAATTTCTTAACTCACTCTACAAGAGCGGAACCATATTCTTACAATATAGTTCAGGTTTAAACACTATATAAGCCACCGAAAATAATGTTTCATTTAATTGCTGAGAAAAAAATACTTTCAACTGCAAGAGTTTTAGGAGCACGGCGATATTTAAAGCATTCTTTTTTCGTATCGCAACCAACGTGTCCTGTCTGAAATTGAAACATACGCCAAATAAATCGTTGAGATGCCGCGACATGCCACACATAAATATTTAGTCGGTGAGAAAAGCCGCGCGAAAATTAAATCTTTTCGCGACTTCCATGCTATTGCAGCCGTACACGAGTATTTCCATGTACGTTCCTTATCTGTTCTCTTTTTTTCTTTCTCCGATTGCACTTATGTTAAACGTCCTTTAGATTTTCTGAAATCATCACAGCACTTATGCGAAGAAAACAGGCAATGACGCCAGAGAAAGCATAAGGGCATCAAAGAGAGAACCGTCGTGAGGCTCGTCGAGGCCTTCACGATCAGCCACGTCGCGTACGTGGCGGCATTCGACAACCAGAATCACTAGAACGAGACTGAGAAAGACAAGGTCGATGCGCTCATTAGAAAATCGTACAGAAAAGAACTGGGTCTCCCGCAATACACAAGAAATGAAAAGCTACGACAACTCGGGCTACAAAACGCGCTCGACCAAATCGCGAAGCACAAAGGATAGCGCAACTCGAAAGACTCTCCGGGACCAAAGCGGACGGAGAAATCATGGAAAAAATCGGCATAAACTACTAACTAATGAAGCGCCCCAAGACGCAGATTCACCCTGACGTCCAAGCGAAAATAAACACGAAAAACATCCCGAAGAACATGCACACCGTGAACAATGTCGAGCGAGGACAATGCCGCTCGAAAACGATCCTCAAAAAACACGCCACGTGGAAGGGGGTGCTCTTCGTAGACGCCGCCCGGTACCCCCGAAACCGGGACGATAATGGTGGTGTCAGCGGTGACGAGGGTGCCTCTCTCTTCGCAATGGCGATAGCAGACACGAGAGGACAGACCGTGACTGCAGACTCCGTAAGGACCAAATTGTCGGAGGCAGCGGAAGAAATGACAATCGCATTGGCTGTAATCAAAGGTCGGCAACAAGACAGGACAATAATCAGCAACTCCAAAACTGTCATTAGCAACTTCACAAAGGCGTGGGTCTCTACCAAGGAGGCGAAAATCCTGAACCACAGGGCAGAAGACTTCAAGAACGGCAAAATCGCACCCAAGTACTTCAAGTGGATCCCGGTACATATGGGAGAAGCAACTACAGAATGCCCCTCCCAACCTCAACGACAAGGCCCACCGAGCCGCGCGAGAACTAACCCACCACGGCTCGGACAGTGAGGGCCCAGCAGCCCGCACCCCCCGCGGAGAGGGGGAGGAGTGCGGCGAAGGCAGTGGAGAACACGAAGGAGGCGACAACGACGAAGCAGCGATAGGACAAGGACAGACTGGTCCCGTACCAAGACATACTGGCACACTATACGAAACAAAGAGAAGCATACCCACAACCACACAAACAACTCGACAGGTCTCAAGAAACAGACTGGAGTAGGTTGCAAACCAGAACATTCCGAAACCCAGCACACTTAAACAGAGTAAATTCCAGATAATATCCAGACGCGAGCTGCACGCTCTGCGAGCACGAAAACGCAGACATGGCACACATATGAAAATGCACAGAGATCAGAGCAATATACGTAGAGGGCAACATAGAACCGAACCTTCTCGAGGAGCGATGACCAAGCGCTCTGACTAGCTCGGATCTACACGACCAACTATATATGGGCAATCCAGCTGGCTCGGGCAGCGGTGAAAAGGCTACGCCTCACCGCAACAAATGCCCGGATGGCCTGAGCGTGGAATTGCAACCTCGCAGGTGCTTTTCTCAATAAAGTTTTTTCCGTCCGTCCACAGGAGAAATTATTAACTCTTAAGTTTTAACTGCAATACACAATAATAATGAGAAGGTAAAAGTGGACGAAAAGAGAAGTTGCAGCAGGTTGGAACCAAACCCACGCCTTCCGCACGGCACTTTCTGTGCATGCATTACCAAATAAGCTGCTGCTGCGGCAGCCATCTTCCCATCCACTTTTCTTGGTGTTTGTGCGGAAAGTTCTCTTTTCATTTGCTTTTATTCCCGTTAACGTGATTTTATATTCCAACTGAACGAAACATTTAATTTCCCCTATGCTTTTTTGGCTTGATTGCCTGTTTTCTTCGCATGATTGTAACTAACAAAAAAGGACTTCAAATTTCCTTGTTCTCCAAGCTAACTACAACATTTTATGTTATTCTGCTGTCTTTCATATTCAACCATTCTCACAAACCAAGCACCGTCTGAGTGAGTTAGCGCACTGGACAAATGGCAAAATTTTCAAAATTTCCAGTCTAAACTTCCCGCAAAGTGCGTGTTCACATGCATTCGCCAGCGAAGTGCGAAAAAAGAAGGAAAAGATTGGGCAAGAGTAAGATCTTACGCAGAGTGCCTAATGCGTTTCCTGGTGAGAATATATGGCTCGCGCTCCCAGACCACGTTTAACTCTCCGGCACGAGCAAAATGCAAAAAAAGGTCTCAGTGGTGACGCAAACGGAAATAATACAAGCCATGTGCTTTTAGTCTTCGACGTCTCACACTGGTAAAAATATAAGCACTCAAGGATGAAATCTGCTCAAGAGGCGTAAGAATTACTTGAAGCCGGTTTACGCAAAGACAAAGTATCGCGAAGAAGAGAAGAAAAAAGCGAAAGTGGAAAATAGTGCAGAGCTACATAGAGAATGGGCGATATAATTGGTCTCTGGAGCAAACGGCGCCTTAAAGACGTTGCCTTTTCTGTGCCGTACCGCACTCATTATGATCGTGATAGTTTTGTTTTTATTAGTATATGTTTTTGTGGGCCTCCTGTAAGGCATTTTGAATGAGATAAGAAACGTCCCTGGGAGTTCAAAGAAAGCTCTTACGGTTTAGCAACGCTCTTTGTAACGGTCTTCTGGCCTCCTTAATTTATTGTATCTGACATCACCCACGCAGAGTGATGACGTATTCATTTTTATTGCTTTTATTTTTTTTAGTAGCACAGCTCTTGGGTGAAATTAATCTTGTCTCTGAGAAGCAAGACGTGTTATTCTCTAAAAAACGTGCCTGTATAGTTGGTTCATTTAACAAGGACTCTGAAAATTTGCTGTCAATAAAACTACAATTAAATTCCATTATTTCTGGTCGCACCATTACCAATACATACATATACAGAGCACCAAGCTGCGGTTAGATGGTTTGTGTGCAGTTGTCAGGAGTCACTCTGCAATTCAAACTTCTTTCGGGATATTTTCAGACATTTAATTAATTGTCGATACCCTTAAAGGCAAAACAACGCATAGCGGTTTCCCTTGCATCAAATCATTTTGTCATCGCCAGCATTTGGATGGCCCTTCCCAACACTTGTGATAGCGAGCAGTGTGAAAACCCTAAGGTAGTCCGGCAATAGCCGATAGTCGCGAAGGGCTGGGGTGTAAGAGAACTTTCGCCACTATGGGTCCTGAAAATCTCATGCAGGAAAGTTCGGAGCACTAGACGTTCTTGTCAAATTACTGAACTTGTAGTATTATTGCTTCTGAACACGATGTGAATTACTTCTCCATTATTCAGTGTGTGCTTAACGATCTTCGATACCATGCTTGAAGCCTGACGCTGCTGTTTTATTTTTATTTTATTTTTTTTAATGTAGACGTGACATGTGCTATCATGGGCATGAGAAATATGACGCGTTCGCTTTAATACAAACACCCGTATCCAGAAGATTCTTCCTTTCTTTCTCTTTCTTTCCCTGTTTTTTTTTCTGTTTACTGCACCTGCATGTACTATAGTTAAAATAATGTGTGCGCGCCTTCTTTCCAAATAAGCTGCGTAAGTGGCCTATGGGACTTATTGGCAATATGTTAACTCTTTGTAGTCTGTGGGCTGGTTTGTCCATATCCCGGCACATCTGAGAACCTTTGAGAAGCAATTTACAAGCTGCGAAGAACGGTGCATCAAGCGCATAGTGTTTAGCCAATCACACCAATGTTGCTGATCTGGCCCAGTAATCACAAAAAGAGAACTGTTCGCAAGAAAAGATGCCAGCCCAGGATAACATTTGGTATATCATTAGCGAAAGCTGCCGGCGAATGGCAGAAAAAAAAACGTTTACGACCGGAAAGCTTTGTGAATTTGGCCCTTATTCACGTGTTCCCAAAACGTCACTCACGTAAATGCCGCTCTTTATAACAGCGATCACAAACATGACTGCAGGCTGGCCCTCGAACGCTGGCCTTTAGTCCGTTCGCCCTTAACTTTAGTGATATTTATACGATTACTTCGGCTTTCTTGGTACCAGGGTCGTGTTTAGATGGTGTTTATAGTATTATAATGTGAGAACAGTACCACCGCCGGGTTGCCTATAGCTGAAAAAAAGGGCGAGGTGGTTTCAATCTGCGGTCCGCCAAGGTTCGTAGCAAGATTTTGTTTTACTTGCTGTAAGTGAGCAAATATAAACGCAGGACATATTTACAAGAAAACCAGTAGTCGTTGTGAAGACTTCGTTTCAAAAGAATATTTACTTGATCAGGCGTGCCATGTTTCTTGACAAACGAAGTTCAGGCAAGGGTGTATTTTGAATAGTCAGAGTTTCTTTTACGTCGCTTCGTAAGTGACTACGCTTGCCAATCACCCAAATGCACTATATTTGACCAGGGAGCCTCAGTGACGCCCCACGCTTTTAGTTGTAGCAAATAGCATAAAACTTTTAATGCAAGAAATAAAGAACACCAAACCTCCGACTGAAAGGAAGCTTCGTCTTCATTTTCTTTTTGAATCCACCCATCCCACTCTACGGAGCCATACTTCTGGCTCCAATGTTCAATAATCGCCCTAAAATGTTCGTTTCAACGTGGCTCTTCAAGGCGCAGACGTGAGTCACTCATCGACCTCCCTGCAAGCGCCGAAAATGAATATATATATATATATATATATATATATATATATATATACACACACACACACACACACATATATATATATATATATATATATATATATATATATATATATATATATATATATATATATATATATATATATATATATGTATATATAAGAACCATGAACCTTTCTTTTTTATGCTTTTCACATCATAGCAAAGTGGCTGATCGGGCGTGCATGCGTGTGTGTGGGGGGGAAGGGGTTCTGCGGGCGTCACCGAGTGTGCGCACATACCACATGTGCAGTAGCTAAAACATGCGATAAGAGCGGGGAAACAAAAGGTTGCGGTTTTAAATGGAGAAGCACGACGAAAATATAAAAGGAAAGGGGGAAAGCAGCATTGTCGCTGAGAATTTGTGAGAAGCTGATGCCAAGACACGCCATAAACAATGGGGACGTAACGAAAGCTCGCGATAAGGAAAAAAAAAGAAAGCGCAACTCTGAAACGCTCCATCGCTTCACTGGTTTTGCGCCTCTCCGCAGCCCTCGATCGCTTCCACAAGAGCACGCTTCCGCGCGCAGCTCGCGTGTCGCACATCCTCTGTATGCTCCTTAGCGTGCTGTGGATACATATCGTGACATTGTAATTGGCGATTGCTGAGGGAGTATCTTCCTTGTAACTTCTTGTAGTGGCCTAGCTGCTGCTTTAGTGTTTCTGCCGCATCGCGCAGCCAAGAAAGGAAATTCCGTACAGTAGAGCGTATTTCTAAACCAAATGCATGCTTTTGCCAAATTAATTGCTAAAGCAAATCTTCCCTCGCCAGAGGGAAGAGACCTGGAAACGTTCGCATTGACTTTGGAGCGTTGGACACGATTGCTTTGCTTTTCCCAATGACACCATTTTTTTGCTCAAACGCTATTCACTAAGGTGAAGCTGATGATCTCCGTGCATTTTATCAAGAACAGCAGCACCACACGCCATATAAACAGCAAGTATCCCTGCCACAAAGCTGCTGTGCTGCGACGTTGTCGCCACACCGACTCCATGCTGAGGCAGCCAGTTATGTTTCCTGCAGCGCCTCTTCTACACTGCTCTTTGTGTGCTGCACTACTGGCAGGGAATCAGCACCTCTATTCACGAGGAGTTCTTACGCTACGACTGTTCGTAAGAGTGGATGCCACCCTAACGGGATGCTGCGCGTATAATTATTGAATGTGAATGGTCCTTGGCAAAGGGCACTTACGAATAAAAAGTTTTGCGGACTTGGCCCCTGGGTCGCATTTTAGCCGCCGTGTTGCCAATATAAACCCTTTTGCCAGTCCGGCCGCAGTTCATTAGTTTGTAGCGTATCTTAGTTTTTACGCTTGTTTATCGTTTGAGTTTGTAAGAGTCCGGCAAATACAAACGTGCACGAAAATTAAACGTTCCGATCATGAGATTGAAGCGGTTTAATTGGTGAGCAAATGTTTCGCACATCTAGTAAGCCTATGTATGACAAGCAATTCGCTCCACTCATTACTTATTCGTTGCGCACTTTCCACTACCATAGAAAGACAGCGAATGCCAACAAATCGATCTCTCTTTTACACTGTGTGGATAGTGTCACGCTTTCATAGTGCCACCGTCACTGCCCCATTCTGGCTCTTTCGATTTCTGTTTTCGTAACGCGACGGAGTGGTACTGCAGTTAGAAACGGTAACTTACCTGATTGATATCGTTCTCTCAGACGCTGCCACAGATAACTTCGAACAGGTGCCGAATCAGTTTGTGAAGAAAGCGAGCAGGAAAAGACCGATGCCGCTGTATATCTAAAATAAGTACTAAAGGAAATTATTTGAAAAGAACCGTCTGCAATCATTGTATCTTACCGGGGCTAACATAGGGGGCAGAAACGTGAAGGGTAAGAAAGAACTGAGGTTTTTAGCACATGAAAAGGGACGAGAGACAGAGGCAAGACGTGAACACAGTCTTGCCTCTGTCTCTCGTCCCTTTTCGTGCGCTAAAAACCTCAGTTATGGAATACCAACACGCCCTAACCTACGCTCTTTAAGAAAGAAGCTTGGGAACAAGTTAAGAACCCCGCAAAGAGTGATGGAACGAAAAATGTTAGGCGTGACATTAAGGGCGGGAAGAGAACGGTGTGGATGGGAATGGAGAGCGAATGGGGATAGCCGATATTCTAGTTGACATTAACATTTAAAATGTCAAAAAATGGAGCTGCGTGGGCCATGTAATGCGTGGGTAGATAACTAGTCGACCATTATAGTTACAGAACGGGTGCCAAGGGAACAGACGTGCAATTAAGGATGGCAGAAAATTAGGTGGGTTGGCGAAATTAGGAAATTCGCAGGAGCACGTTGAAATCAGCTAGCGCAAGGCAGGGATAAATGGAGATCGTTGGAAGAGGCGTTCATCGTGCAGTGCACAATAAAAATGGCTGATGATTAAAGGAAAGTACTAAGTTGAGCTAGATAGAAAGATTAGGCTTCTGTAATAACAAATTCATAATTAATAGGGAGAACGCAGTTTTTTAAGCGATAACATGACAAAAAGGAGAAATTGGACTGGCGCCCCTTGTTGTCAATTATGGTACCTCTCACTTGACATCAGCACTGGCTTATTCATTGACAGTGTCATATAAAAATGTCACGTGGAGAGTGCCTGAACTCGTCCATTTTGGCGTGGGCCATTCAAGTTGGGGAGCGGCAGTGGGACCTTCGGCGACAATTTTCTACGCAAAGGAATAATATATTGGCATGCAGAAAAGGATGATAGACTTTTAGGTGAATAATCTATCTATTTGTCCTAATATTTTTCTTTAGTGTCCCTTTAAGCACGTAGGGACCTTCGGTAATCACACATCCATACGCTAGTCATTGTGGCCATACTACGGACAAGACCCACTCTATACGCATACGCTTTCGTTCTTTTTACAAGACTACACCATCTAATTTTTTCAGAAGGGAGGTCTACAATTGCAAACATAAGCATAGAGCCATTCTTCGAAGTGCAATGACTCCGTCCTCTATTACGCAAGCTCCAATTACCTTTACACCAGTGACACTGTAACGAAATGGACAAATATAGTATTTGATTTATTAACTGCTTCATCAAACCACATATGTTCCAAGATGTGCGTTGGATTTATTTTTTATGTATTTATTTATATATTTTTTTGCTTTAGGCTATGCCAAGTTGGGGAGAGAACCCTGTACGAGGCGTGAAACAATAGTGGCATTGATGAACGCCTCTGAAGTAATCTAAATAATGCATAATACGCTTTAACTGATGTATAAAATCCCGCAGTTACGTTGTCATGGTACGGCCAGTATATGCTAATTGAGGGCAAGTTTGCATTAAAAGCCCTCTTTTATAAAGACTATCCACTTTAGGTTCTTTGTCATTTTTGCTGAAGCTGCGGTCTAGTTACACGAGCGCCAGTAGTTCAACCCTCGCCACTGGGCTCACTAAACAACGCTGGCGTGGCAACCTTATAATTCAGGTATTGTGGGAATAGAAGTGAACAGCAGACCCATGTTCTCTATGTCATCGATTAGGAAGAAATTGGTAGCAGAAAGTACAACGCCGTCTTTCCGGAAAGGCGCGGGCCTTAATTCTTTTCATTCTCGGCTCTCTTTGTGCACGTAACTACGCCTATTATTTGGAAAGAGCATCAAGAGTCAGATATTTCTTTAATGTCTTACCGATACAAGAAACTAAACAGGCGAAACAGATTTTTTTAAATAGGTGTGGATAAGGAAGGGGACGAACAGACGAGGATACTATTCAACCACAGGAAGCGAATTTAGTTGAGCCCAGTGAGAGTAGCTTAGCAGACAAAGTTGGCAGAATAGGGGTACAGGCATTCTTCTGCCCAACCTTCTTCATCCCAGCGTGCATGCCGATAGGCCGTCGGCACTACTTACAAAGAACGTACCGGCGTAGCAAAACAGGACAATCATAATAAATGCAGTGCTATATTGCAGGACACATTCTTCGATTGTGCGCCTATTCAGAAGACGCGCCGTGCGTTTTCAATAGCTCTAAAATGTGCTATTTTCTCCCTTCTTTCTTCTTTCCACCACGGAGAAACTTCCACTTCTTTCTTCTTTCCACAATCGCTACCTATCATGTTTTTGCTTAAACGATGCGTTCTTTTCTTTCTTTTCCCCGTAGTTCTCTTCCCCAAGCTTCACGGGTAGGCCATAGTATTGCCACGTTAGCAGGCTTTCCGCACCTTATTCGTTGTCATTCAAGCGCGATTCAATATTGACGGGTTGATTCTCTTCTCGCAGGATTTTTTTTTTTTTTGCAACGGTTCCTTTAAGGGAATACGGGCTCATTTAAAATTCAAGCGCAGCTAAATAAATGTTCTGCAAAAGAAGTTATACCTATCAATCAGAACAAAGCAACTGAATAACAGTGTTCAGTTCACGTTCATCTTCCAAAGAGAACATAAGCTTTTGAAACGGGCATACCCGGTCAAAACGCTTTCGGACAACTTGGTGTAAGGCGAAGATAATGCTATAAGGGGCTTCAGCAAGGGGCGAATTATGATTTTCTTATTGAAATTTACGTGAAACTCACAAATAAGCTCGCTAAGAAATTGCTTAACCGACTGCAGAGAAATGTAATGTTTCTGTGAAGAGTCCCCAGGAAAGATTTAGTTTGTTTTCATTATATTGGGAACGTGCCACACGTATTCTTTGTTTAGTTCACAGTGGTATATGACAAAGAAGTTTTGTCGGCTGCAGACGTTCTAATAAACTAGCCTGCCTAATATCAATGTGTGTTTTCATTTGAGCATTTTCTCAGATGAAGATTTCATGCTTTTCTTTTCTTAACAGCAGCTTTATAAAAACTATAAAGCAGTAGTGGGACAATGCGCTCTTTGTCACTTGCAAGTTGACTTGCGCGCTCCGCAATGGCTATAGCAGTTACAACATTCTTCTGTGAGTGCAAGGTCGCTGGTTCAACTACAGAGCGTAACGGACGCACTTTTTAACCTGTATCGTACAATATCAGCTCTGAGATGGCACGAACTGACACGGAGATGGTCCATATTCACAAAAACGTTCGTATGCTAAAACATTTCGTAACAGCATATTCCAGCCCATACGGACGCTGGGCTATTATTAGTGAAGGTAGCCAATCGATGGATCGACATACAAATGAGAAAACTTGGGAATTCTGCCACAGTTCTGTGCGTTTTGCACGTGAACAGCACGGAAAACTCAACTATCGTGGCATTATTGCAATTCATGAGGGAAAAGGAAACAAGGGCAAATTAAGTAATATAAAAGCAGTTTACCAACATAGGCTTCTTGGTGTTTGGGAATTTGACGTCAGGGGCGTTGTCACCAATGCTTTTTCCTTGATAAGAACTGCGTCACTTAGCGGTTGCCTTCGCAAACAGGCTTACTTTCTCGACTGTGCAGTGTACGCTCTTGTATATGAAAGACTCTATTGCAGAAAACTGCGTTGTTACTGCGGCGCCAGTAGACAAATCTATGAAACTTCTCTCTCGTAGGAACACCTCACGATATTATTAATGCCCTTCACAACCTTTATACACCACGTTCCACACTCCTATGAGCCTAATTTGCAATGGCGGCATGCTCAATAGATGCGCACGGAAATATTATGTAAACAAATATTTGTAACTCCAAAATACGCACTTACAGGAAGCATCAGTATAGAAGCTGTAGGATTTGTTGCGCACGAGCACACGGAAGTGCGCGATGTTGAACGCTGATTCAAGGCTTGTCCATTATAAGATAGCAGCGCTCTCGTTTGCAGCCCTTTTAGCCCCACTCGCAGCATGTATCACGTCTTAGTTAAGCCAACAGACCCCCTAATCAACTTCGGCGGCGCTCCTTTCTGAAATAGCTGCCTACAAGTTCATAGCGACATAGATCGGTCGAGTGGAAGGCTCCTCTTTCAGAATGCACAACCTTTGCAGGAATGTGTGGGAGAGCCGACAGCTGCTCCTGCAGGCCCTTTGAAGCTTCGCGACTCATATGCGCTTCAGATTGGGTTTATAATCACACCGTGTAAAAGCTGTCTTTTACATGGTGCCGGAGCGCAACGTTAGACTCCTCAAATACTTGAGGGTTAATTTTCTTGTAATTTGGCAGTTTCGCCCGAAGGGCGATGTACTGGCAGCGATAGCAAGGTCTAGCGTTTCGCTTTGACTCTTGAAACAGTACAGTCGGCGCCACCCTTGTGTAGAGCGCGGGAACGGCGGCCTCCGTGGCCCTCAGGAGCCAGCCAGCGACGTCTAACGGTAGCTGCCGGGCCCAAACGTGCCCAAGAGCTACCATTAGATGTCGTGCCCAGCAGCTCGCGATCCATTGGCATTGGCGTTCCAGTTACTTGTGTGCTTCAGTGCATGAAACGACATTTGTTAACAAATGAACTGGAACGCCAATGCATTTCTCCGCAATGTTCCGGAATTTATATCTCGAAAGTGGTGTCATATTGGAAATTCGTTCCAAATGGATGCGCCTTGCGAACTCCACGGCTAGAATTTGTAATTTGCAATATGGGGCATAATGGAATTAGTTAAAACTTAGTTAGTGAATTTTTTAACTAGTCAATTTTGCATCTCAAATTTTTGTGCAAGTACTGTCCGCCGCTTCAAGTAGACCAGCTCATGAAGTACAATTGTGATATCTGCCACAGGGCAACCTTTAAAGATTTTGGAAAGTGTCCGTTGAAACATCCCGTATGTATGTATATATATATATATATATATATATATATATATATATATATATATATATATAGTGCAGCTGCCGGTTGCCTTCTCTGAACCTGCCTCATTGCTGCACTTAGCACTGTGGTGAGCAAACGTGGTTTACGTCATAGATCCGGGCTCTCAATGGGGCGGGACATAATTCTCACGCATTTTTTATTCTTGAATTTGCCGCTCAATCGTCATTGAATTCTTTTACGGTCAAACGCACTCCGCGTCTTTGAATACCATCTAACCTGACGTGCGGGAACGTACCGCGCATGCGCTGTCGAGCGATACAACTTGATAACGGTGCTAGCAACGGCAACGGTGGCACCAAAGGCGTTTTTTGCGCTCCTATCCGTGCATTCTCTATCGGCATCACACTTGGCTGTTTCGCTTGAAGAGTGAGTGAGTTAGAAATTTATTTAGGCCCTGAGGGGAAAGAAAATCAAGCCGGCGGCTCCACCCAGGTCGGGGCCGGTAGACAGAGTCCTTCGGCGACGGTCCGGGCCCTCTGGACAGTCTTGAGCTGAGCGATGAGCTCTGTGCTTCTAAGCGCTGAGTCCCAGGAAGGCTGGTCGGGAAAGTCCGTGCTCGCGTTGGCAGGGCGCAGCCAGAGCATGTGTTCGAAGTTGTTGTATTCGTGGCCGCAGTGTGGGCATTCAGTAGGAAGGTCAGGATTGATCCTGCTTAGTGTTGTTGGTGTGATGTATGTCCTAGTCTGCAACTGTCTGTAAGTGATGGCCTTCGCTTGTGGCCACGGGTTGAAGAATAAAGCAATGAAAGTGATAGAAAGGTTTAGCGTTGCTCTAGCATAGTGTTCCGAAATAACCGGTGGCCACATGTTATCGCGGTGCAGCACGTTGGGCAACATTTGTTGTGCAGCGTAAACAGCGTGCTGGCACTGGTACGATGAGGAGTGCCGCGAACGGCATTGTAGATGTCGCAACTCGGCGATGCACGAGACTAATGGAAGACCGTCGACTTCGTAGTATAACGTTGGTTGGTATAGCTTGAACTTTGCCGTCTAATTTCCGCTCAGGACACTGTACACAGTCGTACAGCAGGTACGTCACTGTTTCTGCTCACAACACTCAAGCCAGCAGCGGAAGGTGCAATCCTGCCCTGGCTCAGCCAATTGGGCAGACGTTGGCGGTGCGTGCACTTTGCTTCGTCATTTTTTTTTGTCAAACTAACTATGTGTCTGTGGCACGCCGCTGGAGACCTTCTAACCCCTCGTGCGTGAGCCACACATCCGCCGTCGGTACCATCACAGCAGGGCGGCAATGACGACAATGACGAAAGCGCGCCATGAGCGTCGGTGTATAATTCCTATCGCTATGAAAGGGGATCACATATGCTCGGTATGCTTAAGAAACGAGCCACGCGATTGGGTTACCACCCGATGCGTTCGTCGGTGGTTGCATAAGTTTGACGTCAGGAAATTGGAATAAAAACGGATTGGAATATATTTTTACCTTATAGGGCCCCAGGGGTAGAAGCAGGACTCGATGGCAACCAAAGACCAGTGGGACGTCTCGCACTGGGCGCTCACGGGAAGACTAAAAATGACACTGTGCAGGGTGATATGGGCTGGACAAGTTTTGAAATGAGGGAAGCTCACCGTAATATTGGTTGTGAAGAACGACTGAGGAATATGGAAGAAATTAAATCGGCTGGAAGAGTTTTCAGGTACTTTTACAGGTAAAACATTGATTCACAGTGGAGGAAAAGATCTAGGAAGCTTACCAGCAAGTATGCGTCCTGTAGGGTAGGCAACACAGTAACAAAGAACGTCGACCGGAAAGTCAGAGAGGCTGAAATAATGTCATGGGTGGCCGCAATAGAAAAGAAACCTGCTATGAGTAACTACTTAAGAGGAAATAACGAAATCAGGAAAAAAAAAATTGATAACTCAAAGGGAAGCTCATTACTTTTCGAAGCGAGATCAGTATGCCTTAGAACACGCGCTTACAAAGCGATATACGAGAAGGAAGAAGCATGTACTTGCTGCGATAGAGCTAGGGAAACGGTGAAGCATGTTTTATTAGAATGTGAAGCCCAGCGGTCGATTTAGGCACCTCTGGCCTCCTTGAAGTCCTTGCGATCAGCGAGATCAAGGGGACAGTAAACATATGTCCGCAATAGAGATTAGTAAGAGGCAATTGAAAGATAGGTGGAAGAAAAGTACAGAAAAGGCGTACAAAGAAAAAGACGTGCAAAAACAAAGTTCCCAATATGGGTTCAGGAAGTTTGGTTCTGGGAATTTGTCGTGCGTTCTTTTTTTCCGTCTCTTTTTTTTTTAACATAGGACATTAGGCAATATGATAACGAGAGCTTGGTGGCGCATTCCACCACCCTGTTACAAAGGAGACGCTCACAGCATCCATCCATTCATTCACTGCGCGTTCGCGCCGAGAGCCTCGACAGCCTCTAAAGTTCCTAGCTGTTCTGAAAAATATCTTGGGACTTTAACGGCGCCATAGGAGCGTCTTTGTGTTCTCTTGAGGCGCAATTGTAGATGCGGTAATTGCTGCTACAAAAAATTACAGTGACGTTTCACTTCATGAACACTGGTTACGTGCAAGCGTATGGACACCACGAACATGTCCAGCGAGCACCACGGCGTTGACAACACCGCCGATTTGAAGAGCTGGCTAGTTACGTTTGCGCGTGGAATCTCTGCAAAGCAATGGCCTCGTTCTTTCCAAATTCAAACAAAAGCCTGCAATCGCTCGACAAACTGGGTTTAACCGCGCTCAACCACGGCAATTTTATTACCAGCGAGCCCGCCGCCAGAAGCTCGCCGTCACGGGCGTATTCGTGCAAATGGTATTTTCTCCCATTTACTTCCCTGTCATTGATTTGCTTCAGCAACCTGACCCATTTCACGCTTCATCACTTACGCTTCTATTTAGCGCGGGCCGCATACCATAAAATGCACGCCTTCCTTCTACGTTTACACTGACTTTACGTTTAACGAAATGCGCGTGGTGCTGCCTAATAAGGCGTCTTTTCAAGAAATGTAGCTGTTCATTAGAGTTGTTGACGACGATGAGATCTCTTTTTCTGACATTACTCAAATGAATAACAAACCAAATGAAATGTTATTTTATTAAAATAGGACTCTATGATGACTACTGTGACGCGGTTCATGGCATACCGTTAAAGAAGCGTGTAACTTGGAAGCGTCGTAAAAGCGTGGTTGTTTATATTCCGTTCAACACATAGCAGTGAACGCCGTGGAGGCTACTCAAGGAGTTCGGTCAAAAAAAGTTACCACTCTGCGCATTCACTCTGTGCATCGCTGGGCGTTTCATCCATGCTTCGCTGCGCACCAACCGCACTCGCTCGCACGAGCATGCACGTGAGGCTCCTCGCGACGGCTTGAAAATAATAAAATTCGAAAAGAGCAACAAAAAGAAAAATAATCTAATACAACGCATTAGCAGCCGTATACCACAGCGTGTTCGTTTCTAAAGATTAAAACTTGTTTCATTCAATACTGAGCCTATATCAAAGACAGCTGCGCACAATTACAGTAAAAAAACATCCAACTATCCTAGTATGAACGAAGCCTGAATGGAACGGAATGGAACGGAATTATAGTATACTGTCAAGGCCGTCAGCCAAACAATAGTGGTTATGAGTGTCACAATTGTTTTGTTGCGATAGGAATTATAAGGACACTTGAAGTTTGTTTGCGCCGTCGTCGTTGGACTTTGTCGTGCTTTTACAGTATTCATGCGTACAGGAGCGCCCTGCGCGTGTACAATTGGAATATCTCCAGAGTAGCGCAGTGCGTTTGGCTGCAAACTCGATGCACGATCGTGTTGCGCTCAATCGTCTCTACCTGAAAGCGTTCTGGCTTCTGCTGCTGGCATGAGCGCTGTGGGTACACACTTTAACATCCCTGTTGAGCAGCGGAGTGCAAACCACACCGTCTTTCATACACTGGTCTCAGCTGAACGTCAAGGTATAAATCTATCTAATTCTTTCCTTGGGCGCTAAGGAACGCAGATGGTTTTCCTTCGGTCTCATTTCGTGCACCATCGAGGTGCGACGTTTGCGACGCCGTTGGCGGTGTTCCTCATCCCGGCAGCTTCCTGAGAAGCCTGCAGTACGACACCAGACATTGCTGTCGCTTTCAGTGCTTCGCCACAAGGTGAAAATGCGAATTTCTATGCGTGAATTGTTTCCTTCCGAAACGATTTGGCGAGGCTAAGTTAGACCTACAGAGAATATAGGTACATGTTCGGCGACGTCATTACTTCAAACCTCGAAGCACGCCCTCTTCTTGTATAGATATTTGATTCCTCATTAATGTATACTTGTCACTCTAATAAACGTGAATGTCATAATTACACAATTTTCCCATGCGTGGTCGTTTAGATGTTTCTTATATTGGCGATAGCAATTATATGGACACTCCAGGCATGTCCTTGCCGTCGCCGTTGGCGTCGTCGTGATGTCCTATATAAGGTCCAAGGGCGATAACACCGTGGCCGCGCGTCGTATGCTGCGTGTGCGAGTGAAATCACGCGAGGGAAGCCGACGATCGCGGTTCAATCTGGTGCGCGCGAAGGAAGAAAGCGGGGAGCAAACGCGCCGTCTTCCGTCGCGCGAAAGGCCGTGGGGGGATGGCTGGAAGGAAGGGCGGCGTTGTGCTCCGGCAGCAACTGCGAATTTCGCAACCAGGTGCAAAGAAAACTGACGATCGCGGCTCAATCTGGCGTGCCTATATGGAGGAAAGCGAGGAGGCAGCGAGGGAGGGGGAGGGGCGGCTTTGACTGCGCCAACAAGTGCTTGCTTTGCACAGCCGCGCGCGGTTGCGGCCGTGCGCGTGTGCGGGGCGCCCTTTGGGACGAAACTGAGCCTTCTTAAATTTATGCGAAAACATTATATGCCCTATTGCGTTAAAAATCCGTCGGTATAGTCAGCCTGGCCGAAAGATGGTACCAAAAATTGCCGATGGTGCAAAGAGTATAAACACGTCAAAAATGCTCGGATTGTCCATTTTCTCTGGGTGGTTCCTGTAAACAAAGTGAAACAATGAGTTCGAAAAGAAAAGTTGGTCAATTTCGATCAAGATGGAAATCAAGCCCCACCCTCCGGGACGCGCGACGACCGCGCTACCCCGACGCCACGGCGGCTCCACGGTTCTTGTTGACTAAATGTATACCCAATGCTTGCGTCATTGCACATGTCACGTCGAAGTGTGTTACCTAGTGCGTGCGTCATTCGGTACGTGATGGCGCAGCCAATGGGGAGGAGGGGGCGTCACGTCATGAGCGTATAAAATGAGTGTATAAAACAAAAAGTCGTCGCCCCGTCCAGTCCGAGAAGATGGTCAAACAGCGATCCCTGTGCTAGTTGCACCGAGTGTCACACCATGCAAGTCCAACTTTGTAAATAGTCTATATTGCAAATCCTTGTTTCACCATTCTTTCACCTCATTTTCCCTTTTGCGTGCTTCGCGTGGTGCGCATGCTTTAGGAGCGCTTTTTGTGTGTGTGTGTGTGTGGTATATCTGTCGTGGAATCAGACATCGCTGGCGCGCAGCTCGGGGTCGGCCCTACGATGACGAGCCCGTTCACGAGCCAACTCTCGCTGATGCTCGCGGTAGACAGCTTCTTTCTCAGGGGTAAGCACTACTCGTGGCCTTCCCATAGTTGTAGCTGTGGTGGAATGTGCGGAACCACTAATCCAAAGCTCCGTATATTGAGGGCAAGGCCCACCACTGCAGATGCGCGCGCTGCAATCATTTTGACGATTGGCTTGATTAGTTTGGCAATTGACGCGGGTGCCGGCACTTCTTGCTGGCGCGAATCAGTCGTCGATAAATTCGATGCCGCTCTGCCTCGATCAATGAAAACGCGCCGTGTGACAGTGAGTGACGGCACTTCTTGCTGGCGCAAGGAGTGCCGGCAGACACGCAGTCCTGGCATCGCGTCTCAACCGCTGGGCGCTGTTCGTTGGCCGCAAACCGCCAGCATAACATTTGTTTCTTTCGCGGCAGGGTGGAACAACTGTCGATGAATTGATCTGCCTCGACCGCCGAAAATGCACCGTGTGACAACCGTATAAGATTCGCGTATAAGACAAGGCTTGTATAAGATAGCATTCTCATAGGGGGAAAGGGCTCACTCCAACCCCTTTCCCCTTGTTGAGCTCGTCTTTTCCTCTCCCGCTAGGTCCCGTGGCATCCTTTAGCGAAGTCCGACAACGGCGGCACAGGGTCCACATAAACAACTTCGCTGTAAAAGCAATAGATGTCTTATTCTACGTCACGGAGCGGTCGTTCGAGTTAAGAAGACTTCGCGGGCGAGCGAGCAGGTTGAAATGCTTGGCGCATTTTGATTTGGCCTTACCGAGACGCAGTTAGGACGCATGCGATGGCTTGCGCGGAGAAGGAACGCGCGGAGAAACATTTCACCAAAGGGACTATAATGCTTTCGCATTCCCACGCGTCAGCACTCTTAAGTGTCTCTGCGGAAATTAATTTTATTCCAACAAAGACATCAATTGAACTCGAGAGAATCTTCAGCAAATTTCGCTTGAATTAGCGGATATTTTCGTGCTATCCACCTCATAAGGTCCTCAATCTTTTTATGCTTTGAGGAAAAGAGGAAGTTCTTCCTTCTATGGAACGTCACTGTGACTTTTCTTTCACCTGCATGAACACATACATGTAAATATATGTAAAACATTTAAAGCTAGGATTTGTATTAAAATCAACTTTACTTACGGAAGAACCACCGAAATACTGGCCAATGATGAAACGATCTGGGTGAGAGCAGCTTAGTGATAAAATCTCTGAGGTCGCGTTTTGCATTTCCCTTCTTTTTTACCCTTCACCATTGGCCTGCACAAAAAAACGTCCCCACAATCGCTAGAATCGGTCACTCATCGGAATCTATTATAAGTGAATATATATATATAGAATCGAAATAACCGAATTCATGCATTATACTACCCCTGTTGTACGTACTTGGCCCTGTTTATTACGCTACCGCTAAGCTAATACTGCAAAATAAAAACTTCCGGAATGACAACAATGGTGAAATATATTTTAGTGTGTCACAAAAAGGGGGAAAAACCAGGGACGAAGTAAAAAAATAAGGACCCACCGGTGCTTAAATCAAATTATCACAAAATTGTTGATCAATGTATGTTGACGCCACTTAACCACCGCATGAAGTGTATAGATTGATGCAACGGTTGTAGGAGATGTTTTTGACGGGGAGAAACATTTGAATATATTTACGTGCCGCACATAGATTTTGTGATTTTCTTCTCAAAACGACATCTTCGGATAAATTTGTATGTATATTTTGAGACCCTCTTGAGTGTCTCATTTTCCCTATCTTTACTTTTGAACAAATGTTATGAAAAACACCGCATTAAATATTTCATTTCTCTACATGTGCAACACGCAGCAAAAAATTAAGTCATACCATCTGACTCGAATTTATTTCTACGTATTATTTCCTTAGCGTAGATTGAGGTTTTACATTTCGCTTGCATGTTTGAACCACCTGACATCTACAGAGCGCTACCCTGTTCACACCGTGCGTCCCAGCTCGAGCTCACGTACTGCGGTTGTTTGACGGAAGGATGGACCCGTATGTCTACACTGCCCACAATTTCGACGGCAACCGCGCGCGACGCAGTCACGTCACGAACAGCGCCAGCGCACATCGCCGGCAAGAGATGGACGTTTGCGCGGAGAGCAGGCGAAACAAACGCCGGTGGCTGCCGTACAAACACTGTCCGGGCTAATTTCCCTAAATGGGTTAATGACCACGGGCCGTGTTCGGCAGCGCTGTCGCTTGCGAGAAGTCACACGCTATACGTCTATACTGTAGAAGCACGTTCGGTACAGGTCTCAATGCACGCCTACATCTATGCACAAACAAGCACACAAGGGCGTACGAAAAGGAGAGAACCGCAGCCGTACACAGCGAGTCTCAGCCCACCCTCTGCAGGTCTCGGTTTCGGTTCAGCCACTCCTCGGTAAAGAGCGCGGGCACTGTTTTCTGAGGTGAAGCGTTGGCACTATTTCTTTTTTTTTTCTTTTTTGGAGGACCCGCCCAGAGGGAGGAGTGCGGGCAATAAACGGAGTGGCTCTGTCGGCGCATGGCGGGTGGGCCTTGTCGTTGCCGCGCTCATCGTTTGCCGTACGTGACGGTGGCGGCAGTGGTGCATGTCCGCCCAACCGGCTGCACCTCTTTCTTCACTCTCGCCGCCGCGTTTCCCGTCTTCGCTCTTTAGATTAACGCGATGCATAAAAGCACACGACCGCGCTTTCACTGCACAATCGTTCGCCCAGCTTGTTTTTGGGGCGGGGGCTGAGAGATACGCGGTGCGAATGCCTGCGCACTGTGTATGCACATCTTCTCTCCAAAACCGTGCAGCGCGAGAAAAGCTCTTGTGCCTGAGTCAGCTAATCGCGGCCCAAATTAGTGAGGCTGTTCTTCTCTCGTGGGATCGCTTCGTTTAGGGCCGAGACCTGTAACATTGCGATTTTGACCGTCGTCGCAACCGTGGTGACGTGCATGCGCAGGAGACAGCTGTGAAATCTCTCTTTGACCGCCGTATTCGTGAATTCTGTCTTTGACGAGTTGGAGGGATCTTTAACTGCCTCAGCAGGTGATGTTCCCTCCCTCTCTTTTTTTTTTCGAAGATGTAACAAATTATGGGGTTTTAGGTGTCAAAACCATTTCCTGATTATGAGGCACGCCATAGCGGAGGACTCCGGATGTTTCGACCACCTGGGGTTCTTTAACGCGAACCTAAATCTACGTACACTGATGTGTTCGCATCTCGCCCCCATCGAAATGCGGCCGTCGTGGCCGGGATTCGATCCCGCGACCTCGTGCTCAGCAGCCTAACGCCATAGCCACTGAGCAACCACGGCTGGTGTTTGAAAATTTAGCGCGTCATCTGGCGACATTTACGTATAAGGCCTTTATTTGTCTGATATATTTTAGTAAATGGCATAGTCATTTCGGCGTCAGAACAACTACACACCGGGTTATCACTTTTACGTATCATGGGATGTTTAGAAATGGTCCGTTGCAGGTAACATAATTGTGTTCCTTGAGCTGGATTGTTCAGAGAAGTGGACATTACTTGCAAGAGAAATTAAAACACAAATTCAAATGGTTTACAAGTATCCACAAATTGTATTTTGAATTATTTACTTTACGGCATATATTGCAGTTTACGAATTATAGCCGGTGCGTTTGCAAGGCGTATCCACATTGAATGAATTTAAAGAATGACGCCAGTTTGGAGAGATGCTCCATCAAAGTTGCCGTAAAAAACACACTGTTTTTCCACTCAATTCTTTAACAAAACGCTCATTTATGCTTTGAAGCACAAGATTAAGTGGAACGCCTATCTATTTCGCCCCACACTTTGGGAAATAACATCTCGGCACTGGTATGGTATGGTATGAAGAACTTTATTTAGGTCCTGAGGGATCAGTCTGGGACTGATGCGGGCCGCTCCCACGTCGGTACAGAGAGGCCGAGCCCCTCTGCCATCACACGGGCCCTCTGGATAGCCCTGAGTTGGTCCGCCAGCACTTCACTGTGCAGCATTCGTTGCCACCACTGTTCACCTCGAGAACCATCACCGGCCAACGCCAAGCAGCGCCACAGCATGTGTTGTAAATCGAGCAAACCCCCACACTTACTACAATAGACTGAAACCCCGCAGTCCGGATTAATTTTATTCATGATGACCGGGTTAGGGTATGTCCGTGTCTGCAGAAGCCTTAATGTAACCGCCTGCGGCCTACTTAATTTAGGATGTGGCAACGGGAATGCCCTGCGCCCTAAGTAATAGTGTCATGCTGTAAATTAATTTCAAGTGGAGACGCCGTGTAATTTACCGGCTACATTTCGTAAATTTCAGTGGGTGTCGTACAGTAATTAATTACGAACTTAATTAGGGAATTTTGTTACTTAGTTGAACATGTGTTTCAATTTACCGTGCTTGTAATGTCCACCTCTTCGAATAATCCAACTCAAGGACAAGAATTACGATATCTGCCACAGGAAAACTTATAGATGTCATAGAATTTAAAAAGGATCAGCCTACGTACAATGTGTATGTTTTTATTGACACTAATAGCCGTGTTAGGTCATCAATAAAATTATAATGAGTAAGGAGGCATTCTGTAGGCATATGTAAGACAACATAAGGTGAAAGGAATGGCCCCACTAGCGGTGAAACGCAGGAGACTCGCAGCTGGCGGTACAAAGTGAGCGCGTATAACAGGCAAGCAGCAAAATTTTTCTACGATCAGTACATAGAATGCTTCTCGCAGCTATTGATTACGCCGCCCATTGAAGTGACCATTGAGAAGCGACCGATACATTCGTAGCAGTGGTCTTCCCTGCAAGAAACTACTGCCCTCTTACAGCTCCTTCAGGAATCGACGCTAATTCGAGCCCCAGTGATTCCATCACGGGGCAAACCAACCACGTGACTTACATGGGCCAATAGGGTCATGCCGATGCAGGCGCATTTTGATGGCAATGGTTTGCCACCCGCCTCTTTCCACTAGTGCCGTCGTACCACAAAAGTATTTCCGCGAGTCCGATATATTAAATTAACTATTAAGCTATTAAGAAGAAACGTTCGACGGCTACATACAGGGTTAATTGCAAAAATCATTGCGAACAAAAAAGCTTTGTGAATCTACGAAACAGTGTTTTTACTTATGAAGATACGCATTTAAATTTTTTCATAGTTATGCGCTATTTCTTAAGAGCAGTCGGGAATTAAATTTTCTGAAAGACTAGAAGAGAACGACTCTTTTTGCCAAAAAGATACGTTTGAAGGAAGACGCCGCAAACACGGGCGGTTTAAATGACTATAGAAAGCTCCAAGATTGGTGCGAACGACAGCTGAATTCTTTTTAAAACGACTCGGAGAGAAAGCTATCACACCAGAAACTAATACCGCAAGTTCAGCTCTTCTACAGCTAAAATGTCACGCCCTCTCACAGAAGTAAAAGTTCGCAAGAACGATGAAAAGGCGGGCTTATTGCTGGCGAATAATAACGTGAAGTGAGATAAAGAAGCTCGACACGTGAATGCATTTAGCATAATGAAACGAAAAAAAAATCTGCGACGAGCGACAGCTTGATCTGCTACAAGGGACTGACGCTAAGTTCCTCGCAGCTCCCAGATATGGCACGAAATGCTAGCCACTTTCCGGGATTTCTTTTTTTGTTTCATATTACTTACAAATTTCACGCGAGACGTGCTAGAAGGCAAAATAATAGATCTGATGACTCTCCGCGCATGCAGTAAGCCTTACCGTCTTAAAGATCATTCCATGATGTAGCCTCAGGCACCCGGATTTTCCAGAACAATGGCCTTCGATTTTCTCCATGACTCGCAGGTGCAAAAAAGAAAAAGAAAGAAAGGAAGGAAGAAAACATGAAAGGATTACGCTATACGTGTGGTTGAAGTATGGTTTCAAACACGACACCACGAAATCATTTTCGTGCGCTTTCCAGGAAACAAAAAAAAAAGTACAGTACGTTTCCGCGCCGGTCATTACGGGCAACATCGGCGATCTCTTTCCGACCCCGTCGCTCACTGCCTCTTTCTCAAGTCCCGAGATCCAACATGCTGCCCCCCCTCCGTTCCAGAAAAATAAAAAAATAAATCTCAAAAATTATTTCGCTTTTTCCAAATCGCTGATCGACCGCAATTTGTTATTTTTCTTGAAACACGCGATATTTACGGGCTCCGGCCACGTTTCGAAAGCGTGTGGTGTGATACCCTTTGCTCGGAGAGTTCACCTCTGCTACGGCTTCGCAAGGGAGCGTTGCATTCTCACTCTCTTCAGTCTCTGCCTTCTCGCTCGAGGTAATCAACCATGTCGCAATCTCGCGTGTGCCGCGGGGCAGGAGCAGGCAGCCAGCGGAGCGACTAAACAACGCTGCATGACATTGCAACATCCGCGACACATCATGGAGTGCCCCCCCCCCCCCCCGACACCCCGACGATTTGACTTTTTCCTGTTCTTTGGATGCTACAGGGAGGAATAATGTATGCGTGACGGGCCAGGCGAAACGTGTTGAGTTTGCTGCTGCGGCTTTCGTAAAGTGCGCCTTCCGCAACAACTTGACGGATGAAAACCACGTCGTTATTTATCAGCAGAGCGTTCGCATTCATACGGGAATAGCTGACGTGGATCCTGAAGTACTTTTTTCTTGAAGCCAATAAATTCTGATTCGGTCGGGGCATTTGTGATTCCGGTCTTCACCCAGTCGACAGAGCGCAACCAATTTGTCACTTTGCTGGCGGCTATTCCCGTGACTGTGATTGGGAGTGGGCTTCACTGTCACAAAAAAAAGAAAACGTCGTTTCTGACTTTCATGCTCTGTGACGCAACTGAAAGCGTCTTAGCACTCCAGAATCGACAAATGGATATAAGGCTGAAATAAAAGTAATAAAGGATACGAGTTTCATCCCACCTCAAAGCTGTCTAATCCATTTGCGATTCTTGTTTGAAAAAAATAGCACGCTTTATTATTATTTTTTTTAGATGTAACGACGGAAGTATAGACAAATCTGCGTACTCGCCCGCTGTTAGTAATATATGGTGTCCCATATAACGTCAGCCAGGACGTTCAACGAAAAAAGTAAATAAATAAATTATGGTGCAAGGTACAATTATCAAACCTACAGTGCACGTGTTAGGTCGTCGGAGGTGTGACGATCGAACACCATAGTTCTTAAAATAGTATCTTGCAGCATATTTTTATCATTCTTTTTGTATTTTTGAACAGCTTGGCTAACGTTGCTAATAGCTAACGTTGCTTGGCTAACAGCTTGGCTAAACATAGAGCTCTTTGGGGCCACAATAAATGTTAGGTGGTCCGTGGAATCCAGAAAAGCGTAATGGGGCCAGCGCTAACGTTCGCAAATGCGATTCTGTGCTTCAAATCGGATATCCTGTCGGGGCTAGAAGTCAACCAAAGATCGGTAGGCCGGTTGGCTTTGGCAGCCTACGGCAAAACCACAAGTGAGGCCACTGCAGGGTGACATGGGGTGGACATCATTTGGAAGTAGGGACGCGCAGAAAAGAATTAGTTTGGATAAAAACTCCGGAACATGGATCAAAATGAATGGGCGGCTAAAGTGCACAGGTATCTGCACCTAAACAACTTGGACACAGAATGGAGGAAGAGGTCAAGAAAGTTGGCAGCCAAGGACAAGGTTTTGTATATAGGCAAACAGGAGTCATCAAAAAGCAAGTGATAGAAACAAAGACAGTGCATTGGATGCAACGAATGGAAACAAAAATATCACGGAGATTTAGAAGAATACGAAGAAAGAAATGAGAGGGGAAAATCTGTACGATAACTCGAAGTGGCTTGCTTTTTGACGTTCTAGCTGGTTGCCTAAGAAGAAATAGATCAGGCATGTGCACGCTATAGCAAAAATTCGGAGACCTTTCAGCACATCCCAATGGAATCCGGAGGGTTTCAACAAGTGAGACCCGTAGGTAACGTACACCTTCCAGAAGCGCTTGGATTTAAAGTGCACAGAAGCATCAACCGGTCAGCAGTCGAGATAATCAAGAGACGTTTGCAGTGTTGGCGAAAAAGGAGCAGGGAAGAGGTTCATATGACTGGATCCATTACAGGCATAGATAGCGGTACAAGGTAGATAGAGAACTTCTGAGGAATAGAAAAAAGATTAAAGAAATGTATACCAACATGCTGGAATTAAAAGCATACATAGCATACATGAGAAACTCAAGCAGGCTAGGTGACTATATGTCACCCCCCCCCCCCCCATTTGAAAGGGGATGCCATTAAGTCATCATCATCATCACTGCGGCAGCGGTGGCGCCAGCCGTGCCGGTGAAAGAAAGAAAAGAACCAATAAGCTCGTCTTCCCGCATAACATTCGCAGCAAACGTTTCCCGGCAAAGATTACGCTTGCATAAGCTGCAGTTGCCGGGAAGCGGTAAGTGTAGTATACGCAGCAGGGAGTGACCTAACTACACTTTCGTATATAAAATAACAACCAACCTCGTAATTTGAGTTGTGACAGAGTGCATAGAAGGCGCGGCGAATTTCTGTTCTCTCTGGTCTATTATATTATAGGTGCATGAAGTAGCAGCGCAAGCCAAGTCGCAGACTGCGTTGAAACGTCTTGGGCTAATAAATAAGTCAAGTACTTGTGAATTTCGTCTGAATAATTTAAAGCTACGTCGCAATGGGTAATCGTTCTAATTACCGTTTACAGCTTCGCTGTTCAGCCACATTCACAGTGTGATTGGAGACCAATTTTTTTTTTTTCAAATTGCGATAATGTTGGTGAGTTGTGCGTAGTGAGCTATAAAACAAGGACGTTCTGACATTCGCTGCTGCCATCTGCACATGAAACACTGAAGCAGGTCCCGTCTTTCTACATAAATGTTATGTTTACGCCATTCCTCTTATGCGCGAATTTCGCAACGTCGCATTCGAAAAAAACTTGCGATTTTGCTGCTCTACAGGATATTTCGTAGTTTGGCCGCATTGGCTATAACACACAGTATTAAAATACTGCATAGAAAATCGCTACGAGCCCTTGACAATGACAAAATACCAAGAATATACTAGAACTTGTATGAAATCTGAAAATTACATATATATTACTTTTATTTCGCATCTGAGCCGCGATAAACATGTATTTCAAGTGATTCCCTTCTATTATGTTATTGGTATAAGAGGAAATTCAGTCATATAGTACCTCGAGGCGCTCCTGCATTTCTCTATATTTTATAGAAAAAATACAGTTCAACAATATTACTGCTGCTACTACTACTACTACTACTACTAATAATAATAATAACAATAATAATAATAATAATAATAATAATTATTATTATTATTATTATTATTATTATTATTACTATTATTATTACTATTATATAATTATTAATTATACATATATATATATATATATATATATATATATATATATACACAGTTCCCAGGCCATTGCTGAGCAATGGCCTTGCTCCAGCATCGGCCATCTCATTAGCATTGAGCCCACAGTGTTCCGGGATCCATTGGAACACTATGCGGTGGTGTTTTTCTTGAGCGCATGAAAGTAGCTCGGTGATCATCTGCAGTGCCAGAACTTGATATGCGGTGTGGCGCAGGAAGCATCCCAAAATTTGCAGCGCGGGTTTTGAGTCCGTGAAAATGCACCACTCTTGAGGTCTTTCCCCGCAGATGTGGCGAATCGCTTCCCGAATACCCACAAGCTCTGCAGTGGTTCATGTAGAATTATGATCTATAATGAAACCTCAAGTCATCCGTTGGGCTGGTATCACCACAGCTGCTGTCGATGCGTTTGGTGACGCGGAGCCGTCTGTGTAAACATGAACATATGTCTGGTATTCTGACCAGATGTATGCCAGAGCAAGTTATTGTAGTCCGCTAACAGAAACCAATGATTTCTTTAGTATGCCGGGGACATGCACGCATACTGAAGGTTGAACCATCACCCACGGTGGTTTGACGGGGTGATATAGAAGGGCATAGCCTGATGTTATGTGGGGTAGATGGTAGCAGAGTGCACTTGTGAAACTGCTGTCCCGCCGCTCATGTAGAATTGACGTCAATGGATGGCAATGGTGTCGTGTAAGTAAGCGTAAATATACACGAAGTGGTTCGTGGGACAGGTATACCGATAATGGGCATACGCGGGCTTTCTCAATGTGCCTTTGTTGGAGGCACGCCGTGGCAAGCCAAGGCATAATTTGAGTGCCAGCGCTTGAACGCTCTCTAATGTTCGTAAGAAGGAAATGCTCAAGTTTGAGAGTATCGGGAAGCTGTATCGAATGTAGCCTACGAATAGAGATTGATAAAGTCGTAGTAATCAGCCTTCTGTGGGACCCCATTTCATGCCTGCTACGAAGTGAAGAACATGGCAAAACAGATTAAGTTTTTGCTTAAACATATTACCATGCCTCCACCAATGCAAACCGCGGTCAATGATAATGCCCAACAATCTGTGGTGGGAGACATAAGGTATTATATCGCCGTTAATTGAGATCGGGTAGCGGCAGACGGATTTGCGCGTGAATGCAACCACAGCACATTTTTCAGCAGCTAAGAGCAAACCCTGATGCTGTATGTATTGTGAAGTAGATGACACAGCACGTTGTAATTTCGCACGTAGTTGTGGGCGTGTTGTACCAGAAGCCCAGATGCAGATGTCATCTGCATATGCACTGATGTGGATGTGAGCTGGAAGTTCGCTCCCTAGGCCAATCAGTGCCACATTAAATCATGTTTGGCTGAGAACTCCTCCTCAAAGAACTCCGCGGCATACCTGATGACGATTAGTCTCTCCGTCAGGCGTGGACATGTAAACGAAACAGCCGCTGAGGTAGCTCACAATCCACAGGTAGAGCCGGCCGCCAATACCCAAGTCATCTAGGACATCGACAATGGCTTCATGAAGGATGTTGTCGTAGATGTCTTTGATCTCTAAAAAAACGGCGGTGACGAGTTGACGTCGACGTTTTTCATGTTCCACTGTCGTAATGAGGTGAGTGACGCTGTCAATCGAAGAACGACCCCGCCGAAAACCTGTCATCATGTTCGGATAAAGATCATTTCTCTCCAGAAACCATTCGAGCCTCGCCAGGACCATTCGTTCCATAACTTTTCCAACACAGCTGGCTAATGCAACTGGCCAGTATGAGGTAAGCTCATAAGGAGTCTTTCCAGGCTTCAAGAGAGCAACCAGATGGCTGATCTTCCACTGCTCCGGAACAATACCGGAGACCCATGTGTCAATGTAATAATTGAGCAGCGCACTGCGACCAGCCCTGCCAAGGTGAGAGAGAGACGAGTACGAGATCCCGTCAGGGCCAGGGCAAATGTATGCCGACACAACGCAGGAGCAGCCTCCTTTTCAGGCATCGTAAAGGGTAATCCGTAGTGGCCACTGGGGGAGGGTGGCGCAAAAACTTCGAATTGGATTGTGGCTGGCTGAGTTGTGCCCACAACCATTCTGCAGAAGTCGTCCGCTACCTCTACATCAGTGCGGCGTTGGTAAAGGTCAAGAGTGCTGAAAGGGTACCTTTCTTGAGGGGGAAAACGTAGGCTCCTAACTACCTGCAAAATACGTGACAGCGGCTTGCGAGGATCCAGTGATGAGCAGAACTTTCTCCAGCGCTTCTTTCCTAATTTCTCAAGATGGCGCTTTATTTATCGTTGAGCTCGTCGACAAAGGGTGAGATCATACGGGGATTTCGTCCTTCTGTATTTCTTATCAGCGCGCCGTCCGACTGCGCGTAACCTCTCGAATTCCACGTCGATACCAAATACTTCCACTAAACTCCCCATTCTTGACCAATCCTCCATAACACGTTAGAGCCATTGCCGATCTCGTCAACATCTGCAATACCACTCTCGATTGCTGCCATTTATCCTATCATCGAAGAAGCATCGTATAACAAGCAAAACACAGTGCAATTGTCTAGCTTCGGGTGGTGTTCCTATGGCCTTTACCTCTCGTATTTTTTCGTCAAACTGTACAAACAGGGGGCTTCAATCTGCCGTTCACATCAATATCGGTTATAGTCTCATGTTATTTTTCCCCTCGTTTTTTTATATTATTTTTTGCTCGGCCATCATACTCTAGCACGCCGCAATATATGTTTTTGTATTTTCTTCGATATCAGGGAAGTTGCAATGTCGCAATAGATGAAACACGAGATAAGTCACAAGAAATTTACTTTTTGTCCCAATTTATGTGACTGATATGAAATAATTACTATAGTGACTATTAATTCTTATTCATTTTTATTTATTAGATACTGCGGAGTCAAGACAAAAGCAGGGGGATCATAGAATTGAAATTCGAACAGCAATAAACAAGAAAAGTGAACAACCGTGATGTAGGTGCAGTAATGTTAACTCGAAGTCTGGCTATCTGATTCAGTGAAACAATTCCATTCATGTATTGCTCTTGTGAAAAGAAAGCGAACTTTAACAGGTAAGTACGTGAAAAATATGGCGTTAGTGCGCTTCGTTGATGGTGTCTGGTGCGCCTGATAGTTGAAGTTAATAAAAGTGGGGATGAATCTAGAGCTAGTTTGCTATTCTAAAGTTGGAAGAGAAATTCAAACCCATATGTTTGCATTCGTACTTGTAATACCTGCATGTCGCTAGCTTCCATTAATTTAGAGCGTGAGTCTCAAGTGGCACATTTGCTAAACATAAACCTTACAGCCTTCCTTTTAATACTTTCAAGAGTACACCCGTTAGATTTAGTACAGGGGTCCTGTACAATGCAGGCATACTTTAGTTTTCGCCTCAAAGGAGAAGTGTAGCAGAGAGGTTTAACGTCAGCGGGAGCCGTTCTAAGTTTTCGTCTCAGGACACAGAGCTTGCGGAAGGCAGGCGAGCAAATGTTAGTAGTGTGAAGATTTCAAGATAGGTTAGTAGTCAGTTTCACGCCGTGATATTTGTAGTGACTTACTTTTTCTATTTGTACGTTTATGGTAAGTATATGAAAGCAGATTTTTTTTTTTTTTGCGAGTGAAGGAAGTCAGACGCATATCCTCGTGTTTAGTGCCCTTCCCTATTGTTTACACGATTCCTCTATATTATCATAACTAGTGTTGAAGTAATTATAGTCCTTAGTGCAAGTAATTTTTCTAAATGAGACACAATCGTCACACATTTTAATTTGTGCACCAAGGTTAATAGCATCGACAATACCATTATTATGCAAAAGGAACAGACACGGCCTAGCGCACTGCCCTGAGGTACACCAGAAGTGACTGGAAAACAATCCGAGTGTTGACCGCCCTATTTATACGTAATGTTTGCGATTAGTTAAGCTGAAATCAGACAAATAAAAATTTGTTGAATACATATGATTCTGAGTTTTAAAACTGGTTTATCGTGAAGAACATTGTCAAAAGCCTCACGGAAATCTGAAAAAGAAACAT
Source organism: Dermacentor variabilis (assembly GCF_050947875.1). Classification (NCBI taxonomy): domain Eukaryota; kingdom Metazoa; phylum Arthropoda; class Arachnida; order Ixodida; family Ixodidae; genus Dermacentor; species Dermacentor variabilis. Next base: position 28,777,220 of record NC_134572.1, on the reverse strand, counting down.
ATCTTTCTGACCATGTCTATCGTGGAATAATGCAAGACAATGAAACAGAGGGACAAGTTGCGTTACGGTTTAATATCCTTTCCTAAATCGATATTGAAACTTGATATGGAGTGCTCTTTCAGGAACTCATTTATGCTAGTAGCTACAATAAGTTTAATAATTTTAGAACATGATGAAGTTAGTGAAATGAGACGGTAATTTTCTAGTGTCAGGCGGTCTCCCTATTTAAAGATAAGCACAACTCGAATTGTCCTCTAGTCGCCGGACAACACGGAAGTCAACAAAGAAGCACTAAAATAACAATAAAAAATTTCGCAAGGCACAGAGCATATCGTCGCAGAAACACGTCTGGAACATCGTCTAGACTAGATGTTACTTTAATTCTCAAGTTCAGGTGCATGGATACCACAACATGACATGAAATAAGTGTACATGAACATTTGGAAAGACCATCGGACTACATGCGCCATTTGAATCAAAAGTGGCAAACACGCTACGAAAATATTAATTGATATTGATTGAATATTGATGCAGGGTAGTGTTTATCAGCTGTGCAGGTAAGCGAACATGTGACTCAGGCGAGATATTTTTTAATGTGCAGAGCACTGTGGAACAGATATGTGTACAGAGGTTGGAATTCGGTGGAGCGATTGTAGCGGGAATAAAAATGACACAAAGAACAGAAAGGACACCACAAGTACGCCTAGAATTATTTTCAAACATTCTAACCATAAATAATGAAAAACTCGAAGAAGGAGAGGGGAGATAACTTATTACAGGAAAGGCAGCGACATAATGGCGAGAATGGGAACAATGGATGTATGTGTAAAATAAACACCCAGAAGTGTGATTTCTTTAAAGTCTCGAGAGTCAAGTCCATCACTCTGCAAATTGTCCGTAGCAAGCCCTGGTGGCTGTTTCGGCGCATGTAGTCACACAATGAGGCCGAAATAGAGGCTTCCCACAATCCTTGCTTTCCGATGCCTGTCAGCGTACAAGTACTCTGCTTATGTATACTGCCTTCCTTTTTTGCTATGCTGAAGTTTTAATTTGGCTATAGCCAGTGTATCTCACACGTGAGGAGGAACACCGGCTGAGCCGTCGTTTATTACCATAAAGGAGTATAAGCGCCTATACGTGTTTTAAAGCACGTATAGGCGCCTAGACTGAGAACGTTATCGCTGTCACGGTTAAATGCATGGCAGTCACGAAGTTTCGCTTGTGTGTTATTTTGCGCTCACCAATAAGACACATAAAAAAGGCTTGTTGTCAAAGGCGTGAGCACACGTAGGCTTCGCCTACGCATGCATCGATGTTGGCACTGCCGATTGTGTGGATAATTTAGGCAGTTTAGGCAGCATCCTGGTTTCCCCTTTCTACATTTCGTTATTTATTTTTTACGGGGTACTTCTACACCTCGAAAATTGCTAAGTCATCAAAATTTGACGTTAACGAGTCTTGTACGTCTGATTCAAGAGAGAGAGAGAGAGAGAATGAAGAGGAAAGGCAGGGAGGTTAACCAGATATGAGTCTCCGGTTTGCTACCCTACACTGGGGATGGGGGATAGGGGTTAGAAAGATGACAGAGTGGAAAACGCTAAAAAAAAGGAAAAAAAAACACGCACACATGGAGGCACACACACAAAAGGCGTTCCAGTTAAAGTCGTTCACACAGGCCGGTAGATCGCAAAAAGCGCAATAGCGCTTGCACGGCCTTCTTCTGTGACGGTAGGTCCTTTCGATGTTGTAGAATTCTTTTTTCGGATAGCGCTTGGTCGTCCAGTTGGTCAAGTTCGTGGCGAAGGCATGCGCTCTGTGTACTGTACTGCAGGCAGGCACACAAAATATGGCCAATTGATTCTTCGTGGCCGCAGTGGTCACAGGTTGGGCTGTCGGTCATCCCTATGCGGAATTCAAATTTTGTTCTATAACGTTGCAGGATGTTTTATTGCATTTGTATACTGCTGCTTCACATATGCCTGGAGAATGGCGGCATTTTTTGCCCACAACCTGTTGCCGGAACTTCATTGTGTTTTCTTTATTATTTTTGCTACATATAATATTTTAACAATATTGCGGCAAACGGAACGCTAAAGACCACGCGAATATTACCACCCCCTCAGGAAAGGCAACGTCGTAATGGTCAAGTGATTACTTGAAGACAAGGTGTCACGGTGAACTAGTACATTTTGAGAAGGAAATCCAATGAGGTTAACAGCGGCAGTAACACGCATAGGCTGAACAATGAATGAGGCTGTATCTACTCCCACTATGCAAGGGGCCGTTATATTTCGGCGTACAGCTTCATATTTTTTTATCATGATCAAAGCAGAATACTGTATCTAATTGTATCTAACACTCTTTAATAACACTTGGATTAATCAGGAGGTTATTAAATACTTTCTGCTGCTATACACTGGCACGCCCCACTTGCAATCTCCTTATAGTGTTCTGGCTTCATGTTTCTTTCAGTGTATGTTGCCGCGAACTGTTAGAGGGGGAAAGGAGAGGAATGCGTATGGTATATTGGCGGTGAACGACGGCTTTCTACTGTGTTTCTTGGTTGCTGAATTCAGCAGGCTATTATGCACGAGCTAGTGAAAAAGCCCTGTAACGTTTATTTATCTTTGAAACTTTCGTGAACAACGATGGGGTATATTCATATGTTCTTGATTTTCTGTCGTGGTCACAGACTGCAATTTTTCCTGCAATTTTTTACTAAGTTTGCATAGACTTAAGCTGATACCTCCTCCTTCGTGATAGAAATTTCGATGCGCTTTTTTCACTGAACTTGGTTGATATGCCATACGATTTTCGCAAATCCGGAACCGTATCATCTGCGAAAAGATTATTTACGCTGGGACCGCTAGTAGGAACTCGGGCCAGTCAGCTGTGATATTGATCGCATTATTAGCGAAGGTAACCGGCTAGGGGCAAGCAACACCCACGCTTGAAAAGCTTCGCGAATTCGGCCCCCGAACATCTGATGTATCTAACGTAGATATTTTGTCGCTAAAGATAACACAGCGGGTAAGGATCGCAGAGGCACGTGAAACTGCGACACAACCTAGTAATGATTTAATCCCTTTAAATTATCGTGTGTGTGGAGCGAATGAAAACACCTTTGCTCTTTCACCTTCCACGCGCGAGCCATCCAGTACGATTCCACAAACACCTGCAGCACTTTCCAGCATTTAATGCTGGTAATTTTAGCCCAGTGATGGCTTTTTGTAAAAGCAAAAATGCAAGGGGAAAAAAGTAGAAAGAGCCTGTCGACAACAGGACTTGGTTTACCGGATGTGGTAATCTTTATTGAACTCTCGCTTACGGCTCTCCTGCCTACGTGCATCTCCAGAGCGTTTGCGTTCAACATGCGACTATAAATCGTGCAGTTTGGGCGACCCAAATGCATTCATCGGGCCAGGTATTATTCCTATACTGTGTGGTAATATTGCGGCGTGTTTAATTTTTATGTTTACTTTTCTTGGCTTAGTAGTTGAGGGTGCTTGTAGTTGCATTATCCTCCTTGTTTGTTCTCAAATATTTCGAATTTTTTTAAAGCTAAGTGACCATCAGTCTAGCGTTGGTTTGGTGATTTAAGATTTCAGATTTTTTGCGGCTGTACCCGGCTTTGTTTTTGTCACATCTGTCATTCTTTAACGGCTTCGAATAGTGGATCTCAATCTACAGCGCAGACGACGTAGATAGTAACACAGCTGATTGGGCCTGTCCACGACTGAAGTATGAGATCTTGATAAGCAATGACTATAATTCAATATAACCCAAAGCTTCAAGTTTTCAAGGTTTTCATGCCAATCCTATTTGTTCCACAAATAACTCAGAATATTTCGAACAATTATAAATACGAATTTATTGTGGAATAACTCTAGCTAAAATATCGCATGCCTAATATTCATATTTTTCATAACACTTCTAAAATATGATAAAAATTGATCATTGATGATACATTTGCACGTGAGGGTAAATGGAAATGGAAAGCAGCCGTTTGTGTCCGTGATTTTAAGAAAATTTGTTCAGCATTCGTTTACTTCGGACCAAAGCCAGGAAATACGTCTTTTGTCTCCAGTATAGTCAATATTTTGCTTCCTTGAGTAAAACATTTGCATCAATTTATCTGTCGTGAAGTTTTTAAACTAGTAAGATTCAGGACATTCCTTAATATTGTTTCACAGTATCACCTAAACCTTTCAGACTTCTATGTTTATTCTTCGATATGTATTTTCCTTGGTTGTAATACTTTACCTATAGCGTCTCATTTCACGGGTCAGCTCTAAAAGGGCTAAACGCATAAAGACGTATATATGGTCTGACGTAAACTTCTCACATTTGCAGATACTGTGCCAAAATATGGTGATATGGAGAGAGGCTGGTATTCCATTCTCGGCACTGCTAATATGGACTGCAGCATGTAGCGATGTGCTCGTCACCATACGTCAAGGACGAATACGTGGGCGCTCTGGCACAATACTTGGACGCCCTATTAACATATTTCTCGGAATACCGTATGCAAACCCCCCCGTAGGTAAGCTGAGGTTCCAAAAGCCTGAGCCCAAGACACCATGGACTGGTGTGCACGATGCAACCTTTCCCAAGAGCTCCTGCAGCCAGCCACGAGCTCCAACCAAATTTCCTATCCCAGCGCGTCTTTCGGAGGACTGTCTGTATCTAACTGTGTGGACACCCAGCACGACAGACTCTGGTAGGCGGCCTGTTCTGGTGTGGATGTATGGCGGCATTTTCATTCTCGGTTCATCGTACCAGGATATGTACAACGCCACAGTCCTGTCAGCTGTCAATGACCTCGTCGTCGTGAGTTTCGACTTTCGTTCGTCCGTATTCGGCTTCCTCGACTCCGACAACCCGGAAGGACCGGGTAACGTCGGCCTCTGGGACCAACGACTGGTGCTCGAGTGGGTTCGGGAAAACATCGTCTTTTTCGGGGGAGACCCCGAGACCGTCACAATGTCTGGCGTCAGTTCTGGCTCCATGATGGCCCACGCCCACATGATGTCGCCGCTCAGCAGGGGGCTCTTTAGGCGAGTGTTCTTGATGAGCGGCACGCTTAATACCGATACAACCGTAGACGCTGTGTCGGAAAGCATCGTCAAAGGAAATGAGGTTGCGAGGATTCTCGGCTGTGCCAGCTCTTTCCAGGATCTCACAACCCATACTGAGCGTGTCCTTGACTGCCTTCGAAAGGTGCCGGCCTGGCTCCTCGAAGGTGCGACAGTCCTGTCCATGTTACCGAAGTTTCTTTTTTTCATGCCCACTTTCAAGACCGAATTCATACCACTGCTCCCCTCAGCCGCAAGTGAAGCGGGAGCCTTCGCGCCCGTCGATGCTGTCGTTAGCGTCACGGCTAACGAAGGCACATTTCCTTTCGCATATCAGCCTGACAGCAGGCTGCTTGAGCCGGACCTAAGCGATGTGAGCATTGAATATTTGAGATCTGCAGTCGAGGAAATGTTCAACATGTGGGAAAAGGATAAAGTCGTTCCACTGGGCGTGGCTTATCTGGAACGCGCACCGCCAGATGACAAGTTGGCACTGAGGGAGACAGCGTGCGACTTTTTCGGAAAGCAGAACTCTTACTGCCCGAGTAGGTTCTTTGCTGAAGGTCACTCGAAGAAAGGGGCTAATGTGTATGGGCAAGTTTTTGCGCACAGGTCCAAAATGGCTAAAACTCCTGAATGGATGGGAGTCACGCACATGGACGATGTACCCTACAATTTCGGAATTCCTTTCTTGGATGTGGACAGCTACACCGACGAAGACAGAAATTTTAGTCTGGACGTAATGCGCAGCCTTGCTAACTTTGTTAGAAACGGGTAAGTGTGATTCCTTTGCTTGGCCAATTAGTTGCGTGAAGCTGTGCCAAAGGCTCTGACTTGCGGTGTAGAACCGAACCTGTAGTATAGCTGTACGTAGTGTAGCGTGTCATGGGAGTGAAATCTAAAAAAAAGACAGCTTTCACAAAATTCTAGAAAATCAATGCAGTAGGAGATAGCTTGCAAATGAATGTAAACAATGCCAGAAAAACTGTCAGCCAATAACGTAGAGTGTAACTGCACACCTTACACTTATTGTAAAATGAGTTTCGTCCTCCTTAGCACTATGCGCATATATGAGCGCACACCCAAAATAAGTAGAGAACAATACTTCGTGCAGCTACCCATGCACATGTTCAAAATCACATACTTATTCTTCATATTTGCAATCGTTACCTTCGGTTTGTTTCCGTATTGTGTTACATGAGATTCGTCCCCCTTTTGCACACGCCGTCTAGCGACTACTGATTACACACAAGAGAAATTCATACTTGTAGGTGTGTAGACTGTCAAAGCACCCTTCCTGCACTTTCATTTTTTGAAATTTTCAACAATGGGTGTATTTGTTAGCAGCCCAAGGTTACTGCACATTTGCCTTTTCTCAGGGTGCTAAATAGGTGTTGTGTGCCCATAATATACCTTAAGGCGTTTAAGAGAGCTCTGGTGTTTCAACTTTTCAAACAAGCGAGAAGCCGGAGCTTTTCTCGCACAGCTTTGCTCCAAAACTTCAGTACCTAGAGTAGGCTACGAATGTTATCCTGACGCTGCATGTATATGACGTTTAAGATATTCTTTCATGCACTGCCTCATCATTTTATTAGAAACATTAAGTAACAGGTATTATTTAGCCAGCTAATCACAAACGGTGCAGTGTCAGGGAAGTTGCATGTTATTAACTGCATTCCGGCCCAGAACGGCTTTTTTATGATTCACCTGTTCGTTCTCTATCGGTGGGTAAGAAATTCTTCAACATTCATATACAAGTGTAGTACATTTTGGAAGCTTCTGCCACTGTTCATTTTGAATCTTTTGAATAAGTTAGGGTGAAAGAGTGTAATTGCAGTAAAACGTCCTTTTCTATCGGTATAAGGGCATGAGTTACAGAACTTCCTTAAGAGTGCAATTTCTTTCATGCGCGCTTTTCATTTTTCTAGTCAAATTATAAGGGAGATGCCTCTAAGAATTCTTTTATGGATTTACTCTGGTTCGGAGCCGGAAAAAAAATAAAGACAAAGTCATTGGTTCGTCTATCTTCTTTTTTTGTGTGTGTTTCCATGCACAATGCCTATTTTCGTGCGTAAAGCTATCCCCCTTCTCTAGAAATCAGCTCTTGTGAGGCATCAGAACTAAGTTTACCATGGAGAATATCCCCTATAATACATTCTTTTATGCATACGGCTAAGTCAGAATGCTCCAACACATTATTTAATACTGTCCAGAATGCCTTGACAAATTATGGTTAAGCGCGCGAGCAAGCCAGTAAGTCAAGTAGGTTAATAAGTGAGCAAGCGGATTAGTTATGCACAGGCAAGCAAATCTTTGCATAAGTGATACGTTATCACTGTGCAGCCGGCATCACCTTACATATGTGCAAAATTAAGCTCGCTAACTCGACAGGATCTGGAACAGTCATGTAATGGATTTAATCACCTATGAACTTCTTGGTTTGGCTACTGCAAACTTATAAGAGACCACGTTTCGGGTGAACGTCCTTTAAAAACTGCACATACGTCTTATGTTCCTTCCCAGGACTCCTGGTCTGCCTGGATTCGAGAGCTGGCCTCAGTTTTCAGTGGATGATCCGAGTTTTGTGTGGCTCCAACCTGGCAACTACGGAATAGTGAATGACTTTTATAGCACAGGATGTGAGCTTTGGAGGAAGTTTCTCTGAGCTGAAGAACATAAATGGTTCTTCTGATGAATGCCTTCTGGTCGGTCGTTACCACCAGGGCAGGCAATTTTGTGAAACCAGTGGTCCAGTGAGTGCCTCAATAAGGCTTTCACGCTGTATGTGCAATACCCACTTGTGTGCCGAGGTATATTCACGTAATGTTGAATCCCTGATCGAAACTACAGTTCTCCCCCTGTAAATCTTTTTAAGCTGGCAGGTCAAACGTATGTGTCAATTTCACAATATTCACCAAGAAATAAGCAGGTATTTGCCAGAGTATCGTATAGCAAACGTAAATTGAATTATTATGCATCGATGCAGTAGATTGCATAATGTCGTAACATAAGAATACGACATGGCGTATTTTTATGCCATGCCTTAGCCATGCGCACCTTTACAGTGCACAAAATGGGGCGTTGCTGAGATGCACCAAAATTCGCAAGCTCATGTCTTCATATCTCTATCGCCTCAGCCTTATTTTAATGGTGTACTGACTTCGAAATTAAGTATCTTTTTTGTCTATTTTTGATTTCCTATATTATTTTTAGGAACTTCTGTAGCGTTTCTGGGCGTGCTTCGCTGATCTTCCTGCCCATTCACAAGCAGTACGTGCTTACGTGTGGCAGTGAATGCATATCGCTTGTGAAAAGCAATAAAAATATTATTACTATTATTTCTACAGACATAAAACTGCAGTCCTTGAGAAGACGTGCACGCGGACGTGCGTGGTTCATAATTGTTTCTGAGTTCGTACAAAATCACAAGTCTCACAAGCCCCATTATAGTGTTATAAAAGCAACAAAAATAAAGAGTACTTCTTCTCCCACTCTTAATGCACCGAGTACGCTCAGGAAGCGGACGGCACAAAATGTTTTTTTTTTTTGCTTGACTACATCTTGCAGTTAACCATCTGCAACACTTCAGAACATGCTTTACTGCAGAATATGTGTTGGTGCTTGGAAGACTCCACTCATTTTTCAGCCAAGCCCGTAGCTCAGTAGTGGGTAGCATTTACAATGACAGTGCTCTTGGCTCTAAAGTTGCCGAATTGGTGCACTTTTCGTGAACTGAAATCCGTTGTATGCCTTCGCAAATCTTTTTCGAAGGTCCGCATGCTGTAGGCGACGCTTGTGTGTATACTAATACATACAAACTTGTACGTTCGCTAGAAATACGTTCGCTATAGAACAGCGCATCACGCTGCTAACAAAAGCAAAATGAAAGCATAAAAGGACTCGGCGCGCTACTTAGCGGATTAAGGCTTATGTGCATCCATGTGAATTAGCAAAACGGACTGCTGGGCTAGTTGGGACAGCACGTAAAGAAACGATTGGACAGGTGCTATTGTCCCGCCGTCTTTCTTGTCCTGTTTTGTTCTTGTGCTCGATTTTGGTTATGAAGATTCATGTGCATAGTGCTTTTTTGCTTCAGTTTACTTGCAGTACAGTACAGTTAGTTGGAAGAGGCGTGTTAGGCGCGCAGATCCAAACCGCGAAAGTGTGATTGCAGATAGAGAAAAGTCAGGGAGCGTTAGCACATTGTGAACGTGATAACCCTGTAGACGTGCTGGTAGAGTGGGAAAGCGTTTCATGACATGTTGCATTTTAATCAATATCGCTTTAGGAGCAACACCACAGTGGCGCGATAATTATACATCTTACAAAACATTTCCTTAATGCAGTACAGGTCGTTTCATTTTCGTATAATATTTCCATCTCTATCGCTATAGAAACAACAAATCAGTGGCACGCACTTCAAAAATGTTTCAAGAACTTTTAATTCACAGTCAGTTGTCCGGTCTGACTAAAAATTCAATTGCGTCAGTAGCATAGGACATGTTGCCTCTTCATAGGATATGTCTATGGCTAGACAGGCCAACATTTACATCTTGTCTTGAATGACCTACCAAAGTGATCTTCCTCAGTACTGTTAGAAAAGCGCATTTACTGGCGTGCCTAAATAAAGCTAAAATAGAAAAATGGCTGTTCTTCCAGCGTTTACAGTATGTATAAAGTCAAAAAAGTATTATTCTTGAAATAATGCCACACACAGAAAACTGGCCGCTCGAGGCACTTTGCGGGTACTCCTGGGTTTCTTTCACGCTCAGAAAAACTCTTATGCAGCACATACTGAGCAACAGAAAGCTGTATCGGGAGTTGTTCGTGTCGCTCTACAATTTTCTCATTGACACTTTTAATCTAATTGTAATATTTGAGAAGTTGGTTAATTAATAAAGACTAATTAGGTAATTAGGTAGAATGCAAAAACAATCTGAGTATCTCCAAGCGACAGCAAAGATTGCCTTGGTTCTGTTCAGCTACGTGGCATTTACATATATTTATATCTTGCTGCGCAATAGTAGGGACACCCTGTGTATTTACGTGTATGTATAACAACGAACCTACGGCTTTGTATAACAGGTGTCTTTTTTTTTTTCTTTTTTAGCTGCACCAACTTTTTTAATTGCCTATTGGAGACAACACAATTCTAACCCTTGAGCTGAATTACTCGCTGAGACGGACGTTACTTCCACGAGAACTTAAGATGGCGAATTCAATTAACATAATTGCACTAATCAACTTTTAAATGATTGCCTGCGGCAAATATTGCAATTTATTAATTGCAGCCGGTGAATTCGCAAGGCGTTTCCACTTGGAAGGAATTATCAGGACTACGTCAGTTTCGAGGTATTAGCTTTCAATGTATCCGACGAAATACGTTGACGTTCAAGTTAATCTTGTTTTTGAATGCATAAAACAGCATGTTCTTAAAGAAGTAAGGGGAACAGTGCATTTTTACTGTGTTTGACAGGGATATCTCGAAACCGATGTAGCCCTCAGTATTCGTTCAAAGCTTATATTACTTGCAAACGCACTACCGACAATTTGTAGATTGCCATATGCATAGTAAATTAATTCATTATAAGTTAATTAGCGAACGTTTGTTAATTAATCAATTTCGCATCTGCCTGCTTATGGAAATTATGTTTAACCTCAGCAAGTAAGTTGGTCCATGTGTTAGAAATATTCTATCTGCCACAGTGACTTTTTTAAAATTTTGGTGCAGCTAAAAAAAAAACACCCCAGACAGTTACGACCTTACGGAACAGCTTAGCAATGTTGCTAAATATATGTTTGCAGGCCTCGTGGAACATCACTGACTCTGCATTGGGTACGTTAATTTAACTTAATCTAGTGCCTTGTAGGTTCTATTCACAAAAAATTTAAACGCAACAATGCTGGTTGCTTTTGGCACGTGAAAACCCACAATCTAATCTAACAATCATGGTGAACCATTAGTGTAGGAGTAGCAAAGACGACATGGAACCTCTCACGGTTATCTCAATAGACTCACATCTTCTATTGTTTCCACGTTTTCATCGTACATAAAAGACACTAACCACTTTTTAAGCTGTAGCATCATTGTGGGCGTTCATCATGCATCTCTACAGGTGACACGTGATGTTTACTTGCTTTAAAGAAACATTCTCGCCTCTTCTGGCAACCCGGCTGTCCTGCACGGGTATAAATTAGGTCCGAGTAGAAAAAAACAGTCGATTATTCCGCATTGGGACCGCTCTTCATTTTATTTCTTCAATTAAATAACTTAATTCAGCGGGTACTATAACGCTTAGGGTAGCGATATTTCTATTGGCCCCCTAATCGGTCCTTTAGTAAACAACGCAAATACTTTTATGAGCGTATTACAAAAAAATTTTGGAACACCATCAAGGGTAAGTTTCTAATCTGGCTTGACAGCATAACAGAGCTTCGTTCTTTCATCGATGATTGCACTGATGTCCACCCAAACATATAGTTCTCACACTCCTACTCGGCCATCCATGTAAGCTTTATTGAAGTCCTATAATGCTCTGGAATGGTAAACTGATGAATACATTTTACAGGAAGCCAGTCGATAGACATTGGTACCTTCATTTTGGCAGCAAGGATACGAGACACTCCAAAACCAGCATTTTATATAGTCAGGTCATTCAATTTCAAGGCATCAGCTCGGGTAGCAGCAACAGCGAATTGATTCGTGATGGCAATTATCTCCTGTTTAAGCTAACCGGACAAAGAGAGCCCGCAGAAATTATTGAGAACGCCCTCAATAAGACAGACAACACCGACCGCAGAGACTCAACATCAGTTCTCAACCTCACCCCCAATTTTAACGAAAGAAAAAAGACACATTTGGCTCAAGATGACCGCCTTCAAATTTTCAGCGTGGTTTATCGCTGCTCACATAACCTGCACAATACCTTAACATCCCCGAAAACTCTGCCTTCTATCTGCGCTGCTTGTCGCCGCTGCAACAAACGCCATAGCAAGGTCACAGACCACTATTACTGGCGCGCGCAAGTTTTCCCTAAAAATCAAAGGAAAAATTATTTTCCACAGCACGCATATCATCTACATGCTCCAGCGCTGCACTTGTATAAGCAAAAAACTGGTCAAACCAAAGATATTGTTTAGGAAGCGTTTTAACAACCGTAGGCCCCACCACATGCTTCTAGCCTTCCTCGGCTTCCACTGTCAAAACATGTCCAAATGTCAAGTCATCCTTTTCAAAACATCAAATCTAGAACACTCTATATATATCTGGACAAAAACGAATGTAAGTGTTGCATTATTGCAAACGCTGGTTCATTAACGGGCCGCTTCAGCAGTAGGGCCGCTCCTTGCAGGCGCTCCGTAGTACTGCGATTCTCGACGGGCCAGCATACGGTCGTAAGCGGGTGGTGGACGCCAGCTGGCTTTCGACGTCATCCGGCTGACAGAATACTGCCGCCTGCACAGTCATTGAAAAGGAAACGGCTAAATATTCAACTCACGTGGTACACCACAAAAGCTTCTTCAGTAGCCATGGCTAGTGAACCTACAAGCACGTTCCGGTCCTCTACATTGTTTTCTGCGTTTTATATTTATTACTTTTACTAAAGATGAGACAATGAAGCTATTGAGCCAGAACGCTAAGCAATACATGAAGTTATACCATGCAAGGTTAAAAAAATTGTTTCAAATTTTCCGGCTAACAGCTTATGCGTCACGCCCAGCCAACCCTACTGATTCATTCTGTCGCTCGTTATGGTCAATGTAGTCAGAGGGAGGCTATGGGTTATAAATACATCCATACCATAAGCTGTTTTTTCATGAATACCACTGCAGACTTTCACATCACTTGAGTGCGATATGACGAAACATTGGTTGCACGCAGAGAGTAAGTCTGCCTACGATCATAGCGTCGTCTATCGTGCCTAAAATAAATGACATTACTTAGATTTTCCCCCTATAACATAATCCCAGAATCAATCAAGAGGGTGCTAAGGCCGTCTCAGAATGCTACGTTTGCCTGACAATGTGGCTCTACAGCTTTATGCGTTAACTCACTACATGGGGCTTTCTGGGGCGCCGTTCCGCCCCCTAATGTGTCCCGCCTGGTGCATAGTGTAAGAATGCTTCAATATACTTATGTTTTTCACGAAGACTTACTGCTGCAAGAAAATACTGTGAAGCACTATTTTCTTGTTAAATATAAGCATGGCCCCTCGGTTATATATATATATATATATATATATATATATATATATATATATATATATATATATATATATATATATATATATATATATATATATATATTTTACAGCATAATAAAGCTCAGCGACAGTCACCAGCTCACCCATCATTAGCAAACGATTCAAGAAGAAACCAGTAAGAATAGCTTGGCCACAGTGCCATTTTTGATTTCGAGCAAGTCATGGGGCTTAAGTCACTGACTTTCTCATTTGCCTTATTGGGAAATGAAGTAAGTTACGGCCCTTCCTGTAAGCTGCGTACCCTCCCCCCTTATTATTAATCTCGTTTTTTCATGGCTTCGGATACTCCGCGTCAGGCGTAGCGAGAGCAGCACACAAAGAAAAATTATTTTCCGACTTCTCTGCAAAAGCAAATAGCCAAAGGAGTGCGTGGGTTCATTTCATGACTGTTAATAGCCCTTGTTCGCCTTGCTGAGGCGAACCGATGCCTTCATATGTCAACTCATAAATTTTAATAATAAGGTCTTCAAATGAACTTTCGCGCTAGTGTCTCTCGGTGCGCGTCAAATGTGGTGGTCAAGCCAGCATAGTAATGGCAGGCAGCATATTTATTTATAACCCCTTTATTCCTTGTAACTTCGAATGCCCATGTTACTTTCAAGTTTCTTTAAGGGAATTGTTTCTTTAGAAAACTCGCTCTGCAAGAATGAGTAGTATTAGCACAAAAACGTAACACTAGCGAGACAAGTTCAATGTTTCATAGTACAAGGAAAAATACGTTTTAGCCAAGCCATTGCCAGAACTACTGCAAGGATGTGCGCATGTACTTAGAGGTAAGCGCGTGCTAAAGTGTCTTCATTGAATTATAAGCTCGACATTGCTCGACAAAATAAACTAGCTATGAGCCTGAAACACAACTGTTGCAGAAAAAACTACTTTGACTGGCCGGCGCACGGCACTAATGAACAGCAATAAACAAAAACGGAAGGACCAACGTGCTTCCCCTGAGAAGCCCTGCCAAATTGTAGAAAACTCTGTTAAAGATAGAAACTGTAGTTTTCAAGCATGATGACTGAAAACACACGGTTTCCTACAAAAAATATCTGAGAGAACTCTGGCCCTATTGTTTACGGGAGCCACAAGGAGGGCACTTCATCCAGCTTGGGAACGATCGATAAGCACACGGAATTAGCTTAATTTCATCGTTACGACTCCAAACGGTGTTGTGACTTTGCAGACTGATCATTTTCCACAATGTATTGCGTAATATTGTTGTAATATTGTAAATGCCCAACTTCACAGTGATTATACACGTGGTCAGTCTTGTGGCCTTCGGCATTTATACAAGTGGAATTGCTTCGAACTTCAGGCTAACGTAGGCAGATAAAGCATAGTAAGCAAAGTCAAAAGAACATCTGAAGACACAATCAAGCACGAAGATCGAACAAATCCATGAACAAAACATAATTTCCGCGACATATATGAACGTTTCCTCTAGCGATTTCAGTAGGAAACGCTACGGCCAAAAGACTGCCGCGCCAGGCCTGTCCAACTCACCCCGGCTTCGACTTCTTCTTTACCAGGTGGTCCCTGGCAGCGCGCACTTGTTGCAGCGCTTCCCGCTGTGCCAGGGACTTACGCGCACCCTTGGCCATCCTGCGGTAGTACTTGTCGTAGAGGCGCGTCAACGAGACGACCTCGTCGTGGACCGTGTTCGCCATGCTGCTCAGCACGCTGAGCACCACGTAAGCGACGAAGCCGATGCCAATCATGATGAGTGCGTTGGCGCGCATGAACGACACGCAAGCATCCACGCAACTGCGCGTGTGGATCTGCGCCAATTGGAGAAGGCATCTGCGTTGGCATAAAAGCCTAAAGGCCAAATGCGACAAAAGTTCTGGGTCGCGTAGAATAATGGGGCAGAATAGAGCAACCTCCGTTGCAAAGGTTTACGTTTGGAACACGAGTGCATGTGTCACAAAGATATAGTCAAGATTTCGACGAAGTTGGTCTGGTCAGGTAACATGATGATGAAGAAAATTGCGGTCGCTGACCAAGTGAAGCTGAAAATAACACAGAGACGTTTCGGGACCCGTGCGGGTTCCTTGATCACACAAAAAGCGGGCAAGAGCCGCAAGTCGTTTTTATGCTGAAATGTGAGTTAGAGAACGGGTGTAGTTGGCAGGCAGATTTCCATCAGTCTTGTTGATACTGTTGTCCGTAGTTTGAATAAATAAAGATTCTAACAAGAGACGCGTCATCGTATTGTTTTCCTTAGCTATTATAGCAGCGTTTTCCCAATCGATGTGGTTCATGACTGCGATTATCGGCGTGTTTGGCAGGGGCATTCGAGGTTTTTTTCTTCTTGGAGACGTCCCTTAGGTGCTCTTTTATTCTTCTCGCGAATTTGCCGGTTTCGCCGATATAGCTACAGTTGCAATCTGCGTATGGTACCTTGTAGGTGACACCGAGGTAATTCTTGCTTTCAAGCCGATCCTTCACGTTATCAAGCTGGTTCTCAGTTTGTTGGATGGCATGTGCGCTGTTCTAAGATCGTATCTTGAAAATACGCGGCTAAGAGCGTCGCTGACGCCAGGCACATATGGGACGCCAGCACGTTTAGTGAACGACTTGTCGCCTTGAGACGGCTTGGGATGGAGGACACGAGCTTCCATATTGTTAAGAAACTTCTTGGGGTACCCGTTTCTGTATAATTCGTGACGAATTGTCCTCAGCTCGTTCTTCATTTTGTCGTCACTTGAGCAGATGCGTGTGGCTCGCGTCACGAGAGATGATACGAAGGATTGCTTGTGGCAAGCCGGGTGGTGACATGAATTGCAGATTAAGTACCGGCCGGTATGAGTCGCTTTCGTATGCACACCAAATGAGAGTCTGGTTCCGCTTCGCCGCATGAGGACGTCAAGGAAGGGGAGGCTATTGTCACACTCGTATTCTGTAGTAAATTGTATGGCTGCTTTTGCTGAGTTGAGAAGACGCAGGAGGCGTGAAGCGTCCTGCCTTCGCTCTATGCAGAAGCAGTTTTGTACGTAGCGGATGAAAACCTTTGGTGCGGGAGCGAAGTCAGCGAGGGCCTTCTGTTCAGTGACCTCCATGATCACGTTGGCGGTATAGTAACGGAAATGGAAGCACACATGGCAGTTCCATTGATCTACCTGTAAAACTGTTTGTCGTAAGTGAATTAGGCGTTGCTCATACAAAAGTCTAAAAGCTTGCAAATGCCTTATACTTCCAAAGGGGTGCGCTCAGCGAGCGTCTCGTCAGCCAGCAGAACATTTCTACACGTAGATATGGCCAGGTCAACAGGCGCTGAAGTGAAGAGCGACTTCACGTCAAACGAAACCATAACGTCGTCTTCATCCAGGGAAATGTCGCGCACATTCCCCACGAAGGCTGAAGAATTCGAAATGTGTTTCGTTGTCTTGCCAGCGAGCTAGCCCAGCACTTGGTGTAGGTATCCTGACCACCGGTGCAGCGGTGACCTTGTGGAGTCGACAATAGGCCGTAGAACGCCTGGCTTGTGAACTTTCGGTAATCCGTATATTGCAGGTGCGGACCCGCTAGTACGCAAGAGGCGATGGTAGAGATACTTTTGCTGCGATGGTACAAATTTAAAAACCTTGGAAAAGAGCTTTTGCAGTTTTGTTTGCAGGCTTGCCGTGGTGTCTTCTTGAATCAGGATGTATACGTACCCTCGTCTGAGAGCAACTCCTTTATTTTCTCATTGTAGCCACTTCTATTGAGCAACACGATGGCGTTTCCCTTATCAGCCGGAAGGATGGCAATGGATGTATTGTTCCGAAGGCCCTCGATGGCTTGTTTCTCGGCAGGTAAAAAGAACATGCCATGAACACGCAGGCCACACGCATCTGCTCAAGTGACGACGAAATGCAGAATGAGCTGAAGACAATTCGTCACGAATTATCCAGAAACGGGTACCCCAAGAAGTTTCTTAACGATATGGAAGCTCGTGTCCTCTATCCCAAGCCGTCTCAAGGCAAGTCGTTCACGACATGTGCTCGCGTCCCATATGTGCCTGGCGTCAGCGACACTCTTAGCCCCGTATTCTCAAGATAAGGTCTTAGAATAGCACGCATGCCATCCAACTCGCCGAGAAATCAGCTTGTTAACTTAAAGGATCGGCTTGAAAGCAAGAATTACCTCGGTGTCATCTACAAGGTACCATGCGCACATTGCAGCTGCAGTTACGTCGGCGAAACCGGAAAATTCACGAGAAGATTAAAAGAGCACCGAAGGGACGTCTCCAACAATAAAAAAGCCTCGAACGCCCTTGCCGAACACGCCGATAATCGCAGTCGCCGCATCGTTTGGAAAAACGCTGCTATAATAGCTAAGGAAAAGAATGCGATGATGCGACTTTTGTTAGAATCTTTATTTATTCAAACTACGGACAACAGTGTCAACAAGACTGATGAAAATCTGCCTGCCAACCACACCCGTTCTCTACCGTACATTTTGGCATAAAAACAACTTGCGGCTCTTGGCCGCTATTACTGTGATCAAGGAACCCGTACGGGTCCCGAAAGGTTTCTGTGTTATTTTCACCTTGACTTAGTCAGTGACTGCAATTTCTTTGTCACAAAGATGCTCGCAAAAGTAGGCATTTTTCATACCGAAACTGAAAACAACGTCGCCATTGCCACTTGCCTCAATAGACGCGTAACTAAATATGCGCTACTGTTTGGCATGACCTCTGAGATTAGGCATCGCCCAGTAGCTTTAAGACAAAACTTTACCTCTGGAGCAGCTATCTAAATATTCTTCAACTCACGTGGTACACCACAAAAGCTTCTTCAGTAGCCATGGCTAGTGAACATGCAAGATCGTTTCGGGCTCTCTGAACAGTTTTCTGCGGGTCACTCGTTTTGCTCGGCATCTACTTCACCGTATAGGTGGTCTCCAAATTCACTCTTCAGAAATTGTTCCCTCGAGTAGAAGATACAAATCACGAAGGCTTGTGCTTTTGCGCGTTCTACGCACTGGAAGTGATTGCAGATCCGGAAACAAGTAATGACCGCCATGTTTAGACACCACCTATTTCACAAGATTAACTTCATATAAAAGAAGTTAAAATGTCTACAGGAGAGCAGCACGAAAAGACGATGGACAAGAAGGGGAACACACACCAGCGCTGGTGGGCGTTCCCCTTTTTGTCCGTCTTTTTGCACCGTTCCCCTGTAGCGTATGTACCAACTAGCCCAAGCCGCCACGGTGTTTAAGTTAAGATGTATTCACGGTAGCAACTACATTTTTAATTTAGAGCGTCCATTTCTTAACAAAAAATTTTTGAATATCGCAAAATTCGTTTATTCCACTTTTTTTTCAAGAAATCGAAATACCAATCGAAACCCTGCCAGGAGCAGTCGTTACATTTTTTTATATATAATTCATAACTTTGTATAAATTGTTCGCTATTTGCCAAGCAGTGAATAGTCTATGAAGAGGTTTATTCCCTTCCGATGTACTTAGATTGATGTTCTTGATTTTAAGTTTTGTTTTAATGAAAAGGAGAACGTTCAGGTGAGCCTCCATATTGAGCAAGTTCTGAACGGCGTAATACATGCGAAAGACCAGGTCCAGCATCCCATTAAATGAGCTTAATTGAAATTTCTTTTGTAGAGGACAGTTGCTTTTCGATCAATGAAATTGCGCTGTGATGATGAAATGAGAAACTGCTGAAGAGAGAAGTTGCGATCAACGGACATTAACGAAGCTTTTTTGAATATAAGCGGAGCGTCCACGTATTTGTTATCCTGAAAGCATCGACGTTCTATTTGCTTTCCGAGAGAGAGGCTTCGTTACGCACTACGAGAGCGTGTCGAGCAGTAATGTATATGGAGGCAGATATCAGATACAAAGTTCTCAAAATAGCTGGTTCTCTCAGGATTTCTGTAAAACTGAATTTCATGCGAGTTGAATGCTAACCACGTTGAACTGCAAAGGAAAAAAAATAAGAAGAGCATAATAATGGAGACAAAAATAAAAATGAAAAGAAGATCCCAGACTTGCGTTATGCACAAATCACAGATGTGTCTTACTCCGACCTTTATGCATGGCCGAGATGTTGTATATTTCTACCGCAAGTGACTCGGCTCTTCCGTTGTTTCTTTTTTCACTCTGTCCTTGAGGAACGTGACCTGCCTCTTTTGCATTGTTTTGCGTTGCTTGGTTCTGTCTGAGAGCATGGAGTGCTTAAGGCTTTTTATGAGGCTCGAGTCTTTCCTAATGAAATTTCAATTTTAAGTGTTGTTTTAAGAGGAAGGTTTAGCTAGGGGCCAACTGCATTTTTTCTATTCAGATAGATATACAACCTAGAAATGCTTTTATCGGAGAACCGCTGGAGGGATTTAAAAGAAGTTCCTTGCATTTGAGAAACAAAGTTAAATTCTAGCGACCGTATGAAGCAGACTTTATATTTACGACCTAGGTTTACTACAAAAGTTACAGAAATTCGTTAAGAAAAAAAAATACGCGTGAAGTTTACAGCAGATTTGTAACTCCGCATCAAAAACATATATCATCATCATCATCAGCCTAGTTAAGCCCACTGCAGGGCAAAGGCCTCTCCCATACTTCTCCAACTAGCGCGGTCATGTACTATTTGTGGCCATGTCGTCCCTACGAACTTCTTAATCTCACCCACCCACCTAACTTTCTGCCGCCCTCTGCTACGCTTCCCTTCCCTTGGAATCCAGTCCGTAACCCTTAATGACCATCGGTTATCTTCCCTCCTTATTACATGCCCTGCCCATGCTAATTTCTTTTTCTTGATTTCGACTAAGATGTCATTAACTCGCGTTTGTTCCCTCACCCCAATCTGCTCTTTTCTTATCCCTTAACGTTACACCCATCATTCTTTTTTCCATAGCTCGTTGCGTCGTCCTCAATTTAAGTAGAACCCTTTTCGTCAGCCTCCAGGCTTCTGCCCCGTACGTGAGTACTGGTAAGACACAGCTGTTATACACTTTTCTCTTGAGGGATAATGGCAACCTGCTGTTCATGGTCTGAGAATGCCTGCCAAAGGCACCCCAGCCCATTCTTCTGATTATTTCAGTATCACGATCCGGATCCGCGGTCACTACCTGCCCTAAGTAGATGTATTCCCTTACCACTTCCAGTGCCTTGCTACCTATCGTAAACTGCTGTTCTCTTCCGAGACTGTCCGAGAAAAACATATCACCGCTCTGTAAACTCCATCTGCTAGAACACCTAAAGCAAACAAGCTTCACATCTGAGTTGCAGTTCACGTTAAAATGTTGCACTGTGGACAAAAGTTCTGCAAAAGTACTCACAAAATAGTGGTGTAATTAAGATCGGTGTATAATACATGAATTTAATCCGCTTTAGATGTCTGGATAATTTTAGTTTACAGAATAGTGGTATCATTTCTTATTGCTGAGTTGGATTGTTCATTTTATAAGAGTCATTTTTCGAGTATGCCATGTTCAAGAATTTTTCAAAAATTACGGACAGGCTAAAAACTAAATCTGCTGCTGCAACTACTAGATTTTAACTTTTTATTTCATATGAAACAAATTTCATCAAAATGTGTGAATTGATTGCTAAAAAGGATTTATCTGTTCCCATGTATTTAGATAGGAGCGCCTTAGCGAAAGTTTTCCCTTTGCATGTGCTCCACTTCTTGCCTTCTTTATATGAGCTACGGTTAAACGTGCCCATAATTCCCACTGAGGTGGCATATGTTGAGCACCTGTCGGCTTGGATTCTGTAAATGTAAGTAATCTTCTGACGTGAATAAAATTCGTGCTAACCTTCAGATAAACAAGGAGTTATTCATCGGGTAAAACTGGTCTTTATGTCTTGGTCACCAGAAATAGCTTTTGAAGAATATGAAGTAAATGTCTAATCCTGCTGCATTGTTCGTAAGAATTGCTTATAGTCAACGCTTAACAACTTTGGGGGCTGAACGTCCTGTGTGCGAACAAATGAGCGCAGCGGATCCGAAGCTGATGGGGGTGCCCATTGATGGCGATTCGCATAAGCAGAAATGGCTGCGCCTGACCAAGGCCTGTGACCGAATGGCCCGTGCCTTTCTTCTCAGTGACCACCATGAATCACCATCACATGGGCGCCGAGACTCTTTGACCTATTTTAGGTGTGAGTAACATTGCGTGAATGGTTCTCAGTGCGTGCGTGCGTGCGTGCGTGCGTGCTAGACAGTCAACCAGCCGGCCATCCAGTCGGTCATTAAACTCGATGGTCACCTTTTGCCAGGCTTGCTGTTCGGTCATGGAAAGCACTCCGGAACCACAGAAGCGGCGCTTCAGGCGAGTTTCAAGGCTCGGGTTCTCGCCTTCCAGTGGCCGACAGCAGGAGGCGGGAACCGAGCAGCGCTCTGTGCTCGGGTTCGACGGCGAGCAGTTGAAATACATGTTGTGGCCCCAATCGTGGTATCGCTCAGTTGTGATACCACAGCAGCTGAACGAAGCCTGCACCATGTGGTAGCGGAGATCACTGTTTTCAGCTGTTCTTTCTTGCGCGTAAGAAACGCTGCTCCGCAAAACCTTTGTTTCTCTATAAATTCGAGTTTCGCGCGTTCTTGAAATATGTGTAAAGTTGACTTTTGATATATTTTATCTAACTTTGCTTTTTGTTTTTTTTCATACCTATGTTTCATTATTTATCACGTATTTGGGCTCTTGCTTTATTCATGTAGGCACCAACTTCCCGTTTGCATTAATAACATATCTTATTTTCCTGTTGTATTAACAGGAAGTCTCGCCCTTGCAGTCTGACTATGATTACAAAGACGGCGCCGAATAAAACAACACACGAAGAAGGAGGACACGAGACAGCACGTAGGCGCAGAAGTAACTGAGCATGTGTTGGCGGGCTAGTTTGTTAAGCATGATTACAAAGACGGCGCCTACGTGCTGTCTCGTGTCCCCCTTCTTCGTGTGTTGTTTTATTCGGCGCCGTCTTTGTAATCATGCTTAACCAACTAGCCCGCCAACACATGCTCAGTCTGACTATGAGACCTCCTCCTGTATATATTTCATGGCAAATGTACTAAAATGTCCTTAAATTAAAACACAGAGAGGCTACTCCACATGCTCATGTTCTGGATATTGCAAAAAAATAACAGAAACCTGATGAAGACAACGAATTACTGAGAGCTTTTACTATGGGATTTCCTCCTGTATTACATTTCCTTTGTAACTGCAATAATGTCTCATAAATTGATTGATTGATTGATTGATTGATTGATTGATTGATTGATTGATTGATTGATTGATTGATTGATTGATTGATTGATTGATTGATTGATTGATTGATTGATTGATAACATCTTGACCTCTTTCAGGCCTCACCACATTCCTCGAATGCGTAACGCACGCGGCGCAGGGGCGATGTATCGACGTCGTTTACAAATATGGGCTTTCAATATAGCGACCAGAACTAAACACAATGGTGACGAGACAGCGCGAAAATTGTTGATCTTCCGTGCCTGTAAATTTTGTGCTGCCTGTTATCATGGTATCGTACCAATCATCCCAACAGACCTGCCAATCAAAGATAGGTGCACAAGGAGCATATAAGGCGAGTTCGCGAATATTTTGGTGGTACCTGAAGTTCCCCTGTTAAAGGAACCAACTAACGCATTGCGAAGGCTGACTGCAAGACAACCTTGCTTGTGTTTCCTTTCGTTCCTTCCTCCAGGCGCTTGAGTGGTGTTGAGGGTCGTTTCAGCTATTCCCATTGGCTACTGTATTTCGAATGGGATTAGCTTTTTAGGAAGCTTCACCTACTTTGCGGTGCGTATCTTTTTAAATTGGTTCCCTAAATTCGCTAAATTGCTCTGTTTGCTCTGCTCGCTAAATTAGCATACTCCTAAAATAAGTTCCAAGAAAGTTTCCTTAAAATTTTCTAATAAGTGCAGACAAAGTGCGAACAAATGGCCACGAAAAATAAAGTAGCTAATACACATGGCACCACAATCATTCAACGCCCAATGTAAAAGTTCTGCATAAGTACGCAAGGACGAAAAAGTAAGCAGTTCTCTCAGAAAGTTTAACCGTTGAATGAATATTCCTCCTAACATGAGGATCAAAGCCACCACCAACATTTGTCCGTGGTGATCGCTCTACCATCGAGGTAGTCAGAAAATTAGCAGATCACAAGGTGAGGCTGAATCAATCGTAAATGGTAAAATCACCTGGATGTGTACACTACACTGCAAGCGTTGAGATCATTTGAAGTAAACTGCATGCATAAGAGAATGCATGCGTCAACGTGGAGGCACTCCCGCTAATGCTTCGGGATTTCGAGGTTCCACTTCAACAGCCAAGACATTGTCGTTGTCAACGGTAATTCAAGGGTATCCTCACAGGTCTTCCTTCGAAAACTCTGATCGCAAAGGTTTTTCAGATGGCAATATTCTGACCTTAAGAAAACCCACTTAACCAGTGCCACGGGTTGGTGCTCACTGGTGCATGTTTCTTATTTCTTACC
Organism: Dermacentor variabilis; assembly: GCF_050947875.1. Classification (NCBI taxonomy): domain Eukaryota; kingdom Metazoa; phylum Arthropoda; class Arachnida; order Ixodida; family Ixodidae; genus Dermacentor; species Dermacentor variabilis. The sequence goes on along the minus strand of NC_134572.1, from coordinate 28,753,429 downwards.
TGAGCAAAATCGACAAGTCGCGCGAAGTCTGGGTTGTCCCTGTAGCTCACTATGAGGTCGATGCTGAACAAGCTCTGAGCACTCTGAGAGAGTCGCAGGAAAGAGGAAAAAACAAAGCTTTGATTTGGTGACCCATCAATTATGGTTTTATTTGAACTAGTTGGTTCGTCAAACGTAACATTACAAACTGGACACAATTTGCAAACGTAGCATGAGCCATGCGTCGTGTTGCATTCTTCACGCCCTGTTTATAAACTTAAGCTGTATACGCTAGAGTGATTCGATGACACACCATGATGCAGGTGGTACATTACTCAGACGTTTGTAACATGTGGCTCAGCTGGTAAATCAAGTGACCATCAATATAACAATAGCTTTGCAAATTCCAAATACAGCGCAAAAATACACATACACATAAAGAAGACACGACAGAGGCGGACGAGCGCTACTACCAACTGTTTATTCCAATAGACACGCCCTCCGATTTTATAAAGTTAGCCACGCACAAGTGTCACGCCCCTTTTTCCATGCGAAGGTGATAAAAAACATAACTAAAAAGGCGAACAATACTGTTGCCTGCTTTAGATATCAGAATTCAAGAAGTTCAGTTTGGCACTGTGCAAATGAATAGATGCTTCGCCTACACAGACAGGTGAATTTTAGTGGGTATGGAATGCTTCCAAAGCCACTCGAGCCGTGTGGGTTGCAGGCTTGCCTAAGATAGTAGTCTCAGAATAAAGCGCCTCGCAACCACACGCAATGATATGGGCAAACTAATGTGCATATTTGTCCTCTTTTTTCTTAACTTTTAGTGCGTGCTGCTTTAGCCGGTCGTCGACGCACCATTCGGTTTGGCCGGTGTACGTTTTCATCGACCACATCGCTGTTTCTGCCAGCCGTGCGAGGACTTACGCCTCTTGTGTTCGCAAGGGCATCATTCCAAGGGAAGTTGGTGCACTCTTCTCAGACGTGAGGCCTTCTTTGGGTCATGCCAAGGGGTTGTGCAAGATTTTTAAATCGGGGTTGGCGCGTCAGGATTGGTTATTCCTAGACTGTTTACGTGTTGTTTGCAGCGCAACACTGCCAGGAGGGTTTGCTTCGGCCAACCGTCGGGACTACAGGCGTATAGCATCTCAGAAAACAGAGTTCGAATGGGGCACTGCACGGGGCTCCTTGCTGAAGGTCACCGAGAAAAAGAAGGGTTTCACTAAACAAAATCCTGTCGTGGTACTGGATGACGTCTCCCTGCCCGAAAATGTGTCTCGGACTCTGAAGAAGTAACCGATATTCGTCTTTCCTCCCCAAGTTTCCGCTCATACCCTATTCGGAATTACCCGTGAGCTCTCTTCAAGGTCAAGCGAGGAGTGCAAGAAGCGCTGTCCCTTGGATAACGTAGACTGCCTAAAAAGATGTGCCCCTCAACGAACATTCCGGAGTGTGGATAAGAAGTTGGACAGCGTGGCCAACTACGTCAAGCAGAACAGTTTGATTATCTTACACGCAGACAAGGAGAGTTTGTTTGTTGTGATGTCTAAATGTATGTTCAATGAAAAAGCCCAAGCTGCAGTGGACAGGAACTTTCTGCCTGTTAAGAAAAGTGCGGTGAGGGTTTAGGCTAAGTTCATGAAATTTTGTAAGGACTTGGAATGGAATGCTCTTGCTCTTTTAAAGATATCAGCAATAGTAAGGGTAAATGTTTGAAGGTTTTCTCTTCCGCAAGAACACCTAAGGAACACGTTCCTTTCAGAACCATTGTGAGCGAAGGGGTTCTTGGCAAAAGAATGTGAGCATGTTTTTAATGAAGAATCTAAAGTCACTCACGGTTGTTGATCCTTCCCACGTGAAAAAATCAGTAGTCGCTGAGTTTGTGAGACACAATAAGGGTACAGATTATGGTTTGTTGGCCAACGTTAAGGATTTGTTTTATTGAGTACCTCAAGATAAACTCTTAGTTGCTGTTAGAAATTGTATTGAAGAGAATGACGAATTCGACTTCCAAAACTCTGCTTGTTTGTCGGTTTACAATTTCTAACGCTTTTAGAGTTTGGCCTTAGTGTAACATTTATTGTTTTAACAAGCAGCCTTTTCTTCAACGTAGGGGAGTGGGTATTCGGTCTTGTGTTGCGTCGATCTTATGTGACGTATATTTAACAGATGCCGACAGGGCGCTCAGCTTCGCTTTTAATGGTGGGAATGTTTCTAAAGTGCTTAGGTACGTTGATGACTTTTTAGTACTTTTAGAGGGACATGGTGACCTTACACCACCTGAGAGTATTTTAGATGTTTTTAAACAAGCGGGGCAGCGTTTGAATTTCACCCATGAATTGCCTAGCACTGAGGTGTTACAATTCCTGGATCTAAGGCTAAGGTTTCGCGTAGACCATGTATGCTTGGAGTACCTCCCACGGGTCAAGATTTGGGACTATTGCCTTTTGACTCAGCCCACTCAAAAATAGCAAAAAGGGGCATTGTGTTTTAGTTCTTGGATGCTGCGCTCAGAAAGTCGAGCTCGCATGTAATGCAGCATAGCTCTGAACATCAGCTTGGTCGCCTCTTGGCAGCGGGATTTCCTGTATTGCTTGTTGGTGCAGTGGACGAATCTCTCCTGCAAAAGGTAAATAACAGAGCCGGAACGGAAAGCGCGGAGATCCAGCGACGGACGGCGCAGCCCTTAGTAATATGCCTTATATGCATAAGGTCTCGCGCAACCTGAACAAAGTCGCGAACAGGTATTGAATTTCTGTGGTCCTTTACAACTCCTAATAAATTTTACAGGCTCTGCCCTCGGATTTGCATTGACAGCAAGCGAGTTTGCAAAACCAGACATCAACAACCCCACGTAGGGTGTGCGGCAGGAATGGTATATTCAGTTCCCTTGAAGTGCGGAAATGAATACATCGGCCAAACCGAATGGTGCATCAACGACCGGCTTAGGGAGCGTGCGGTAAAAGTTAAGCAAAAAAGAGGACAAATATGCACATTAGGTTGCCCATATCATCGGGTGTGGTTGTGAGGCACCTTTTCTGAGACTACTATCTTAGGCAAGTTTCCAAACCACACGGCTCGAGTGGCTTTATTAGCATTCCATACCCACTAAAATTAACCTGTCTGTGTAAGCGAAGCATCTATTCTTTTGCACAGAGCCGAAGTGGACTTCTTCAATTCTGCTACCTAAAGCAGGCAGCAGTATTGTTCTCCTTTTTAGTTGTGTTTTTTATGACCTTCGCATAGAAAAGGGGCGTAACACTTGTGCGTGGCTCATTTTATAAAATCGGAGGGTGTGTTGATTGGATTAAAGAGTTGGCAATAGCATCGTCCGCATCTGTTGTGTCTTCCTCATGTGTATGTGCATTTTTGTGCTGCATTCGGAATTTACAATGTTAGACTAACGAGCCCAACAGACGGTCCTTCTGATAACAATAGTTTTTCGGCAACATAATGCTGCAGCGGATCTACTGCCTTAATTTTTGTATTTCTCCTCAAAATGTTTTTCTATACTTATCTGCTACTTAACAGCAGACACACAAAAGGCCTTGTGCAAGTCTATCGTCCCTAACATCTCCAGAGACTCGAAGCTTTTAAAATGCAGACACGTCGTCACATACACGTACCCTCGTGACCCACACACACAACTAATAGGTTTACAGAAACACGTTGGCCCACCTGGCACCGTTTTGTGCAACCCAAACTATGATGGATTGCCAGATACGCACAAAATGTTTAGCATAACATAGATTCCCACAGTGTGCAGGTCCTCACGATTAAAAAAAAGTTACTCTTCGTTGTAAGCATCTTTTTTCTTTCTGATACGTATTTGCTCACAACGTATCAGAAACAATAAAACATATGCTGAATATGATGAACTTTGTTTGCCCGTAGTGCTAGCTTTCAATTAATTTTGATTGATGTAAGCGTTGCACTATTGTATATGATCGCCAGCGCATGTGTAAAGCGTTCATATATCATGCTTCGAGAAATTCTGGAGTCGAACTCACAGAGTTATTGGTCCGCGAGTGCTCTTTTCTATTACCCTGCCGCTTTCTTTAATAATGTGTCTAGCATTAGGAGTGGCTGAAATTTTGTCTTACGAACAAGTTCAGCGTAAGACGTTTTTGAGAATACGAGCTGCGGTTCTTTAAGTGATAACGTGATTAGTGACTGAGACGCGCAGAGGTCACCAAGCCCAGCTAATATTTCTGTTTCGATTATCTATTTAATTATCTCGTTAAAGCGTTTCCTTACACTACTGGTTGAAAATTTGGTCGACAACACCACATACAATGCATTGAACATAAATTCACAATTCCTTCGGTGAACATTGTTGCCATGCTCTCTGAGACGATTGTTCACACATCCACCAGCTGCCTACACAGGCCCGGCAACATAACGGCCCTCGGAAATTACATACTCTGAACAACCAATAAACTTGCATTTCTGATATTTTTCATGCGTTTTCGAGAACAGTGAGACAAAAGGGCCTCGCGAGGCAGCCTATAGCACCTGAAGCTCATTGGGCGCAGAAAAATTTTCCTCGTTTTTTAACTCTGCTACGCACATCAAATTAGCAGTACACTGACACGCCCAAAACCTCTACACTTGTGCTGCCACGCGAGCCGCATCAGAGAAATCTCCTTGACACCAACGCCTCCCTTCACACCGAGGAAAGCAGCATGACGATAAACCCTCTGCTTTAGAGCGTGTCACCGAATGACGCCGCCATCTCTCGTCGCAGTGGCCGAGGAGCAGAGCGTGTGGCTGTTCTCCCTGTTTAGGATTTTCTCGCTAACTTTGCCAGTTACTTCTTTCCCAGTGTCGTGATAAAAAATGTCAACACCATACCGCAGTTGTTCCATCAAGATTGCTACCGGCGTCGTAAAAGATATTGTCAACAAATTGACATAATAAATCACCACACATATGTAATACCCTGCTCGCCTATTTGCCGTTATAGTGCGAGCTGCAGCATAAACGTAGTTCACCGTCTCAGATGTGCTAATGCTAGAAGTCACTGAAATCAAATATCTTAATTTTTTTCTCGCTGTTACTTCTATAGGTTCTACTCACGTTCTTGCTCAGGAAGGGGAGGACCAAGGCACCCACGATGAATATTATTGTGATGATCATAAGTAGACAGAGGCCTTTGGCGTACCAGCGTAAGAAACGGATGTTCTCGCGCAGGGCACCCATGAACCCCGTGAAGCTGATGACAAGTAGGAGGCTTGAGATGAGCAGCCCCGAGACCTCCATGTTCACCACGAAACTGATGAGTAGTGAGCGGTTCAGGAACGAGATGTCATCGCGCCGCTCATATACGGACGCCAACTGTGCACGAGGAAGAAGTGTTCAACTGTTAAGTACACGCAGAAGCTCACCTCGAAAAGTGCGTAGAAGCCGAAATACTCTTTTATCCTTCGGCGATATCGCATCTAATAGAGCGAAGCAACATGGCTCTTGGTAAATTTTTGGAAGGCAGACCGTCTGAGCCCACCCAGTGCTGGTGGCTGTCCTTGTGAAGGACCGTCTATTGGGCTAACTGGTATGACATTTTAAGTTCCAAATATAGCGTAAAAAATACACATACACACACGGAAGACACAAAAGACGCGGATGAGTGCTACTACCAATTTCATAAAGTGAGCCACGCACAAGTGCCACGCCCCTTTTACCATGCGAACGTGATAAAAAACACAGCTAAAACGATGAACAATACTGCTGCCTGCTTTAGATAGCAGCATTCAAGAAGTCCAGTTCGGTACTATGCAAATGAACAGACGCTTCGCTTACACAGATAGACGAATTTTTGTGGATATGGAATGCTTCTAAAGCCACTCGAGCTGTAGTATCTTAGCAAAGTCTGCAAACCACACGGAACACGGATACCGGAGCAAGATTAGAATTCATTGGCATCAGCGAGCTTCAAATGACTATCACGTTTGCGAGCGCTGACTCAGCAGCTGTTTGCTGTCATGTTGGACTACCCTTTAATTCCTAACTCCTTCGTTGGCGTAAAAAGAGTTTTGGAAGTGTGCACGGGTGCTAGGTGCGATTACAAGAGCATGTTCACGGATATACCTTGGTGGTAAATTTTTGTCATGCAGAATCCATAATTAAGCACAATAACAAGCCATCACAACTGGCAAACGCAGCTGCTAGAATAGCGTATTTTTAATGGACGAAAATTTTACTTTTGTTTACACTTTCAGTGTGCTTAGTTCCATTTCTATTCTATTTTTAGTTTTTTGGAGGGAGGAAGCGCGAGAAGTGGAAACATGGCGAGTGCAAATGCACTTGTTCTGAAGTCATGCTGAAAAACCATCATGAATCGATCACTGGGCGTATATTTTTTGTACGTGGTTTGAACGGCACGTATGGCTGTGCTTGTACAAACATGAATGAATGAATAAATTTTATTCAAAAGAGGGTGGCTTTGCGGCCTATGTTAGGGTGCCGGAAGATGGGTAGGGTAGAGAGAAGAGGGGCGGCAGTGATGCCCAGTGTAACAAGATAGTGATATTGTGGCTTACAGTGATTACTCAGCATGGATTAACTAAGCACTGCAGCCCTGGACTTGATAAGAACCGACCCCCACCCGTCTTATACTGCACCTCGGGTCCCAGGTCACGACGACCGGTCATCATCATTATAAAGCGATAGCGTTCATGGCCCCGAGTCGCCGCAAATGCGGCCTCGGCGTCCAACGTGCAGTGTCGGTAAAATATTGCTTCTGCAAGAAATGTCGAACCACGCATACCCAGCCACGTAGGCCCTCCATGTGGCGCAAGGAAATTACTGAACTAACTGAATTTCTTGTGGTAAACTACGTAGAATAATCGTAAAGTACGACTTACACACAACCTACACACATGATAGCATCGAATTGTAATTTTAATATAGGAGAAAACTTCATTATTTTACGCGGAAACTCAAGCACCAACCCCTTTTAACGCGACAGTGTTTTCCAGCTGCCGTTTGAGGTCTGTCTTAGTATGAGTGGCGCGGCGCCCTCGGTTCCTTGTAGACAAAAAAAAATAAATAAAAGAATCACAAAGCTTCTCTTCATGCATAGCGTTCGCCGACAGCGTTTCCCGGTGAACGTTGCGGTTACATGAGCTACAGTTGCCGAGAAACCTTAGAAGCACTCAGCGATCTTTGAACGCTATCGCGGTTTACTCTTAAAGGCGAAGCTTAAGCATCCTCCAATTTTTTCTCCCGATCAAGGATATTAACGCGACGCTGGAGAAGGAACATATCCTTCACATAGCACGCACCCTGCTGTTATCAATACGCCTATGTGAGCAACTAATCTAGCAACTAATCTAGCAACTAATCTAGCAATATGCTAGAACCCATTGTAGAAGACTCGATGTTACTTACGGACAGCTTAACCAGTGTGACTAAATTTTTTGCCATTGTCTTCAATTCTTATTCGTGATCAATCTATGGTTATTCTACCCTCTTTTTGACCTAGTGGAGCCGCTAAATGCATTGACGAAAGCAAGCAATTTCCTAAAATATCTAGCGCATCATTTCGGCCTGGATATGCTTACCTCGCAATGGAATACCACTATAATGGTTGATTTTTTTTATTAAACTTCACAACAGTTCAGTAACCATGGCGCTGAAGTAAAGCTCGCGACTTGTAGCTTCGCTGGAGACTGGCGAAGCAGCTACACAGCCATCACAGGTGCACGTGAAAGGCGCTGGCCGAAATGCAGTTCGGTACTCACGCATATGAACGAGACCACGCAGCTGAAGGCGAAGAGGAGCAAGTTTACGAAAACGAGCGGCACCCTGCGCCACGGGCTGACGTCGATAATCAACGTTGACTGGTCGCCCTTCGGCGTTGGAATCCTCTTGACCATGGTTGGCTTCTTCTTCTAATTAAGCGTGCAGCAAACACGCTCGCCCGCGCTAATCATCTACTTCCTCCTCTCTGTTCATTTACTGCGGCGTGGATCCTCGTTCAAGCTAACAGTAGGGGACATAGAGAGAGAGACCGACAAAAATATATTTACTGTCGTCGTAAGGTTGGAGGGTACAGCCCTTAGTCCAGGGCTGCAATGGCCATGGCGATGCCGAGGTCCTGACGACCTCAACAAACGCCAAGTACGCCATGCGCCTCACCTTGTGCTGCAGTTTTGTATACAATTCCTATATATAGAGGGCGTTGTGAGCGCACCCTTACTCGTTTCTGTACTGCCCACGAACATCATGCGAACAGTTTTCATTCCGAATAAATTAACAGCAATCCAATTTGCAGTTACCATTGCTAAAGTGTTACATTATGGCTATCAGTGTGTTTGTGCAGCGTTTCAACTCCAGTAAAGCTGCAAGCCTAGGCACTCATCGCAAGGGCGTGTACCTCTGTGTAAGAAAACTATATTATCTGTATACGGGAACTGTGCCACCCAACATACATTGCAGTAGTTGAAGTGCAAAAGCCGTAAAAAGTGGAAAAGCGAGTTTGTAGAAAGTGCTATACTTCAAGTGACAGAAGACGCCATCGCACAAATAGTGACCACCTTTATGTAATTTTTAAAACGCAAACTTTCTTGACTTGCAAAAAGAATTTCATATTTGTGTTAGCTTTCCAAGCTTTCTTGCTCCTTTGTGGGAAGAATACTACACTGCTAAGTATAGCGCAGCTTCTTTCGTATGTCGTTCTACTTAGCGGCCAAATTTAGTCCTAATAAACGACCCCAAACGCCCTCAACTTGAGCGCTTCTTGCAACCACTTCTCCGTAAAAGCGGAGGTGCCGTAACTTCGGCTTACTTTCGCTGCAACATAAAACTATAGCTCACAAGCAGCTATTAGAGCACAGCATCAAAACCAATGGCAAACAGAGAGGGGCTTCACTGTGGCGTTGTTATCATCTTATTAGCGTTCTATTTTGTGCTTCGTTTTAAAACTAGTCAAAGATAATTGAGCAGTACTTTCTTACTACCTGCGATAATTTCCTCTTTGAGCAAGTAGAAAAGCAGTATAGCCTGCCTTCCTGGTATACAGGGCAATTTCATATATTTTATATCAATTTGCCTAAAATGAAATGCTTGCTATTTTATGTGTCCATTTCAAGCACGTGTGGGTAGAGCTGGTGCGGTGAAGGATTTCGATTAGGTTACGTGGTCGCGTGCGACCACCGATCGCACAAATGCATAGGGGACATTGAGAGAGAGATTGCGATGTAGGTATACTCATAATATCTAAGCTGCTTACTGGCGTCATCTTATTTTGTCTATTCAGCTATACCAGTCAGCCGAGCCCATAGGTCGCTCCGGCGAAAAAACATCGTTAGCGCCACTGGTAACGACTCGGAGCACAGGATGTACGCTCACTGAATTTTTTTTTTCACTTTCCTATTAATTTTTTCTATTGCATTTTTTTTCTCTCGGTATAATTTTAGTTTATTTCGTCAATAATTAAATCAGTTAAGCTCGCGAGTGTAATTTACACTGCCACTTCATTGACCTAAGCCAAACTAGCTGAAGCGGAAGTGACGAAAGAGTTTGAAAGCACGCACGCAGCACGTCAACGCTATTTCCAAGTCTCATTGATTTATTTTTCATCAGGTTTCTATTTTATAGTTTACCTTTCAACGAAAATAGGGATATACACCTTATATATGCATATATACCTTGTTTTGTACAACAAAGTCTAGCAGGCATCCATATATTTGCGAATGGCAGTTCCATAGGCAGTCATCATTTACTCAAAGCTTGCACAAGGCAAGAATTTCCAGACAAAGCCAACCTGAGATACCTACCTCATTGCATTTCATTTTATTTATTTTTTTCCCAAGTACTCAGTATAAAAGCATGTTCTTTGTGACACTGTTCTTCATTGCCCAAATGAAGAACAGTGTCCTGACCATGGCATACTAATCTTCTAAGTGCTGCTGAATGTTCACGATAAGAGTGATGAAGATGTGGCTTTCACATGGGCTCCCCAGATTCTCATTGTAATGAAACCTCATGTTATATGGATCCAAGCGCACCATTTACCATTCCAGAATAGAGAGAATAGGCAGCTGTTGTTGATGTACGAGCACTCGTCAGAGTGCCCGTTGCAGGTGGCTCGAGAAACGAAAAGTGCATGTTACTCTGTAAAGGCAGCGCTCCTTGCGTGGACGAGCTTCGCCGATCGTACCTTCTATAAATTTCAGAAGCGACACTAGCATCGCGACGCAGATTTTCATGTGAAATATACGCCCAATTCACTTACCCTTACATTCTAACCTCAAGGAAACAACGTGGAACAACGGCAAGTAACGTACTCTGCTTTTTATTTCGTGTTACAGACTGCCTTCCATTAGCAAATCACAGTTTGTGCTTGCGTTCATGTGAACCTACCACAACGTCTAAATAATTACTACATATAATGTTGTTGCTAGGACTGGTATGAGTGAGCCGACAATAAGATCTCCTCTCCAACGCGACATGACGCTCCAATATGAATGATCAATCATTCTGCGCACGCCTGTTACATCGAACTATTTTGTATGTTTCTGGCGGCTGGTCGCTTCCAGCAGCTATATTGCATCAACATACCGTGAAATGTCGCTTTCCACTGCTTGGGCTCATACTTGGGCTCGCACTATACAATGCTAGCATTGTATAGTGCGAAAAGTATCGGCATTGTACTGAAGTCGCTACGGCTGACGCCAACAGCCCTATTGGGAGATAGGAGATAGACAGTGCTTTGGTGGCTATGTGCACCTACTGCACAGGCAGGCGCTCTGCTTTATGTATGAGCGGTCTATGCGCCCTCAATAGCCACTAACCGGGCGTCCATCGGCTACTGAGACAGAGAGAGTGTATTTATTTGAAGGAAGACGGAAAGGCCAGCCTGAACTAGCGTGCTATAGCGTACCATTCTGAACAGGGGAGAGGTAACGAGCACACGAAAGTTTGATGAGATATGCTGATCACATAGAAAAGAGATGCACAACAGTGGAAGCAAGTTAATTATTCCGTTGCTAACCAAAAGAGTTCCAAAATGTCATTCATAATTGTATAGTCCAAGAAGCCGCTGGGCTCAAGATCTTGGCTGTAGTCACTAATTCAAATAAACCTTCAGAAAGCGGCATAGAGGAGATTCTGGTATCTGCGCTTCTCGTTCGCGCGCAGCAGCCCTTCGGCTGGGTCCGTGCGTGTATGCGGTGAATTTCTCCGATAACAGTGTCGAATTCCCGTGCAGATGGCCGAGGGGTCTACGACAGACACCTCATATGCCCCCAAGGTGCTGCGCTCAGTGACGGGCGACAGAGACGCATGGTATTCGTGTACCGGTCCCGATCAGGCCTGCGTCTTGGTTATTTACACCGGCGGTACGATCGGCATGGTCAAGGACGAAAAAGGGCGTACGTTTGAAAGTTATTTTTAACTCCCTGTTTGTCTACTTCTGTGTAACCTAGCAGCAATAGCGCAGGCACTTTATATGCAGGTGCAGCCTTAAAAGCAATCTAAGTGTGCTCAAAATAAACCGGAGCCTTCAGATTCAGTCTCCTTTTCTGGTTACTTCTTGTTTTAAACGTTAAACATTATTGCATAATCAATTGGTTACTTATCCTTCGTAGTTCTCAAGCCGGCACCGGGTATCCTGGACAAGCGCCTGCGTGAGTTTCCGCAGCTACATGACGAGGAGTACATGAGGAGCCAATTCGGTGATTGCGAAAACTGTCCACTAGTGTTACCGTAAGTGAACTTCCCAAGGTTGAGGGCTGGGCGTGTTGGTATAGCTTATTAGAGGCTTGATTGCGCAACATTTGGACGACACACACGGGAGAGAAATACACCCACCACAGAGCGCTACTTGCAACTATCGTTTTATTCACTTGTCAATTGAATAAATACTGGAAAATACTCGGGGAGGGGGGGAGGGGGGATGGTAACAACAAAAGCAAAAAGATTTTTACAAACATGGCCATCTACCAATGCCAAGCCATCTTTGTCATGTGATCATTTTTGACATCGCAAAAAAGGAACCAAGTTACGCAATTCCAGATTAGCGCGTAAGGAAATGTGTTACCTTTGCACTAAGGGAGACTCATGGCATGCTCACGCACATACTTCCCAAACATGCAATTTCAGCGGCTTCGATTATTTCTGGCGTCATTTGGCAGCCATCTTTGCTCACAATCTTGCATTTAATAAAGAATGGCCGACATCCGCAATCTCTACAATGTATCCCAAGGTGTCCGGCGACAGCTTTTGAAACGTTATAGTCATGCACCTTTAATATTTCATTCAAACATCGTCCAGTCTGTCCGGTATAGTTTCTGCCGCACTGAAGTGGAATAGAGTATACCACTCTCTTAGAGCAGTCGACGAACTTTTTCCTGTGTTGTGTTTCACAGTCTCGTTTCTGTATGGCACCTGGGTTTACCTTTGCACACATGCTCAGCAATTTTTCCGGTGCGAAAAACACCACTTTTACATCGCATCTTTTACCAAGTTTCTTAACTCGGTGCGCAATCGAATGGATATAAGGCATCACCACTATTTTTTGTCGTGTGCTTGGACCACCAGTCTCCTTCCCAGATAATGGTGCCCTGATTTCGATTCCCTTGAGCAAACATCGTGCCACAGATACTAATACAAGGAACGGATAACCTGCCCCCGTGAGCCTACGCGTTTGCTGCCGAAAGCTGTCAGCAACGCTGTGATGGCACGATTTTTGCTACCCGTTTCTGTAACATGACTTAACTATGGCTCGTTTTACGACTTTCGAATGAGCAGATTCGAAGGGCAAAAGAGGCTTATTTTCACGCGGTTCGTATTGCCAACAATAACTGGAGCCCAGATTTAGTTTTAAGTCAAGAAACCTAATTGATCCAGCGTCTGGCTCTTCATTTGTGATCACCAATGGCTCTAGCCCCTCTCTGAAAATTCTTTCTAGGCATGTCAACCGCGATTGAGTCATGTTTTTAACATTTTCCACTAGAACTAAATAATCATCAACAAACCTGAACATACGAGCAACCCGTGAACTCATGAGGCGCGCCGCTAGGGTTCTGTCAATGTTGGCTAGGAGCAAGTCGCTCGGAATCGGTGCGATAGACGATCCTATACATATTCCTTGTTTCTGAAGAGGAGGAGGAGGAGAAACATTTATTAAAAAGAAAGGACAAGCAGGTGTCTTTCTGCTTGTGCGGGAGGCGCCCTTAGTCCAGGGCTCCTGCGGCTCTTGCTGTCTCCCGGGCCCGCCGCACCAGTTGCTGCTGGTTACGAGGGTCCGAACTAGTCAGCACGGCCTCCCACTGCTCGGGTGTGGGGTTGGGTATTTGCGGGGCCGCCTTCACGTTGGGGCACGCCCATGTGGTGTGATATAGGGAGGCGTAATCATTACAAAGGGGACATTTGTATGAATATAGTGTAGGGTGTATTGCGTGTAGTCTGCTTAGATGGGGGTATGTGTTGGTTTGTAGTTGTCGCCATGTTACGGCGTCTTCACGTGAGAGGGTCTTGTGTGGAGGCGGGTATTGTCGTCTGTTCAATCTGTGGTGTTGTAGTATGGCGTTGTATTGTAAAGGTACGGGCTCCATGGAGGCGGCCGTATCCCTCTCTTGTGGCGCCCGGGAGGCATGAGCTCGGGCTACAGCGTGCGCACGCTGATTTCCACGGAGGGACTCGTGTCCTGGAGTCCACACTATTTCAACGTCCGGCAATTGGGAGGCTTGTTTGAGGAGTCGGTGGGCTATTGAAGATATTCTGCCTCTCGCGTAGCTACGGCAAGCTGCCTGGGAGTCAGTAATGATTGTGACGTACTCGTTGGTCGGACTAGAGGTGATGGCCAAGGCGATGGCTGTCTCCTCCGCTACGAGGGCGCTGGCAGTGCGGACCGTCATCGAGACCACCTCTTGTAGGTTACAGTCGACAACGCTGGCCGTCATGGCTGCCTTTTGGGGGTACTGCGCGGCATCTGTGTATAGTGTGGTGGGGAGACTGCCATATTTTGTCTGTAGAGTTTTTGCGCGAGCTTGGCGACGATCGGCATGATGTTCCGGGTGCATGCTTCTGGGGATAGGGGCTACCTTGATGTGTTCCCGGAAGTTGGGGGCCAGATGAATTGCTTGTTCGTGGCCTTTGCCGTGTGTGGGGTAGCCTAGGCGCGCTAGGACTGTCCTTCCTGTTGGTGTGAGGGCTAGTCGTTCTCGTTTCCATTCCAAGACACGTAGGTGGATCTTAAGTACAAGGACAACAACTCTAAAAAGGCTTCAAGATGCATCTGTGAATCATTTTGAAAGGCAACGTTTCCGTAATTGTCAATACATTGTTCAATGCACAGCAAGAGCTCTTTGTGAGGAATAGAGTAAAATAAGTCTTTCACATAAAAAGAGTAAGCCAAATAAATACCCCTTGCCACAATTTTTCTCGTAGGAACGCAATAACTTGCTCAGAATTTTTTATTAAGAAGGGGTCGTCAACTTCCAGTAATTTTAACCTGGTCTGCAGGAACGAGGCTACCGGCAACTACCAGGTGTCTTTAGCAGTGACAGTTACCCTAAGCGGGCAGTCCACTTTATGGGTCTTTGCTGTGAAGAACATTTGTAAGCTTAATTTTCTCTTTTTATCAAGAGACTGATTCAGATTATCTAGTTTCCGTCTGACGCACAACTTCTTAGGTTCATTTTTTACTTTATACAAACAGACACTGGTGCGGCAATCAAAAGTCGCTCTGATGGCTTCTGTTGCTTTAGATAAATACAATTCCTTGGGTAACACCAAGAAGCCTCCTTCTGTATCGGCCGGAACTAAAGCCAGCGAATGTTCCTTTAGGTAGGACACTGCTTTTTTGACAGGAACAACGTCCATAGGTGTCTTGTGTCTCAGCAAAACGTCGATGCCTTCGGGCAAACAGCGGTCAGATTCACTTTCCGGAGCCAACTTGGACACGCGCTTGACGATGCCCAGACGAGATGGCGGAGAGAGCTTAGGTTGAACGCCAAACTATGCTCCCTTCGAAAGAACGTCCTTGATGATTTCCGGTAGGGCCACCTCGCCTCGTATGTCGATAGGAGCCAATGAGGAGGCGGTCTTTTGCTTCATCGACGCTGTTAGCTGCGAAAGCGTCTGCATCCACATGAATTCAGCTGTCGCATCCGCCAGGTTCCTAAATCTACGCCAGTCACGCTTGCCTCTTTGAGAACCTGATCCATGCACACGTAAGAAGAGGCAGTCCTTGAAGGAACGTACTTGCTTGTGGCATTCGGAGTGCAGAAGCTTGCATACCCGCATTCCCTTTGACTGCGACGGTGCAATGCCCCCGAAGAGAAGTAGTACTTCTGGAGTTAGCTGGTTCATCCGTATGTGAAAAGCCAGAATTCGTGCTCGGCAGGTGGCGACGGCAATGAGGATGCCATGAGTCTCCCTTAGTGCAAAGGAAACAGATTTCCTTACGCGCCAATCTGGAATTTTGTATCGTGGTTCCTTTTTTATCGATGTCAAAAATGATCACATGCCAAAGCTGGCTTGGCATTGGTAGATGGCCATGTTTGTAAAAATCTCTTTATTTTTGTTGTTACCCTCCCCCTCCCCCCAAGTATCTTCCAGTATTTATTCCATTGACAAGGGAATAAAACGATGGTTGCAAGTAGCGCTCTGTGGTGTGTATTTCTTTTCTGCGTGTGTCGTCCAAATGTTGCGCAATCAAACCTCTAATAAAACAGTTAACTTCATTTTACACGAATTCATCATTAGAAGCCGCAAAATTGTTCCAGCACACTCATACCTATGGCGACATTAATGTGCACTTTACCTGCGGCACCGCACCGTGGCACACTGTAGCATCTGGACTGAAAGATGTCCGAGTGTGTCGTGTTGAAGAAATAGAAAAGTAGGGGTAGAATGGGGGGGGGAGGGGGTGACCCCTGCACTGCTACGCAAACGTAATGCAAAAAAAAACATTTTTTTTTCAAATTCCCAAAACATGCTTGTACGCGAGAATGGTTCGTTAGAGCAGATCGCAGCCACCCTTGATGCTAGGCATATTTTTAGTGAAGGCGGTCGTTAAATAAGGAAACGCACTTAGAAGGAAAAGAGGAATAAAGCTTTGTGAATCCGGCCTTATGATCATAGCAAGAGGTGTTATGGAACGAAGTCGCTGACGAACGCTGTAAACACTTTTCTTGTGCGAGGTACGTCGTTGTTCGATTTATCTACCAATCTTCATAAGTCAGCTCTTTATGCCCTAGTTTGATGGCACGAAAGAATTGACCTTGGGCGTGATCAGAGATTGTTGTTCGAAACGCACGATCAGTTTGCCTTCAGTTTCGGCTCATGCGACGGCTAACGACTCGGCGTGGCCTAGGCCACTTGCGTGAGGCGAAACTGAACGCAAACGCAACGTGCACTTCGAACAACGATCTCCTATCACACTTGTTTCTGAAACGACTGGCTATCTGAAAATGCAGAACTGTGGCGCAGATCGTGCACCTGTTTCGCATGGTCTTGCGTCTTCAGGTTATTGATGGTGCATGGACATGCAGGGCATCCCAGCTAACTTTAGTCAAAGTTTAAAGTCAAAACTTTAGTCAAAGTTTAAAAATACGCGAGCGCCACGTAGCTGGGCAGAACAAAGGTAATGTTGTTTGCCGTGGCTTCAGCGACGGCAAACAAAATTGAGTGTATTTGAGTGTATCACTCAAATTATTTAATTATTTAGTTAAGCAACCTCTCAAATATTATAATTAGATGAAAGGTGTCAATGAGAAAATCGTAGAGCGACATCAAGAACTCCCGATACAGCTTTCTGTTGCTCAATACGTGCTACATAAAAGTGTTTTGCTGAGCGTGAAAGAAGCTCAAAAATTCACACGTAATTGTCACGGGACTGGCCGCTCGAGGCACATTGCGTGCATTCGCGGGCTCCTTTCACGCTCGGAAAAACACTTTTGTATAGCAGGCATTGAGCAACAGAAAGCTCTATAGGGAGTTTTTCATGTCGCTCTATTTTCTAACTGACACTTTTCATCCAATTATATTATTTGACAAGTTGATTAATCAATTAAGACTAATTATAAAATTAGGCGGGATGAAATAAATAGTTTGAGTATCTACAAGCGATGGCAAGCAACATTTCCTTTGTTCTCTCCAGCCACGTGGCATTTGTGTATTTTTAAAATCTGGCTAAAGTTTACTGGGGCACCCTGTATAAACTCTGCATGTCAGATGCATGGACTCGCTCAACGAAACAACACTAAGTTCATAACTTTCTGCTTAGATGGCCTAATGCAATAAGCTTACCCTGTAAACTCCACCGCATCCTTCTCCACTCACCAAAACGTTTCCTTCGTAGTACCAGCATTGCAACTTCTAATATAGAAGCTTGCCTTCATTCTATAAAGCCATTATTCTAAATACAAGATTGCGTGTTCTGTATGTTCTTCTTTGCGTTTAAAATGTCTGCCTATCTCTTTCTTGGGTCTTTGCCACTTTTTGCTCTTTCCCCTGCAGAGTGAATTCTTGGAGAATACAGGCAGTGGAAAAAGACTTTCCAATAAACGGCTTTCTTTCTCCATTCTTATCCCATTTCTTTTTCTGTTCCTGCAGGCCGACAGGAGATCCGCGACGGGTTATTTACTCTATATCGGAGTACAGTGTGCTCATAGACTCTTCTAACATCACGGTTAATGACTGGACGAAAATTGCCATCGACATTAAGGTGATAACTTTATTCCGAAGATCATAAAACGATCTGCCTGCGACTACTGAAATATGCTTTGTATGATTTGTATGCGTTGAGTGCGCTTTGTATGCCTATATGCTTCGTAAATAGGATTTGTACTGTTTTCATGCTCATTGTTGTACCCACTCCTGCTTGGGCCCAGAAGGGACCTGCAGTATCTGTAACTAAAATCAATAAATAAATATTTAGCCAAATTGAGAAGATAAGTTTAACAGTGAAATGTTCTACAAACGAGTCCATATGCCAGATAATAGCAAGCAAGTGTATATCCCAGCTTAAATTTTAGAAATGAGGCTGCATTTTACAAATTCACAAAATTATTTATTTTAAACTTTCTACATATAGCCACATTGTCAGTCAAGCCACACAGCTGCTCCGCTAGAGCCCGGTTCATGCCAAGATGGAATTCTTACATCTGTTTCAATCGAGGCAGTTGCTTCAGAAGGCTTTTTATATTATCACAACAAAGATATCCTATATAGAGATCTTGTGACTAATGGAAATGCTAGCATTGCCACATACTTAGAGGAGTCCTACTCAATGACCCGTAATCACAAAGCACTTGGTACGCTAGTGCACAGGCGACAGCCAATAGTGTTAACGAACATGTTCCCAGAGTAAAGCATTTGGCTATACACACCAGTGAATAACCAAACGGCTTTTTGGCCCATGCTATATGAATAAAGCTGTAATCTCAAATAATTTATGCCTACTCTTAATTTGCCTTATCTTTCTTGACTTCACTGTATATATTCAGTGTCTCACAATAATGAAGTCAGTCCAGAGTCAGCGCTCTTTCAATATTTTCCAGTTTGTTATCTCCTAAACCATTCGCGCACTATAGTGGAAACCATCGCAATGAGCCACCACCCGAGCTTCCGCGCTTAAAACACGCGGGAGCTCATGGGCATTCTTTATTCCCCCGCGGCTCAGGTCTCCAGCCTTCTCCTCAAAAATTCATATCTCTGTGCGCAGGATAACTATGACTCATACGATGGCTTCGTCATCCTTCACGGCACGGACACCATGGCGTACACATCGTCTGCTCTCTCCTTTCTTCTTGAGTCTCTTGGCAAATCAGTCATCCTCACCGGCGCACAGGTACTGAAAGGCAAAAATGTTTCGTAATTGTGCGGTTATTTCTCCTCACGCACATCAAGCGCACATCAATAAAAAGAACTGAAGTTATGCTGCAATATAACACCCCTCAAATCACGAATGCATCACTTCTAACTAAAAAAATATTTTACGTGCGAGGAAAACATGCTAAGCCCCAAAGCAGTCCAACCGACAAGCCTAAGTGTTTACCCCAATGTCTTCAGTGCCTAACTCAACGCTGCGTTCCATAAGGCATCAGGTGGTAGTTTCACAGATACTGAGACTGCGCGAAGATTATTGATCACTTTAAGTATTGCTCGGAATCCACTGGAAAAACAGCAGCAAGATATACAGAAATTTTTTCGTGCTTCTTTTTGCTGCAATAAAAGCTGAAAAAAAAAACTAGTTCTAAAATCGAGGGAAAACACGGTGAAGGCGGGAACTGGAAATTGAAGACGATGAGCGAAACGAGAACAAGGTTATAGCGGGACACAACGTTTCGACGAGTGGACTTGTCTTTTTCAAGGTTGCCTTGAAAAATACAAGTCCACTTGTGGAAATAATGGCTCTCGCTTTTACCTTGTTCTCGCTCAGCTCTAAAATGGGTGATTTACGGGAGCGACGACATCCTGATGGCGGTTATGGCGGGAGTGCCATTGAAGTTATCAAAATAAAGCATTTCACTGTCACTTTTTACAAAGTCAAGGCATGTCTTGCTTGTCAAAAAAAAAAGAAAGAACACCGGGAGGGATCCTTCGAATACACTGATGTAATAAAATATAATTCCACGACTTGTTTCTTGTCCCTCTTTAGTATCCCCTTTAAAAGGGTCTCCCGAAGCAGATAAATGCTTTCTGCGTTTCAAATACTGCATTGGTGTCGTAGCTTCTTTCCTTATAATAATCTCTGAATAGGTTGCGTTGACAATGACTATCTTCGTATTGTAAATGCTCATTGCTGGTATTTTATCCAGCTCACGTCATGGTTATCGCTTGTGTTACAAGCTGATAATATAGGCTTCCTGCATTTGCTTTATCTGCCGGAAAGACAGAGCAGAATAAAATGTGTAACTGTGTTTTGTTTTGTTTTAGTTTTTTTACTTTGCTTCGCTAATGTACATTTCAGTAAACGGAATAATTCGAAGCAAGTTATGCACATAGGCAGCCGCAACGTTTTTCGAATCTCATATTTCTCAATAACAATTCATCCCAATAATATATGATCATTTTTAAAAATGGATGCTGGCTCTGCATTATGTGTGTATAATAAAATAAAATTATTGCAGTGATATAAAGCAGTCACAACATTCTGGATAGTAACATGTGAAGGCACTGACGGATTCAATCAGCAATCAGGCATTCATGAAAAGAAGGGAATGAAAGAACGCGTAAAAATTTGGCATAACGTTGCACTCCTTATAAGAAGCCAAAGCGTCATTGCTTTTAAAGTGGATGATCACAAGAAAGTTAACTCAAATTTGCCCCGCACAGTCGCGTGTGGCTCATAGATTTTCATTTGTTTCTTTAATTTAATTTATTGACTCTACGACAAAAATCAATTATCGCAGCGCTACTAGTGTTACCATATCTGTAATGGCATTACCGAGGCTACAACCGGGACTATACCGACAAAATGCACTGCTTTGAGGCAAACCAGCACAAGTAGAGTGCACTTCAACACATTCTTATGAATTATTTTACAGCTGGATTTACTCTGAGAATATTCAATGCATTTGGCGTTCAGGTTTCTCCTTTTGTCCAAAAAATTGCGCCGTGCCATTGTCACGCTCAAGAATGGCTCTTCCACAAAAAAAAAAGAATGTCCAGCGTAAATTTACTGGATTCTGTTAAAACTCACATGCTGTCTACCATTATTTAGGAAAACTTTTTTCTGAAGCCATTTTTATATGAAAAAGCAATTTGATTTTATTCTTATATAGCACGTGAATGTCGTAGTTCTAGCTTTAGCGTTATATTGGGGCAGTTTATCATTTACTGACAAGAAAAGGAGTCAGTACGTAAGCAGCTTGGGAAGCACCCCTTTCGCCCTCCCCCTCCTTCCCGCACTTATTCTTGAAACAAAGCGTCTTTCTGGAGCATTTATTTTCCCTATGGAGAAGAGCTCAGCCCTGGCCATGGCATTCAGACAACGTTCTACATAATACGCCTCGGAGAAACTCTGTTTCTCGCATGCTTCACAAGTGTTTTCACGTTTAGACATTGTGTTTTGCCATACAGCGCAAAGTAAGAGGAGGAAGAAGCATTATGTACTTCATTCATCCAAAAAACTTTATTCAGTGCCCTGCGATTTCGTGGGATGGGCCTGGACCCCGCCTAGGTTTCGGGCAAGGGTTGTTGGCTCTTGGCGGCTTTCTCGGCTCGCTGGACGGCCAAGAGTTGGTGCTGCTCGTCCGAGCTGAGCAACACAGCCTCCCAGCGCGCGCGGAGGCTATTGCTGTTTGAGGCAGCATCACCGTTATTCTGTATTACAACCGTACATTCCCATAGCATGATCCAGGGTGGCTCTAGGGTCGCAATGCCTGCACTTGTTAGTCGTGTATAAATCTGGGTGTACTAGGTGCATAATAGCTGGACTCGGATAGGATCTGGTCTGTCAGTGCCGCCATTCGACAGACTGATTTTTGCTTAATTTTGGTTGCGGTGGCGAGAATGTACGCCTCTGCAACCTATGGTGTTGTGTAATTTCGTGAAATCTGCTCATTCGGTCTTCCTACTCCCACTCATCGGTAGTCGGGGAGGCAGGGCTAATCCAGGCTCGGTTCGTAAGCTCTCAAGCCCATGCGGAGCGCCGCCTCATTGCTACCGTCTAGTAGTGTGTGAGAGGGAGTGCAGATGAGATCTACACTTTTGTCGTGGTTATTAGCTAATTTTCGGAGCTGTAGTGCCTCTGGGGAGACTCGACCGTTGGCGAAGTTTCGTATGGCCGTCTGGGAATCACTGATAATTATGCCTGCTTGTGTTTGTGCAATGGCTAGCACGATAGCTATTTCCTCTGCAGTTTGTGCGTGTAGCGTGTTGACTGTAGCGCTCGTTGTGCATTTTTCCTCGTAATTTATCACCACTGCTGTGTAGGCACGCATGTGTCTGTATCGAGCTGCGTCTACAAATGTGGTGTCCTTGCTGTTACCGAATTTCTTGTGCATATTGCGTGCTCTGCTTTCCCGTCTACCCTGACGGTGAGTACAATGCATATTCTTGGGTATTGGAGGGATGGTTATCATGTCTCTGATGTGTCTGGGCATATCTACTTTGACGCCATATTGGGTATGATACCTTACACCTAGGCGATCCAATATTTGCCTACCTGTTTTAGTTTTGGGCAGGCCTTCGTATTGGTGCTATTCGTTGTGCCTTGATTAGCTCATCCAGTGTATTGTGGAGACCAAGCTGCAATAGTCTATCGTGGCTGGTGGGGATGGAGATTCCGATTTCTTGCTTGTAGATTTTTCTGATGCTCTTCTGGCTGACCTCCCTGCCTTTCCTGTCCTTGCTTTCTCTCTCTCTCTCTCTCTCTCTCTCTTTCTGATTAAGCATTCTAATTTGTATTTTTCTGACGAGTACCATAGAAGGTATGATGCCACTTATACTATTCTGCTTATTACGAACGCTTGGACTAGTTTAAGCAGATTGCCTTCTTTCATTCCACTATGTTTGTTGACTATTCGTTTAGGTAGCCGCATGATTTGAGATATTATATTGTCTAATTTGCGTATGGTCTCTCCATTGTAGCCGCTACTTTCAATGATGCGGCCCAATACTCTGATCTTGAGTAAAACTCTTGCTTGGGCTAGTTGGTTCATGCTTGAACGAGTAAAGGCAAGACACAAAAGATCAGGACTGAAGAAGAACACAAACGACAGGACCGGCGCCGGTCCTGCCGTTTGTGTTCTTCATCAGTCCTGGTTATTTGCGCCTTGCCTTTACTCATTCAAACTCTGATCTTGTCAACCTTGGGTATGGGCGTACCACCTGCCGTAGTTAGGTGAATTTGCGGATTGTTTCGTCCTTCGTAGTTCCGTGGTTTTCGGCCAGGTCACGTTGGTGCATAAATGAGGAGCTCAGATTTCTCTGCCGACCACGCCAGTCCGGTTCCTGCTAGGTATTGTTCAACTGCTTCTATTGCACGTTGTAATGTGTTTTTCAACCTGTCCATCGTTTCCATCGTTCACCCAGTGGGCGATATCGTCAGCGTAGATGGTATAATTGAGGCCATCGAGTTCCTGTAGCTTTGCTGGTAATCCAATAAGAGCCAGGTTAAACAGCATCGGTGATATTACCGAACCTTGGGGTGCACCTGCGCTTCGATCTGTAGTTCTTCGGAGTTAAGGTCTTCTATCTTTTGAATCCTGAGGAAAGTAAAGCCACGTACAGACAAAACATAAACAAAATCTTACATGCATATGACAAAACTGGAGCCGCTTTTATCCATGAGATAGCCGCAAGGTATTCATCTCGGGCTAAGCCAACAATTCACCCAGATTACACAGGCACCAAAAACAGACAATTAGACAAAGAGATTAGCAAGGCGGAATTGAGAGCAGCTCTACAAAAGGCTTAACACTACATCCGCTCCGGGACGGACGGAATAACAAACAAGACAATCCGAAATCTCGATGATGCCTCTCTAGAACAACTTACCAAGTATATAAACGAATGCTGGCAATCAGGTGCAATACCACAACAATGAAAAACGGCCCAGATTATTCTGATGTATAAACCAGGCAAGCGGCTGCAGTTGGAGAACCTGAGACTCATTTCACTCACGTCCTGTGTAGGCAAACTCATGAAGCGCGTTGTCCTAACGAGACTGACCAACTATATCGAGGATAATGACGTTCCCCCCCCCCTACAATGTTGGGCTTCCGGAGAAACTTGCCCACACAGGATGCAATGCTGCAACTTGAGCATCAAATTATAGATAACACAAGTCCGAACACCAAAGCTATCTTTAGGATTGGACCTGAAGAAAGCTTTTGACAGTGTTATGCACGAAACAATACTAAACAGAATAAATGAGCTAGGCCAAGGTCAGCGAGTATACGAGACTTCCATACTAACAGAAAGTCAATATGTAATTGATACAATTTTTTCGCACTGCGGAATACCCCACATGTTAATAAGCAATATGATCACTTAACCTTGAGTGCTAATCAAATGCTTGTCGCTTCCTTGTAGTTGCTTTTAGCGGATCGTTATTTACACATGCATCTTATTTCTTTCTGCATTCACTTTTGTGTGTTTCACTGCAGATTCCTGTATTCGAAACTCGTAGCGACGGGAGGGATAACTTGCTGAATGCCCTGATATTAGCTGGGAACTACGTAATACCGGAAGTAAGTACAGATAAGTAAGATTTCTCGTTAAATAAAATAGTCCCTTTAGACGCTGTGTGCATAGTTGTGAACGCCAAGATAGTACATAAAAAAGCAATATCACTGAAGAAAACAGGGATCTTTAAAACTTGTCGCGTGCATCCTTAAGCACTCATTATTTTACGCAATAAACACGATGTTCTATATCAGCCATATTTTACGAGTAACTAGTGTTACGATGGCCAAGCGGAGAAGCGACCTTCCAGCCTCTCCTGCCCTACTGCGACGAATCGCTTCGTTGAGCTAGTAATACGTCCCGTAGGAGAGACCAACGGCGACATCATGGCGAGACACGTTTTGAAAAATACGTGATCGATGGATGTCACCCGGCCACCAACCACGACCCCGCTGGCTGCAAGAAACTCCTAGGAAAGGGTGTACCTCGCGGCAACTACTAGCCGCCAAGGCTGTTCAAGAGTGATTGCAACTCGGTGACGGCTGCGCCATCCCAGGAACCAAGACGCACCAGATTCAGTCAAACATGACAGCTTGGATCTACGAAGATCCCCTCTTTTCTCTGGGTCAATGAACTGGGTGCGCCTGGGGTTATTTTGCCTGTTGTGTTTCGTAAACAAGTGTACTCCAATTCAGATGTGGTAGTATTTGCTGACGTATCTTGGAATGCTCTCCCAGAAAGATGTCTGACTTGTAGCTGATGCTACAAGAACAATGTACAAGAACAATTCAAGGCTGTGCTACGTGCTCCGGTCGGTACGGCTACCTCTTCTTTTACTTGAATAAGTTTACTTTTCCTACGTAAATAAACCCCCTGTTCCGTTCCTCCAACCTCTCAACCTCGTAATCATCACTGAAGAAGCAACCTTCATCAGCCGGGCGACGGCGTGGGCCCGCTTAGCCTCCGTGTGACGCCCCGGTAGCGTAGGCTATCTACCTACCCGTTATGAGACGGGCAGATAGATAGATAGATAGATAGATAGATAGATAGATAGATAGATAGATAGATAGATAGATAGATAGATAGATAGATAGATAGATAGATAGATAGATAGATAGACAGACAGACAGACAGACAGACAGACAGACAGACAGACAGACAGACAGACAGACAGACAGACAGACAGACAGACAGACAGACAGACAGACAGACAGACAGACAGATAGATAGATAGATAGATAGATAGATAGATAGATAGATAGATAGATAGATAGATAGATAGATAGATAGATAGATAGATAGATAGATAGATAGATAGATAGATAGATAGATAGATAGATAGATAGATAGATAGATAGATAGATAGATAGATAGATAGACAGATAGATAGGTCGCATAGGGTAGAGAGCGACACAGACTCCGAGAGTGAGGCTAGACTCTGTGACCATGAACCCCGAATCCTACACTAGATATGTGCTATCCAACTACGGTACAGATAAAGTTGTTTATATTATCATTGTTTATATTATATTATCATATTAGCGTAAGGGCACCGAATAGGTGTTGTGTTAACGTGGCACTACTTGGATCGCATCCGGCACAGGGACTCCCCGGACTGTGACGCGTGCAAAATACCTGAGACAGTGCAGCACACATACTTGTCGCTGATCCCTTGAGTAATTGTGAACGGCTTCGATTGGTATCTACGTTAGCGTAAACTAACAACAGGTTCTTCAGTGAAAAAGTGTTACTTGGCCATCCGCCGGACATATGAATTAAGCGAGCCTTCAAAGTTCTTCGTCAAGGTCGAGTATTTATTTAACACAGACCTTTATTCAAGGCTGTGAACAGGCCTTTCGCTTGACTGTCCTCATCATTACTCCTCAATCCCCTATTTTATCCCCTTTCCTTTCCTCGTGAGAAGAGTAGCAGGCTGGTTGACTCTCACTCTCCTTAATATTTTTACGTGTAGAATGACAAGGCGGAAGAGGCTATTTACTGGCTACTTACACTGGACTGGAGCCAGAGCACCAGTCCGACATTCGCTCGCGCCAAGGGCACAGACCCACTTCGTCGTCGTTCTCGCGGCGGCTCGTCTCTTGAGCATCTCCCGATAATAACGTAATACTACTCCCCCCCCCCCCCATGGCAAAAGCGCCGTCACGGTGCTGTTAAATATCCAAGGCGCGTGGAGAATTGTAGGGCTTGAGTCGGGCGACGTGGACAATGTCACTAGTTTTCACAGCGGAGGACGTAGTGGGCGTGGCTAGAACCATTTCATAGGCGACATCGGTCACTTGGCGGAGCACGTGATATGGGAATGTATAACAGGAAAGCAATTTCTCACAGAGGCCAACTTTACTCGATGGGGACCAAAGTAACACGAGGGTGCCGGGCACAAAATGGACATCACGGTGACGGAGAACGTAGCGTTGCTTCTGTTTGTCTTGAGAAACTTAGAGACGAACGCGCGCAAGTTGACGAGCATGGTCAGCACGGGCGATTGCATCACGGGCATCAGCGCTAGTTGAAGCTGTGGTGGACCGAAGCACAGTGTCTAGTAGTAGCTTCGGTTCTCGGTCATACAAGAGGTAAAACGGGGAACAGCCAGAAGTTTCGAGACTGGAAGAGTTGTACGCAAAGGTAATAAAAGCTAGAGCCAGGTCTCAGTCACGGTGGTCATTTGAAACATATTTCGGTAGCATGTCTGTAAGGGTGCGGTTCAAACGCGCAGGGAGGCCGTTCGTTTGAGGGTGGTAGGAGGTGGTAAATTTATGCTGTATGGAGCAGGCCCGCATAATGTCGTCAATGACTTTGGCCAAAAACCTACGGCCACGGTCCGTTATCAATTGACGCGGAGCACCATGCATCGAAATGATATCATGTAGAAGGAAGTTCGCAACATCACTTGCGCAACTGGTCGGAAGAGCGCGGGTTACGGCGTAGCGGGTCGCGTAGTCAGCCGCGACTGCAACTCACTTGTTTCCTGATGTAGATTCAGGAAATGGGCCGAGAAGGTCTAAGTCAACAAGATGCAAGGGCTCGGCAGGGTTATCGAGCGGCAGCAAGTAACCCGAGGGGAGCTGGGGAGGCTTCTTGCGTCGTTGGCAAAGCTCACAAGCGGCGGCGTAACGTCGTAAGGAACGGGCAAGGCCCGGCCAGAAAAAAACAGCTACGTACATGGTCATAGCTTCGAGATACGCCGAGGTGTCCTGCCGTTAGTGCTTCTTGAAGCTCTTCTAGAACGATTGAGCAAAGGTGTTTAGGTATGACAAGTAGGAACTCAGAGTCGTCCGGATGAAGGTTACGGCGGCACAGAGTACCGTCGCGGAGGGCGAAGAGGCGTAGAGTGGGATCGGCCGGAGTGTGTTGAAAACGTTCGATGAGTGCTCTGATGTAGCCGTCACGACTTTGCTCGTCCGCGAAATGAAGCAGCTGGGACACAGAGAATACGCAGGCAGCACTGGTAATATTGGAGGAGTCAGGGTAACGCGACAAGCTGTCGGCGTCTTGGTGCAGGCGACAAGACTTGTAGACCACGTGATATGAAAATTCGTGTAGCCTCAAAGCCCATTGACCAAGCCGGCCTGTAGGATCCTTTAGCGATGTGAGCCAGCAGAGAGCATTATGGTCAGTGACTACGGAAAAAGGGCGACCGTAAAGGTAAGGACGGAAATTCGCAACTGCCCAGACCACAGCAAAGCATTCTCGTTCCGCAGTGTAATAGTTGCGCTCGGATGGTGCTAGGAAGCGGCTCGAATAAGCAATAACGCGATCCTGGACACGCTGACGCTGGGCTAAGACAGCACCTAAGCCATGACCGCTGGCATCTGTACGCAATTCTGTAGGGGCATCAGGGTCGAAGTGGGCGAGAATGGATAGTGAGGAGAGAAGAGTGACGAGACGAGAGAAGGCGGCGTCTTCTGCAGTACCCCACGAGAATTGCACGCCTTTCTTCAAAAGATTAGTGAGGGTTCTAGCAATTGCCTCAAAATCTTGAACAAAACGACGAAAGTACGAGCATAGTCCTACAAAACTTCGCACGTCTGTGGCTGTCTTCAGAACCGGAAAGCCTCGGACAGCGCGAGTTTTGTCGGGATTAGGCTGTACTCCGGAGGCGGCAACGAGATGGCCCAGAACATTAATTTGACGGTGGCAAAACGACATTTGGACGAGTTAAGTTGCAGCTTCGCCTTTCGAAATACATCAAGTATAGTTGTTAGACGCTCAAGGTGAGTGTCGAACGTTGGCGAGAAGACGATGACGTTGTCGAAGTAGCAGAGGCATGTGGACCATTTGAAACCTTGGAGCAAGGAGTCCATCTTAAGCTCAAAGGTGGTAGGGGCGTTGCATAATCCAAAGGGCATTACTTTAAATTGGTATGTGCCATCAGGTATGACGAACGCGGTTTTTTCTCTGTCCATATCGTCAACAGCAATCTGCCAGTATCCAGAACTAAGATCAATAGAAGAGAAATAGCTGGAACCGTGGAGGCAGTCAAGGGCATCGTCCATACGTGGGAGCGGGTAGACATCCTTCTTAGTAATGTTGTTCAGATGACGGTAGTCTACACAAAAAGCGCCATGTGCCGTCCTTCTTCTGAACCAACACCACAGGTGACGCCCAGGGACTCGACGAAAGCTCAATGATGTTTTTATCTAGCATTTTGTTCACTTCACTTTGAATTACTCGGCGTTTCGACGCAGAACCACGATACGGTCGTCGGTGAACAGGCGTAGCATCGCCAGTAAGAATCCGATGCTTGACCGCGAGCGTCTGGCCTAAAGGGCGATCGTCGAAGTCGGAAATATCGCGGTAGGATGATAATACTTGGCAAAGATCTTCAACCTGCGCAGAGGACAGGTCCGTCTCAACCATTTTCTTTGTGTTGTAATCGGCGCAAGAGGCTGGCGCGAGGGGCCTGCGAAGCTCGCAAGAACCATCGGTTGATAACGCTGCCACATGACGTTCGCCTAGACAGTCAACGATGACATGGCAAATACCATCCGGCAGAATTTGCTTTCCGAAACCAAAGTTAAAGATAGGCATGCGAGTGCGGTTCGCAGTAATAGTAAGTATAGTGTGAGGCACGGTAGCGTCATAATGTAGTGGAATGTCGGGCAGAGGAGTGACGAGGTACTCGCCATCAGGAACTGGTGGGGACGACAACAGTTCAGTAAAGGCTATTGACTTTGGCGGCAGGCGAAGAAAGCCGGTGGGGTGTAAGCGGCACTGGGGTGCGTCAGAAGGTTCTGCGACAATCCGCAACTCAAGGCGACGCGTACTGGCAGAGCAGTCAATACGGGCAGAATGCTTGCAGAGAAAGTCGAGGCCGAGAATTAGGTCGTGGGGGCAAAGAGCAATCACGGTGAAGAGGACAGGAGTGTGGTAGTCGGCGATGCTGACACATGCCGTACACATGCCGATGATAGGCACAGTACCGCCATCCGCAACGCGGACGACGCGTGCCGACGCTGGGGTGAGGAGCTTTTTGAGTCGTCGTCGGAAGGCAGCACTCATAATAGAAAGATGTGCGCCTTTATCGATGAGCGCAGGGAGAGCATAGCCGTCAACGTCAACGTCAAGAAGGTTTTGGTTCGTAGGTAACGTGAGGATATGAGGGCAGAGTCGACAACGCAGCTTCGCCTCCAGAAGCTGCAGTGCCTAGTTTTCCGGCTGGGTCCGGGAGGCGATAGGCGGCGAAGAGAAGCGGCGGGGTTAGGGCGAACGAGACTGATGGCGTCGAGGTGAGGGTGAGCGGCTGTAGCGAAGGTTCGGAGCAGGGTCACCAGCGGCAGTGGGTTCATGTAATAATATATTCTCCTCTTTCTTTCCCTTTCTCCCTCAATAAAACTTCACTTCACCTAGATTCCGGCACTGGTGTTGGATCTGCATAATTATTTTGTAACTATGCGCGGCCTGAAGAACAAACAACACGAATAATCTTTCAGTGCAGCTATTCAGTAGCGTCAAGTTTTGTGCAAATATCATTTATACTGTTTTCCTATAGTTATGGTTCGGTTATACAATTGAAATTGTACCGCTTCGAATCTGTTTGAGATTATATTTTTTTCACTCCGGAGTTTAACCAGAACTGAATCGTTTTCGGTGAACCGACACGAAAGCCGTAACAAAAAAAAATGTTTCAGTTCGATACTCTAGCGGATAGTTCTTCCAATCCCTTTACGTTCTAAATGAAACTTGAAGTTTCATATAGGATTTCTATATTTTAGGTGATGAATGTTTTGAGGCCAAATCAAGACGCGATTTTTGTTCCTCGACAATATACTTGAGTCATGACGCAGTTGTCCAGCTGTTCTATGTTTATTATTGTAACTCAGCGTAGAGTGCCCACTATGACTATTCACACAAAGATAACTGGACGCTCAGCGCAAGTTTTAACCCAAAATTTCAATACAAATTGCTGCCTCTCAACCCCTCCCATAGACAGCAACCGCCATTTTGGCGAGGTTGAGTGACGTCAGGAACTGAGAGGCCACATCGGGTGTCGTCTGCTTCAAAACAGTTCGAAACGAAATTGGTCGTATTTCTTGGTACACTCCGCGCCCAACGGCGTAGCAACGGCATTGCCGCTGAATTTTGCCCGCAATTCTTCACTTGCGCAATAAAAAGCAGTAGCAAACCACTAAAATGCGTCGAGACGCACATGCAAATACAGACAAACACAGGGTGGTAATGACATGTTTCCAGCTTCTGTAATCATTTTCGATGTTTGAAGTGCACAAAAGCATGGCCTTCCATACCGGCTTCTGTTACTCAAGGGAGCTGTGTTCGGGGATGCCCATCCGTTTCGTCATCACTCATTGTCACCGCGCTCCTTTAAGGTTCAACTGCGACAGTAAAAAATTCAAATGCAAGTTTTCCGCTGCCCCGAATGCACTCAAATTTTGCCAGCTTACAGGGGGACGCGTACGCATGAATATTGAATGCATAACTTATACTCGAAAGTTTGCTGTCATGGCCCCTTTAACCTAAGTATGGACTGTCTTGTAATTTTACTGCCCAATAAAATACGAGACATGCATAAAGCTGATCCTACAGTAGTACGCCAGAGCCTGTAATTTAGTGTAAAAATTACTGCGTGCGCTATTCTTTACATATTTCAGCTAATGTTACAATGGTAAATCGTGAACCACCTGGAACAAAAGCAAAGGATGGCATAAGCCTTTGGCCCCACAACTGCGAATGAAATAAAGTAGCCTACTTAGACATGGATAGTCGGAAAATTAATTACTATGTCATGCAGAAAGCTTCGTACTTCACACAGAAAAAAAAGTGAGAAATTATTTAGCTAATCCGCGCCATTACTTCTGTTCTGTCACGCAGTTATACTTACCTTTTAGATATTATAATACAAGAATTTCAGCTTCTTACTGTGAATTATTCTTTTCATACGACCCAGCTCATTCCTAATAACAAACCATGCTATAACAACTGCGTTGTTGCCCAGTTCCCCGTAGCGGGTGAACGTAATTACATGAAGAAAAAGCAGGAAAGCGGAAATGAAATGATGGTCTTCATTGTGGGGTAATGCTGCTATAGCAGTAACTGAATTCAGAACTGAAAGAATCGCTGAAGTTTGCATGGGCTGTCTTCCTTTCACACAATTCTTAACCGTAGTAGCCATTTCTACTGAAGGCTGCGTCATTAGCTTCATATATCTTTTAAATTATGCATTTTCACGGCAGTACTACCCATAATTGTATCTTCTTTTCATTTATATATCTTCAGATGAGACTCTAACATAAACTATTTCCGAGTATATACAAATAAATCATGCTCTATGATGCCCATGCTTAGCGCCGAAACCACCACTGCTCCCTGGCCACATTTCCCTACTGCGTTTGACAACAAAATATTTTTATGCCGTCTCAATGTGTCGCCGTTCATTTTCATTACTTTTTCTTTTGCTTTTTTTTCACACTTTTACGGTCATGCAATGTAAAGCTACCATCTCAACGCACAGGTGACGCTAATGTTCCATGGTCAACTGTTTCGCGGAAACCGAGTCAGCAAATTCAGCATATCTCACTTGGATGCCTTCGCATCATTCAACATGGCCCCACTTGCGACCATCGGCATCAACATTCAAAGTGAGTTTAGGATAAAGGCGCTACTTCATCTTAAGCTCATGATGCCGAAAGTTTGTTATTAATTTATCAGTTTGTCATCAGTTTCACAATTATTAAGGTTATCATTTATTAAGTTTATCAGTTATGGTGATGATGATGAACTGTGTATGCACCACGAAAAATTACGTAACTACGTAATAGTTTAACGTGCGGTTTACATAAGTTTACGTAAGTGAGGTTCTATGTATGTTATAGTGAGAGCAAAACATTGAAGATGTACTAAGAGAATACCAAGCCCGGTTTCACACAAAAGAAAGATGCTCTTGCACTAGAAATACTCGTAGGAGCAGCTGCCAAACAGTACTAATGTTAAACTTTGTTAGTTCGGCCCCTCGTGAGTGGTTTCGATATGAGAAGGCTTTCCCACAAGCTGGAACTCGCATGAAGAGCGCCGATTATTTCCGCTCTGCGTGTATGAAGACGCCAGCGATAAAACTTGAGATTCTTAGAAGGGCTTGACTCAACTCAGACGTACTTAAGAACTACGCTATTTGGGTGAAGGGAAAATAATTTTGCCGAAACGTTGCTGCAGTTCTTGCACGAGGAATAGTTTTTTTTTTATTTTCATTTATTCTCCATGGGCCTTGCGGCGATTCCCCATGAAAAAAAAAAGATCTGTGTGCAATATAATGAAGCAGACAGAGCTTCGGAAATCGAGCACTTGTATGCTTTCATATTGTGGCATAAAGTTGGGCTTTATTGCGTTTTATGCAACTGTATTAATTGTCACCAATGCAAGAAGTACGCCCGTCTAGCGTAACAGATTACACGAAAAAAGCCGAACGACAGTAGTCAGGTGAAAAGACTCCGTTCAGAGGTTTGTGTCACCAAAACAGCTACTATAGAGAATTTCATGACTGCCGAAGAATGAGTGAGTTTTTTCTGTGGTGCCCATTAAGTTGTCTTTGCATATATACGCGTAATATAGTTTACCGAGACATTCATTGCTGAACTTATTTTAACGTGTTCAAATAAACACTTGCAGAAATTAAAAAAAAATGAAATATATATACTGAATAGATTCTTTAGCTACTCACCAGCACGGTGCACATCGGGGGCTTCATCTGCACGCGGTTTGACCGTGATGAGAAAAGGGTGAAAAACAGCTCTCTGGTTTTATTACGAGAGTAATTTGTCATGGAAGTGATGGTCCTGCTTCCTTGTCATCAGTGCGGCATCCGTGTGCTAACACTAACGCTTGGTCACCCTTTTAGATTACATTTGCAGCGCTGCAAGAGCATTCTAAAACGAACCTCGGGATATGGTAACAGTCACGCAGGAAGCGCTGAATGGATGTTCTTTGCAGTCAACTGGGACCTCATCTTGCCGCCTCCAGAAGGTACATTCTACGCCCACACGGTTTTGAACAGACATGTGGGCATACTTCGCCTATTTCCCAGCATTACAGGTGAATTGGTAAGTGAGAAGTCTCATCATTTTTAGGCATAGGTATATGGCGAAGGTACGACCATTAGGAGCACGTTTTCTGTAACGCAGCCTAAATGCATGCAGTGCTAATGGGTCGTAGACTTATTTCTGACAATTCGTTCCTGCGCAGGTGGAGGCCTTCTTTGGAATACCAATGAAGGGTGTCGTGCTGCAAACCTACGGGGCAGGCAACGTACCCACGAAGCGCAAGGACATCATGCACGCCATTCGCCGCGCCACAGAGCGAGGCGTCCTCATAGTGAGCTGTTCTCAGTGTCTTAATGGAGCCGTGGATCCCGCCTATGAGACAGGGCGCGTAAGTAATAGCTTTGTCAGCAGTGGTCCGGAACACACTTCAGAATACTTAGCACACATGACTATGAGAATGATGATAAGCAGAGTGCACATAGCGAAGACGCACTTATTTTGCAGCGTACAAAGAGAAAATTATCCACGACACTCAAAAACAACACAGCAGACCTCAAAGATATCGATCTTACTTGTATTATCAGTGGATTTGAAATGTTGACTTCGTTGAATTGCTTGGTAGGTTGTCCGTTCCCATGTTGCGCGTTTTTGAGCTTTGAAGTGTTCAAACATATCAAATGCAAGAACCGTACAAAGCAATTACGAAAAATGAAAACCTCTGTGAATAATATTATTATTTATTTTCAAATATTTTATTTTCTTTTTGCCTAGACAAAATCTGAGGCACACCGAAATGGGGCATTAATTTGTATCAGAGACTCCTTTCGGTGACAGCATAACTATTCAAAAGTTATTATATAGCCGCCGGTTTTCACAACTTGTCTTCAAGGTCTTGATATATTTATCCTTATCTCAAAGCATTTGTGAATGCATATGTACGAATAGCTCTACCCTAAAAGAACCTATATAATATAACTTTGTTAGATGAATAATTGTGCTCTTCTTTTGGACTATTTTTATACATACAGACCCACTTACTACAGCTTGTTTTAAATGTACGGTCATTTTGTTTGTCTGAGCTTTCGTCACCTTGGTAGCTCTGATTCGACAGTACCCTTCTCTTTGAGCTGACCGTTGCGCGCCCAGCGATACATCGCCATGACAGATTGTTCATGTGTCAGCGTGTCCGATAACAATTCCTCTGGCGGCATTGGCACACCACGGGAGAGTATCTGGGAAATATGGAACCGATTGACAAAGCATTACTTTCCATTGCGAGAAATGCTTGTAACTCGAAACGATTGTTTTCCGTGTGTTTCATTGTTATTCGCCGATGACGCTTTTACTTGCATCGAAATGATGTTTGTAAATTTTCCTAATAGTCGTAAGCGCTTTCCCTGGGGACGTCTAAACACATATTTTGCGACGCACATGAAATTCAACGTTTGTGTGAGTTATCCTTTTAACAAACCATTTGTCTAAGCGGGCGACTCGATATTAAGAGAGGATTTATAAGGTGAAATGAACCATTTGGTAATGCTGGCTTCCCAACAAGAAGAAGCTTTATGGAAAGAAGCCGACTTTTCAAAATGTGCTTCGTTTAACATGTGTTTTATTATGAATAGCATTCTTGGCCTTCCCAGATGTGACCAGTTTTCTTTCCAGCTTTCAATATGAGTACCCTCCCCCCCCCCCAAAAAAAAAAAAACATATGAGTCGATCCCTGAGATAGCGCAGCATGACAGTCTGGGCCAATCCCGAAAAGTGCACTTTAAAAATATGAGCTGTTCTCGCGGTTTATGCGCAGCCCTTCTATGAGCCTCTTGGATGCCCATTTGGGTCAGTGGCTGGGTATGTGTGGAATTCGAGGCGCCGCAGCTCGACGGCGAAGTGTGTCCAGAGGGAAGTGCTGGAGAGGACTCCGACAGCAGCACACGCCTCAAACATTCGGCTGTTCGCGCACTTAGATAGTCATCGCACATGAGTTCTGCCATAATTGTTAATGCATTGGCATTTTTGGGCTGCTACCCTTTTCGCGCTTTCCGAGGGCTGTTTATGTATATCCAACCACTTTCCCGCCTACTTGTGTAGGCCATGGTCAAATGGCTGAACATGGTTGATGGGTGATGAAGGAACAGGGTTGGAAACCAACCGTCAGACCAACTTGGCTGGCTGAATAGTGGCAACGTGTACATATTTGCAGTTCTTCAACGAACCTCTTTCACGTCTTGGAGGGTCGCTGTAGATGCGGCACTGCAAAGGTGCCGCTGTTCACTGAAAATATGACACCGACTTAGAGCTCTGCTTATGTACCACACGGTCTGCGCTGGTCTTCAATGAAGTTTTCTTTATGCCAACTTGGGTCACTGGGTATAAATAAGTAGGTGCATACCACTCTTCAATGAACGTGTTTGACGCCAATTAGGGTAACTAGGTATTTGTCACTGCGAATGTGTTACTCTACAATGACTAAAAAAATTTCTCCGATGCTGAGCAGAGTCGAACCTGTGTCCCAACGGTTCCTGAAGGACAGCAACCCGATGCTTTAGCAGGCTGAACCACAAATACACTGGACATGTGCCACTGGACGTGCGGCAAGCGAGGGAAGAATTCTCAGCCTTTGCAGACACCGGCGCGCCATGCTTCTCGTCTCAAAGGCCACGGGCGGACTTCTCGGCGGCACCACTAGATGGTGCAGCGTGCTCAGAAAGAAGCGCGAGAAAGGGGGAAGGCTTGCACATGACGCTTTTATCAGGCAGGATTCACACAGCTGTCAAACTCTCCATCCCGTTACCGTCACGGCACCGGCGCCAGTCATGAAACAGTGTTTCTTTGCCAATTTTTCTTAAAAAGTAGGACACCGGCGACCTTGGGAGCATCAACCTAGGTCACCAGCGTGGTATTTTTTAATAAAAACGGGCAAGAAAACACTGCTTCATGACGGACGCCGGTGCGGTGAGGGTGACGGGACGGGATGTTTGACGGCTTTTTGAATCGGGCCTAGGCGTGCGTACGCACCGGCGCCCCATGCATTTCGGACGCCACGCGCAGGGTACGCGGTGGCGGTGCTAGAAGACGCCGAGGGTTCTTAGGGAAGCACGAAAAAGGAGTCCCGCTGCAGTATACGCCTCATACATAACTCGTTTTGACTGTGGCAGTACGTTGTGCCGCTATATTGATTCAATGCTACAGGCATTACCGTCGGCAGTCATAGTCATATGCCAAATCTTTTTCGTAGAAAACGGTTTCTTGGCTGCAAAATAGTTGATGCTCTTATTATTCAAAGAAATGTCAAGAGCTGCTATAGGTTCACCATTTAACCAAATGAATACTCGTTATCTCTGATCAAACCAGGTGGGCTCTGATTTCTCAAACAACCAATCGCCCCAACTAACACCCCGGGTTCAAGTTCCAAATTTACAAGACTTCATTGCCCGAATTCGCGAAGAGCCTCTTACACAAGGGCGGTTCCTCCTAACAGGTGTTACATAATCGTGATAGCAAGCATATTATGAAAGGCAGCTAGCCATAGACAAGATTGACGCCCTCACTAATGATATATCCGATGCCACAATTCATGGGCACTTGTACTTATAAACCACCACAGGCTACGAGCTGCTTTGTAGACGCAAGCCAAGGGCTTGTGTGTGCACCAATTGCATTCTCAAAGACGACTCCACTCTAAGCACTTCTTAGATTATGGTATATAGAGAAGGGCTAATCCTGGAATTAAAGGTAGTATTTGGGCTTTAATAATACTCCTGGGCAGTGTATGAGCTAGAAGATAGCTATCCCATACATTCAGCGTCCGCACGATGGCACTCGAGTGGAGCAGTGCGTTTCAACCACCTCCTAAACGCAGGAATATCAGTGAGCCACATTGAAGCGCAGTGATAGTAGAGAGGCAGCACTCGACTAAACTCTATATTTGAGCTGAGTTTGTGAATGCAGCATTACCTTGATTCCCATGTCGGGACATCAGCGCGAAGTGCATTCTTCAGACTTCTTGACGTGAACAAAGTGATGATATAGTCACGTTGTGGTGACGAAGAAGGAGAAAACACTGCCAGAAGGGTTGGTTCATCATCATCATCATCAGCCTGGTTACGCCCACTGCAGGGCAAAGGCCTCTCTGGTTAGGAATGAATAAATATTTATTGGGTGAACTTACGCCCCATGTGTCGAGACGCAACACTCCAATCTCAACGATAGTGGCGGGCACAGTAGTCGATCGTCGAACGTGACCTCAAGGACAAAGTACTTCCGCTATTTATGCATGTATCAATATAGACTTGCATTACAGTGTAATCACTGCTGCTTGCATACATTCAAGAATGTGCGACGCTGTTCCTGTCACGCACGCAATCTGTTTAGACAACACTCTTTCGTTATTGAATCAAACGTTAAGAAGAAAGAAATTTGATAGAGCATTCGTGTCTTGCGCCTAGCGATAGCTTGATAACAGTAATAATTCGGTGTGAAGCAGCCGCTGGGGAAAAAAACACTGTACGCCAGGACAATACACAGTACCCGGTTCCTTTGCAAATTGTCTGCACACAGCACTTGTTTTGCTATTCCTGTAACAATTAATGTTTCTAGCGATTTTTTTTTTCTTTTCTTTTCGGCTGTCAACAGGAACTGCTCAATGTCGGAGCAATACCTGGTGCGGACATGACACCGGAAGCGGCGCTAACAAAGCTCAGCTTCGTTATTTCCAAGACGGAATGGACGGATAAAAAGAAAAGAGAGGTAATTAATCGTCACGCAAATAACAGATGCCCTAATTGCGAACTGCGAAGAATAACTAGCGTAGTGACTAGCTCCAATTATTATCAGTGAATTTGGATATTTCGTTATTGATTACTTCTTTCTCAGATGTTACGTTCGGACATGTTGGTGTATAATCATGCAGTGCTGATCCCCTCGCATGGCCAGATATTGATGCGGCCAAGATTGAAGCACTTGTTTTGACAAGTATATATAGTCCTAAAAAGAAATACAGCTTGAAAATTATTATAATTATCACTTAGCAAAATCGGCCCTGTAATCAAAGGTTACGACCTCGTTTTACTGATATGAATATTTCAGCCAAGTTTACAAGATGTTTCATCAAACGCATAAAGCTGTAATCTACAAGGTGTAGCTTTTATTGAATGGGAGCAAGTGAACTGATCGGGACACACTGCACAGTTTTATTGGTGAGCACGAGTTGTTGTCAGGTGCCCTGAAATCCTGGGTCCATATCTTGTAATAATTATTTCCGTGTGCTTGTACTTCGCTATATGTTAAAGAACACCAAGTTGTCACAATTAATCCAGGGATTTGTGCAACGGCGCGCAGCACAGCTCACATTAAAACGCTAGCATTTCACCATATAACGGACGTAAAAAACTTTAATGAGCAAAGGGCCTGCGAGGTTGCCAGCCCGGGCTCAGGCCACCCGGGCACTATTTGCGGTGAGGCATAGCTTTTCCTCCGCTGCCCGGGCCCGCTGGACAGCCCATGTGTAGCCGACGTGTAGTTCCGAGCTAGTCAGAGCGCTTAGTCATCGCTCCTCGAGAAGGTCCGGTTCTGTGTTGTCCTCTACATATATCGATCTAATCTTTGTGCACTTCCATAAGATGTGAGCCATGTCTGCGTGTTCGTGCTTGCAGAGCTTGCAGCTCACGTCTGGGTATTGTGTTGAACTGACTCTGCTAAATGTAATGGGTTCCGGTACGTTCTGGTTTGCAACCTCCTCCAATGTGTTTCTTGAGACCCGTCGAGTTGTTTGTGGGGTTGTGGGTATGCTTCTCTTTGTTTTGTATAGTGTGTCAGTATGTCGGGGTACGTGACCAGTCTGTCCCAGTCGTCTTTTATCGCTACTTCGTCGTTGTCGCCTCCTCCGTGTTCTCCATCGCCTCCGACGCAGTCCTTCCCCCTTCCCCGGGGGTTGCGGGGTGTCGGGCCGTCACTGTGAGAGCCGCGGTGGGTTAGTTCTCGCGCGGCTCGGTGGGCCTTCTCGTTGAGGTTGGGAGGGGCACTCGTGGTCACTTCTCCCATAAATGGCGGGATCCACTTGAGGTATTTAGGTGTAATTTTGCCGTTCTTGAAGTCTTCCGCTTTGCGGTTCAGAATTTTGGCCGCCTCGATGGAGACCCAGCCCTTTGTGAAGTTCTTAATAGCCGTCTTGGATTCACTGATAATTGTTTTGTCTTGTTGCCGACCGTTTATTAAAGCTAATGCGAATGTCGTTTCTTCCGCTGCCTCCGACGATCTGGTCCTTATGGAGCCCGCAGTCACTGTCTTTCCTTTCGTGCATACGACCGCCAGTGCGAAGAGGGAGTTACCTTTGTCAGCACCGACACTCCCATTGTCGTCCAGGTTTCGGGGGACCGGGTGGCGTCTACGAAGAGCACCACCTACCCCGCGCGCCGTGGGTTTTGAGAATCGTTTTCGTGCGGTATTTTCTTCTCTCGACATTGTGCACGGGGTGCATGTTCTTCGGGATATTTTCCGTGTTTATTGCGGCTCGGACGCCTGGGTGAATCTGCGTCTTCGGGCCGTTCATTCTGTGGTAGTTTATGGCGGCCTTTTCCATGATTTCTCTGCGCGCCTTGGTTCCCGAGAGTCTTTCAAGTTGCGTTATTCTCTGTGCTTCCGCGATTTCCTCCAGCATGTTATGTACCCCGAGTTGTAGTAACTTTTCGTTTCTTGTGTATTGGGGGAAACCCAGTTCCGTTCTGCACGCTTTCCTAATGAGCGCGTCGATCTTGTCTTTCTCAGCCTTGTTCCAGTGGACGAATGCCGCCACGTACGCGACGTGGCTGATCACGAAGGCCTGAACGAGCCGTACGACGTTTCTTTCTTTAATGCCCCTCCTGTTGTTGGAGACTCTCTGTATTATCCGAATGGTCACCGTGACTTTCTTTTCCAGGCGCTTTATAGTTTCCGCATTTGTTCCCCTGGCTTCGATCCAGAGACCCAAGACTCAGACCTTTTGGACCATAGGTATTTCCTTGCCTTTTCTCATGGTTAATCTGATTCCCCTTTTGTGTAGTTCCGCTACGTCTCTGTACGGTTTGGTTAGCCTCCTGGGGCGGTAGAGCAGCAGTTCCGATTTCTCCCACGAGCATTCTAGTCCGGTGCCCTGCAGATGATTTTCGATTGCCTCCACCGCCTATTGAAGTCTGTTCTTCATATCGCCCTCGCTTGCGCCCTTCATGGTCCAAATCGTAACGTCGTCTGAATTGACGGTGTGATTAATGCCTTCTATTAGCTCCAGCTTCTCCGATACCCCGATCATGACGAGGTTGAAGAGCATCGGTGACACGACGGACCCTTGCGTTGTGCTGGCACTGCCCATGTCCACCTGGATACTATCTTCCTCGTCTAGTCTAATTGTGGCTGTTCTTCTCGTAAGAAAATTTTGGATATAATTATACATTCGTTCGCCCAGGCCGAGTTGCGCGATTCTTCGAGGATGGCCGTGTGCTTGACACTGTCGAAGACCTTCTTTCTCAAGCCCCGTTCAATGGTTCGCTCAATTATTGCTAATCATGCCCACGACTTAGCCAGTTAGAAGCGTGAAACTCAAACAGAGGTGTAACGTACCATATAAGTAAAGCGAGTCTGGTACGTACCGGGTGTTTCAGCGAACACTCGCAAAAATGTTTAAAGCTTGCCTGGCAGATAGCACAATTTTATAGTTCATGAGCAAGTGTACTCGAAAAGGCGGACATTCCACAAAAAATCGAGATGTATAATCAACTAATCAA
This sequence comes from Dermacentor variabilis, assembly GCF_050947875.1. NCBI lineage: Eukaryota > Metazoa > Arthropoda > Arachnida > Ixodida > Ixodidae > Dermacentor > Dermacentor variabilis. The sequence goes on along the minus strand of NC_134572.1, from coordinate 28,712,091 downwards.
AAAAATCACTAATTCTTTTTCAATAATTACCTTGTGGCCCTTATTGCAATTTACAAATTCTAGCCGTGATGTTAGCAAGGCGGATCCATACTTGGAACGAATTCTCCGGATGACACCAGTTTCGATATATTAATTCCCAAACTTTGCGGAGAAATACTATTACCTAATCTGCAATACATTTACGCTGTAGAAATAACCACCAAGTACAATTATTTGTTCAATTATTAAAGCTTTTGTAGCAGTTTCAGTTTCAGTTCATTTCTTTCTTAAGTGGAGACATGCTTACACAAGTATACATAAGGAGATATCCGAGCGTGTGACTGAAAGGGGACCTCCTGTCAGGAAATATATACATTAGAGCAAATAGACAGCATAAAACAGCAATACAGTAGTCAATAAGTGGAAAATTGTACAAATTAAATGTAGTACAAACTGCAAAATAATATAAAGTCAATAACTACTCGTATAATTAAAACAGTAGTTTAAGGCATTCGCAACAGAACAAACCAAAAATATTTATAAAGGCTACAAATGAAAAAGAAACTAAAGAAAAAGGAAAAACGGAAAGTAAATGAACAGGAGTGAAGTGAATAGCCTAGATAAGTGTATTATGTTTGCTATCTAGTAGAAAAGCGAATAATGTTTTCTTGCAGAAACCTAAAGACAGAAACCGCTTGACATCTAGGGGGAGTCTGTTCCAAGTAGATAATGCTGCGAAATATCCAGATAGTTTTCTATAATTAGTATGTATTAGTGGCAATAAGAAATTGTTGTTAGCTGCAAATCTTGTGCGATTCAATTTAACCAATGTAGCCTCCAAAAATATATTTACTCGCGGAGAATTACGTGTTAACTTAAGTAACATTACGTCTAATTTAAAATTAACAAGATTCTTTACTGAAAGTATTCTCTGGTTGAGAAGCATATCAGAAGCATTGCAGTAGACTGAGCTGAACGACAATGTCCGGATGGCTTGATTCTGCAAATGCTGTAGTGGTGCTATACGAGTTGGATACGTGTTGCACCATGCTGTAATGCAATAATTGAGATGGCTGTGAATAAAAGAATAATACAAGGTTAGCGATGTTGATTTGCTAAAGTAATATCTAGGTTTAAGTAACATTCTAATACCGGGAGAAATTTTGCGCTTCAAATAGGCGATATGCTTCGTAAATTTTAAGTTTGACTCAAGAATTATACCAAGAAATGAGCATTCATTAACTGCACTGATGTCAAGAGATTTTAGGTTGACAGTGGGAATGAATTCTGATGTCCTATGATTCGAATGAAAAAGCATAAAAGACGTTTTGGTAGGATTTATTCTTAGCGAGTTAAGCTGACACCACGTTAAAATATTTTTTCATATCATTGTTTAGCTTAGTAGTCAGAGAAGTTAGTGAACGATCGGTTGCAAGTAATGTGTGTCGTCAACGTAAAGGAAGGCGTCAGTTTCTATTAAACAATTGGGTAGATCATTTATATAAAGCAGGAATAGTAGTGGCCGAAGCACAGAACCCTGCGGGACCCCTTTATTGGTTATTCTGAAATTAGAAAGTGAGCAACTAAAATACACAGCTTGTTGTCTATCTGTTTAGTAGCCTTTTATAAGTGCTAATGCTGGGCCATCGACGCCTACTGCCCGTAGTTTAGCAAGTAAGATATCGTTGTTTATGGATTCTAATGCTTTGGATAGATCGATAAAATCTGAACCTGCGTAGAAACCGGCATCTATAGCACTTTTTATTTTATCCGTGAAAGAAAGTATAGCACAGTCAGTCGAGGATCCTACCCTGAAGCATTGGCGTTCCAGTTACTTTCTGAACAAAACGCCATTTTATGCCTTGAAGCCCAGCAGTAAATTTCTTTTTATTTCTTTTTGCGAAAACGTTACGGAAGCGGTGCCCACGCTTCTGAGGAGGAGGAGGAGGAGGAGAAGGAGGAGGAGGCTGACTGCATGCGGGCCCATAGCCCTGCAACACATGCTGCCGATTGCTCACGCCAAGAGGCGTGCTATGTGGTGGTCGTTGGTTTTTCCAAATCTCCGGCCCTAAGTTCGGCGCCATCAGACGAAGCCGTTCACGAAGGCACAGTTTAGAATGAGGAGCTTAACCGGAAACCTTCCGGAACAAGCACTGATGTTCATGTTTGCAGACACGCTAAATGGCAGAGCTGTTCCATTTTCTTTTCTTCTTTTTTTTTAGAAACTCCAGGAAAGCCTCCGCGGAGAACTCACCACAGGCTCCGAACGTGGGTTTAATGTCCAGTACAACACGGCCAGCATTTCACCTTGGAAGAGGTTGCTTATACATTGAGTGCGCTTCTTGTGTCGTGTTTCGTGCGTGCAATGCCGGTCTGAGAGTGATTGCCGACTAAGGCCTACCTATTGTACGAGAGTGCTCTAAATAAACGTAAATAATTACCAATTTAGTTTCAATATTTGGAGTAAAAATAAAAAAAACACAATACATGCATCACTATGAGTCAACCAGATGTTCGATATATATCATTGGGCGAGAGGCTGGAAGTCAACACGTACGTACATTGGCGCTGCCAAATCTTCAGTAACTTTCGCACAATAGCTGATTTCCCTAAGTGATATCAACCATGTTATATGCGCTGGCGCTCACTAATAATGATAGCAAGCATAATAGTTGTGAATGCGATTACCCCATGACACAGTTCTCAAATCTTCGCAAGTTTGTCACCGCACTATCTTCAAATACAGCCAGTTTAAAACTTGATATAACGGAAGCACTCTCAGCTAGACAGTGTGCAAACACAGCCGTAAACGAAGTAACGGAGATAGAGGCGAGGAATAGAGGATGTTCTCGTAACGATGAAGGTGTCCGGCGGCTTAAATTTTGAGAGCAATTATTTGACCCTGGCGCACGGGGACATTATTTACAGAACAAACTTTAGCGAAAACTATGGTACATGTTTACATGTCACGCTAGCGGAAAGTTGTTTTATATGGCTGTTTCGTGCCTTTTTTTCCGCAAATGTAAGTATCGTGTCTTCGTTTTCTCGCTGTCTGTCACGTCGTGCTTCACGTGTCTTGGGAATGACAATGTTTTTCTTTGTGTGTCGCAATTCCAGCTCTCTTTAAGCCCACATAGGCACAAAGAGCAGTTTACGACACGTTCGCGTGATCCCCAACGCTCTAGAATGGTTGTTTGGGCCAAAAACTGCTCTAATCATGTACTCAAGGTGTGCACGTGAGCACTCTAATGACCCATGTGCCTGTGTACAAACTGGTAGCGTGCCGCCAAAAAGAGGTTCGAAGTGGAAGCAGTTGCGCACGCAAGCTGTACGCGCAGCACGCACACTTGAGTGCTTACTTCTTGTGATATGAAGCAAAAAGAAACCCAGAGTACAAAGCAGTAAAAGATATGTCTGGCCCACAATCCAGCGTGTCACCCTAGCAGGAAAGTTTGGCGCCACTCATCTTTCCATTCAGTACCTGACTACACGAGCCTCAATCCTTCTGCGAAGTCAGAAAAACGTTTCCTTATGAAAGGGTATATGTAGTTGTTACAAAAGGATCGCTTAACTCACTCAATTTCGCCCACATTAGTTTGGTCAGTGATTCCCTGCCAGCGAAACTTACGAAAGCATCGCTTAACTCACTCAATTTCACCCACGCTAGTTTGGTCAGTGATTCCCTGCCAGCGAAACTTACGAAAGCATCGCTTAACTCACTCAATGTCGCCCATGTTAGTTTGGTCAGCGATTCCCTGGCAGCGAAACTTACGAAGGCATCGCTTAACTCACTCAATTTCGCCCATGCTAGTTTGGTCAGTGATTCCCTGCCAGCGAAACTGCATCTCGCAAACGTACCGGAAGTTACCATCTTCGGCTCATTTTCACTTGTAAGCGCACAGCGCAATCGTACTGAAACTGTCAAAGGCAACCAGAACATCTAGTCTCAATCATCTACGAAGCGCCCACGTAAGCGAAGTATTGCGAATCTTTGCCCGAATTCACAAAATGCTCTCGCGCTTGAATTTCACTAAAGAGGAAATCGCAGTAAATCCTGTTTCAGGACATATTATAACTAAAGTCAACTGGCCAATAGCAAAAAGCACTTACGAACAAAAAGCTTCGGGATTCGGCCTCTGGGCCCGTATTCAGAAAATGTTCCTGCGCCTAAATTGCTCGCAAGAGAAAATTCCAGTCAATCCTGATGATGAGAGGGGCCGTGGAGTACAGACGTGTCTCACATGGGCTTCCGCTTCTCGTGCTTCTCCCCCGGGAACAAGGCCAGTGACGAACCCAAGTACTGCACCGGTGCAACCGGCAAGACGAGAGAAATCAGCGGACACTAGCCACTTTTGGGTGAGTGCAAGTAATCTCAAAATATCAAGCGTTATTCCCGACAATCGCCCATCCGCCCGGTTAAGCCTAACGCCAGAACCCGCTCCCGCAATCTCATCGGCAGAAATCGGCAGAAACACCGTGCTCACGAGCGCTCGTCCAGGCCACGGCGAAGAGCCCCTACGATGAGCCAAGATGCAGCTGCTGCAAGCGAAATGTCAAAGAACCAGAAAGAAAATCAAGTAAATGCAATACAAACAGACCGGACGGAAGAAAACACCGGGGAAGGTACCTGAAACTATGACGCAGAACGCGGCCGCACAATCGAAGCGGAAAGCGCATCACAAGAAACAAGAAAGCCAAGAAGGACACCTCGAATTCAAAGACGCCGGCAAAAAACGAACCGATGAGCAAACGTCTAAACCAGCACCTTCACAGAAACAACACAGACCCAGGATGCCGCCCCTGCCACTTCACGACTTTAAGATCGTCTACCGCCCGCAAGCAGGTCTCGACCTCGCCAAATGGAATACCGTCGCAGTCATGCACGCCATCGGTAGAGCGAGGGGACTATATGGCAGCAGAACTTCAATGACAAAATACGCGTACAAGTACAGAGAATCGAAACATTAATCATCGCCAGCACGGCCGACAAGGAAGGCGCCAGCATGCTGGTCAGCACCAACAGAATACAGCTCGGAGGCACTTACCACAACGTCAAAGGCAACATGCGAACCTAGGACGACGTCCCCCGAGGCGTCATCAATGGCCTCATACCAGGAACAAGTACCGCAGGACTTATGGCAGCAATCCGAGCACCGGCACGATGCACCGTTCTTCACGCCCGAATAATGGGTCAAGCGACCGCGACAGTGGTATTCTTCGAAGGACCGCACGTTCCCTACTACATCATCTTCCAGAGTGTGGACTTCCTCTGCAGACAATATCGCAAGTCAGTGCAGTACTACCGCACCTGTGGCAACGTGGGACACCCCCAAGACGTCTGTCCGAAAGTGATCCCAGATATTTGCTACAAATGCGGCAAGACTGGACAACCACCAGTCAATGACTGCAAACCGACCTGCAAGCTCTGCGGAGAGGCTCACGAAACTTCAAGTACAGAGTGCAAAAAGAGACGGAAGCCAAGCCCTCCACCCTACAATATACGACAACAGCGCCTTAACAGACTACAAGAAAGAGACAACCACTGGAGCTCCAGCAGGGAAGAGTTCCCGGAGCTGGACACCTCGGCCACCAGCTCGAGCAGCGTCAGTGCGAGCAGCTCGCCCAGACGCAGCAGCTCCAAGCCAATATTGCGAAGTCGTTCGCGCTCACGTTGCCGCTCTCGCTCCCGCTCAGTCAAGCACGTGAGCTATGCCGACGCGGTACGCGGCTTGAGCGACTCGGGTGGTACGAGCAGCTTGGAGGCATCGGCCGAAGCCGCAGTCATACAGGTCCTAGAAAAGAAACAGCAGAACCAGCAGGGCAAACTACAGAATCAGCACAGCCAATTGCAAAGCCAGCAAAACCTCATAGACAAGCTACTCCGCAGTCAACAGAAACAGCAAGAGCTCAACGACAAACTGCTTCAAAAATGCAAGAACAACAAGAATTCACAGACAAGCTGCATCAAAAATGCCAGGAACTCGAAAACATAAACAGACACTCGGGAACGACGTTGACCAAGGCCGACGCTGAAGCCATAGTAGATACAAGGTGACTGATATTTCGAGAAGCCTTTATGAAGAACATTCACGCCACGATGGAAAAAATTGTCCAATCAGCAGTCGAAAAAACAGCCGCTACCTTCGAAAACAAGATCGCCACGTTAAACGCAAAAATCGATGGGATCCTGCCACGGCTAAACAATTTTATCGCGCATGTAAAGAACAACTACATCACCAAGGCGCAGCTCGACAATTCGCACCCCACGACTCGGAAGAAGGCACGGGCGAACAGTCACAGCGACACTCGCTCGGTCTCGCCCGCTCGCGATCGCCGATGCGAATCCGAATCCATCGACGATGGCGACCCCTAACCACAAGTCAAAGAACCAGCATTCAACTATGCTGCCGGGGCTGCCATACTGCCGGGGCGTGGAACCGGCAGCATGGCGGAAGCGCTTACCAGTTTCCTACTGCTTACGCAGGTTGTCTGGGTGCACGGTTTCTCGGCAGCGATGCTTGCAGCAACCCTTCACGGTGACGGTTCGCAACCAAGGACCCCGGCGGACATTCCTTCAGTGGTGTCTCTCGCATCCATTCACGACGATGTGTATCTTGCTGCAGTGACCTCTGTAGTACCCCAAGGCTCTGTATTGGGGCCCCTCTTATTTTTTTTATATATAAATGATATCACTTGTGGTATTACGTCATCTTTCAGGATGGTTGCAGACGACTGCGTAGTATATAGGGTTATTGATAGTGATTCCGATTTTTGTGCACTTCAGAGTGATTTAGACAAATTTTCAACTTGGTGTGGGAATTTGGAAATGTCACTTAACGTTTCAAAATGTTTAAACATCACCTTTACAACGATACATTCATACAAGACATACGAGTACAAATTAAATAGCGTTACTGTAAGCAGGGTTACGGAATGTAAATACTTGGGAGTTTGGTTTACCTCGGATTTAAGGTGGAACAGGCATGTACAAGAGGTAAGAAAGAAAGCGGCACGAAAGTTGGGCTTCCTCCGTCGAAATTTTGGCCAATTACCTAGTAAACTGAAAGAACAGCTGTATTTTACTCACGTACGTTCGGTACTTGAGTACGCTTGTATCTGCTGGGATCCTTATACGTGTCAGTTAGTCGATTTACTTTAAAAAATTCAGAATAGGGCGGTTCGATTCGTTCTTGGTAATTACGACAAAAACCTCAGTATTACCGAAGGCAAGCGCAGACTTCATTGGCAAGATCTAAAGGATAGAAGAAAGTGCCTCAGGCTCAAATTTTTTCACGGTGTTTACTATTCTAAAATAGGCATTGACAGGAACAAATATATTAAATTACCATCTTACATTTCCCGTAGAAGAGACCATGCCTTGAAACTCCATGAATTTCCTTTTTAGGGTGACACCTTGCGTTATGAATTTTTTTTCAGGACCACGAGGGAGTGGAATGCTCTCCCGTCAAATATTGTTGGTATACAATGTAATGAAACGTTGTACCGCGCTTTGTATGTTGAAATGAGTGTCAACTGATGTAGATATGTATGTACTCTTCTGCTGTAATGCCTTCTAAGGCGATGCACGTACTCAATAAATAAATAAATAAATACGCATATGGCAATGGAACTGTCGATGATACCGCCATCGACACGCCAACCTACAAGAATTCGTCAAGTTCAATCAACCCGACGTCATAGCACTACAGGAAACCAACACGCAGGACGTCCGAATGCAAGGATGCGCCCCATATGCACAAACCCGACGAACTGCCACACTGGTCAAGAAAACTCTCACTGTCCAAAAACACGACGTAGAGAACACCCACACAGAACACACCTTAATCGAGGTTTTACCGGAACGAAAGACGCAAAAAATCCTAAGCGTGGCCAGCATGTACAGCCCGTCTCGCGACCAGCTACCGGACTTCGATCACTTTGTACGAGAAATCCGGAAATCCACAAATGGACACCAACTCGTCATAGTGGGAGACTTCAACGCTTCGCACACGTCATGAGGCTATCATATCACAACAAAGAAGGGTGCTAGAGCGCACGATGCCACCCAGCAACACAGACTCACCCTCTGGAATGATCCTCTCCAGGCCACCAGAATAGGAAACAGCGTCTCCAGGGGCACAAACCCCGATCTTACCTTTACTGCGAACCTCTGTGCAGAGTGGAGTCGACTCCAGGAAACCTTAGGCAACGATCACCATATCCTCCATATGTAGCACACCCGTAGACAGACGAAGACCGCAATTGCACGGCTAACCGAATGGAAATCTTTTAGGGACAAGCTAGATTCCGGAGCAAGCATAACTGACATTGACCAGTCGCTCAAAAATTTATTAGACGCTGCAGAACGTCATACCAAGATCGTACAACTCGATGCCAATACACCCGCGGTCGACGCGCACCTCCTCCCTCTCTGTGAGGCCAGAAGTGGCCTCCTGAAGAGGAGGAAGCGGCAAAATCTTAACAGAAAGCTAAAGACACGCATTGCTCTCCTCACCAAGCAGGCTCAAGACTATGCGGACCACCTTGTCAGGCAGAACTGGCACTCTTTATGTGACAAGCTACAGGGGACTCTGAGCACGAAGAGGACCTGGCACCTCCTGCGGACACTCCTGGCCACTCAACCCACCAAAACGAAACAGAAGCAACATCTCCACAGTCTTATCCACAACCACGCCGGATCCGAAGAACACCTCCTGTGAGAAACACAAAAGAAACTATGCGGAGACTCACCCTCTCCCGCGTCAACTCGCAGCAAATAATACTATGGAAAACCGAATCCAGAACTCGATTGACCCTTTACGCAGGCCGAAATCCACGTAGCCCTATCCAAGCTGACTAGAAATACTAGCCCTGGTAAAGACCGGATCGTTAACAAACACCTACGTAACCTACCGCAGCAGGCCCACCGAGGCTCTCCTCCGTTACTACAGCGAGTGCTGGGAGTAAGGAGAACTGCCTGCTATATGGAAGCACTCGGACATCACCATGATCCCCAAGCCCAACAAACCTCTCGGCTTGGAGAACCTACGGCCGATCTCCTTCACCTCGCACGCGGGAAAGCTTTTCGAACATATGGTGCACGACCGCATTACCCAGTACCTGGAAGACAACGGCCACCTACCGGAAACCATGTTCGGCTTCAGGCAGCACGTCTCAACGCAGGACGTACTCTTACAACTAAAAGAAGACCTTCCAGATCACCTAAACGATCGAGGCAAACACTCCATAGTGGCAGTAGACGTCAAGGGAGCATTTGATAACGTTAGCCCCGACTTGATCGTCAACAATCTCGAAAGCACCGGCTACGGCACTAGGACCTACGCATACGTCAGAAACTTTCTGATGGACCGCACCGCAACAGTCGGAATCTATCAACATCCGCAGCGAAAGCTTCCTACTTCCAAGGCACCCCTCAACGGTCGGTCATTTCACCGCTACTCTTTAACGTAGCTATGATCAAGCTACCCCCACTCCTCGAGACCATACCAGATCTGCGTCACGCGATGTATGCTGATGACATCACGCTCTGAAACAGAGCTACGAACGCTGGAAGGCAAGAAAGTAGCTTACAAGCAGCCGTAGACACCATCGAAAGCTATCTCCGAAACAGCGGCCTCCGCTGCGCCCCAGAGAAGTCTGAGCCCCTCGTCCTCAAAGCAACAACGAGAGGCCGGCCACCCAACTACGAAGAGCTCGACTCCAGCGTCACCCTCAACGGGAAAACAATCCCCAAAGTCAACACCATGCGAATACTTGGACTGCACATCCACAAAGACCGATCGGGGGCTGGCAGCCTACCCAGACTAGAACGCACCCTCTCGCCACTCACACACCTCGTCAAGAGGATCTCAAGCCAAATAAGCGGGCTCAAGGAGCAAGACACGCTAAGAATAATACAAGCACTGCTCACCAGCCGCATAACATACGGCACGCCGTACCTGGTTTTGAAGAACGCTGAAATAGAAAAGCCCAGCATCATGATAAGGAAGGCAATCAAAGTCACCCTGGGACTACCCGCCATGGCCTCTACTTCCTGTCTCCTTAAGATGGGCGTCCACAACACGTGGCAAGAGCTCACCGAAGCGCACAGGAACAGACAACGGGAACGACTCAAGCTCACGCCCACAGGGAGATCAGTACTCCGACACCTAAACTACAGCGAGACGCACGTCGCAGACACGGACAAGAAAGAGCGAATCCCACCTAACGTTCGAGAGTGCATTTTCATCGCACGTGTTCCGCGCAACATGCATCTCATATACCCCAAGAGTAGAAGAAAGGCTAGAGCCAACGCCATCAAACGAAGTTTCAAGCACGACCCGAATGCCCGCTACACCGACGCGGCCAAGTATCCGCATCGAAACGCGTACGCTCTCAGCGTCGTAGACTGCCGAGGCCGCGAGCTAGCATCGGCAACCATCAATGCACGCAATCCGGAAATGGCTGAAGGAGAGGCAATCGCTGTCGCTACCACCATGTGCACCGATGCAGCGGTTATATTCACCAACTCTCAGGCCACCTGTACAAACTTCTTGAGGGGCCGCATCTCGGCCGATGCACTCAAGATACTAAAAAGATGAAGCACTCCGCTCCTGTGCACCTGCGTAACGTGGGTACCCGGATACGAGGGACTAGAGAGGAAGGAAGCGGCCCACTCCACTGCCTGCGAGCACGTCAGCCGGGTTCCCCTCTCCCCCCGCGCTCTCTGACCCGTGACAGAAGAGGCGGAGGCTGTACCCACCAGCTATTCGGCCATATTGCAACATTACAGGCTCGAGCATCGAGTGAACCCTCCACCGCACCCTAAACTCGGCAGAGAAGAAAGTCTCATCCTTAGACGCCCGCAAAGTAATACGTACACTCACGGAACGATAATGCATCGCCTCTACCCGACGCTCCACGGCTACCTCTGTCCACTCTGCAACGTACCCGACACTCTGGCACACTTGCTCCTGGAATGCCCGTGGCAGGAAGGCAGCGAAGTGCAACCAGAAACAGACGCAAAACGAGCACAAGAAGCAAACCGCCTATTCGAAACGTGGGAGGCCAAGCGAACCCTCGGGGACATAGAAGACCAATAATTCGTTGCCAGGGCCAAGAGGGCAGTCGAAGCCAGAGCGTTCTTGGACTAAGGAGCCTTCCCACCTTAGGGTGATACCGGGCCTCGCTCGGGACACTGTTTCGTATAATAAACGTTTCTCTCTCTCTCTCTCTCCTGATGGTGAGCAGTTTATCTAGCGAAGGCGGCCGGCCAATGGAACAGAAGACATAGAACGTTAAGCTTTGTGAATACGGTGCCTGACCTTCAGGAAATGCTGCGGTGTGTTGTCAATCTGAGACAACGGGAGACTTTTTCCGTTTACATTTTAGAATTCCCAGAACCAGGTATGAAGAAATTTAGGTAGCAGCGGACTGTCAACGGGTGTACGCGAACCTCTGTAGATAGGTGGGACATAAGAGATGACGATGATTTGGTAGCGAAAGCAGTTCACTAATCACACTTGTTGAAGTTTGTCCAACCAGCTATGGAGTAAATGACGGCTTCAAGGTTGGCGAAACTAACTCGCTTAATCGAAATCGCACCGTCTATTTTAGACTGGTTCAGCCCAACCTCCCGAGCTATATTTTTTATATCAAATTCCTCTTCTTAACCACGCGAGTGGAATCGTTTCAGTCAGAGCGTTGAGCGCAGGCTGCTTAGAGCGTTATAACGGGTTGGCGACAACCGCTTACTGCCGCACGTCGGAGTACGATCAACGCAGATTACATACGTCCGTTCACAGAATAACTCACGTGGTTGGGCGTCGACTTAGCTGGGCGTCGACGCTGTCACGAACTTGATGTTCGCATGACTTCTCTAGAGCAGAGCGGATGCAGTTTTTTGCTATAGCTCTTTTTACGAGCTTGGAGTGGGCCGATTGATAATTCAGAATTTGTTTTTTCGACCGTGGCTTGTACTGCCAGCACACGCGCGCTCCATGAAAAATAAGACACAAGTCGAGGTACTGGATGCGACCATCTTGGGGCAGTTCATGCGTGAACTTCATTCCAAAGGCGTTACTAGCAAAAATATCGAGAATGTTGCTTATACTATTGCCTTTATCCTGAGCATCAGTCGTATTCATTACCACGAGGTAATCGTCGACATATCTAAAAACTTTCTGCACGCCTGCGTTGTAAAGGGACGCTTGAATGCGCTTGTCAATCCTTGCTAAGAAAATATCGCTTAAAAGTGGTGCTAGGCAAGAGCCGATGCACACTCCTTCTTTTTGGATAAAACAGCTGTCATTAAAAGTGATAATGGTGGATGAGAGATAAAAGGATATTAGCTCTAAAAAATTGTCGGTTGATAACCCAGTCATGTTTTGGAAGGCCACTGGTGCCATATCTTCAATGTGACTTCTAACCGCGCTGAAAAGCTCAGGATGAGGCAATGAGTAAAACAAATCTTCTACATCGATAGATGTGATACACCGTGCTGTCTTTCTTTTCTCGTCCTTGTTCAATTGTGCGCTGGAACGATGTTTCATAATGCTTCCCGTGGTAATAATTTTGTGGCTACCACCGAAGAATGAGCGCAGAAATTTTGCCACTTAAAACTATTACACCCCTTTACGTATAGCATAACACACTGAACGTAACTACTTAAGTACGCAATACTATATAGAAAGCCTATGTACGGAACCCACTCACACATTCTGGAAGTAAATCCACCGTTTTATTGCTTTCGCCAAACTACATGAAGCAGCTGTCAGTTAGTCATGCCGAAATGAAACAGCCCTAACATGGGCCAGAAAAATTATCCGTTTTAAGCGGAAAGCTCTTTGCAGTGCAAGTTGTTTTCCAAGTACAAAGCGACCAGGCCAGACCCCACCTGGCGTAACCTATTTTATGGATCTGGGGCCGCATAGACACCCCTACATGCGTGGGTGCATTTGTGGTCCATACCCCTTTTGTGTGTATATGTAATGCGGATGTACATTTCTGGGTGGATGATTGGTGAGGCCATGCGCCCCGGATCTTTGCCTCCGTTGAAATTCGACAGTAAGGAAAGCTGAGAGTGCTTCCAAAAGATTGACGTTGGACGTTGAAGCGAATTCGATGACTCCTATGACTTTTCTTAAATCAGCAGACCTGAGAAGGTGTTTACAGGTACCTTGTGTCTACAACTGTGCCCGTGAACTCTCTCTACTTTTCCTTTTACTATCCCATTCTTTCTTTCAAGCCCTAATCCTTTTACACCTTGTAGCATAGCGAACCAGACGTTCGTCTGGTTTGCTAACCTCATCATGTAACGCAGACATGATAAAATGGTACTATCAGCCCACCATTCATGGTTAAAAGCTTATGTCAGTACTAGTTTCTTCCAAATTATTTTAATAACACTACGAGACTATCAATGAGCGGTCACGTAGTAGCAAAATTTTCGCGCGCGTAATGTATGCCATCAGCCTGTCATTTCCAAACGATATTGCCTCAGAAGCGAAGTAGAATGCATCAGCCTCTATGGCACAACAAGCTCTGAGAGGATATTTAAAACCTAACAAGATTTTATTAAACGAGTTAAAGATGTTGGTAATTGTGCAGCTATCATCATTTGCGAAGTGTAATAGGGGCAGCTACTATACGCCTACTATAGGGTTACTATGAACTCATAAGTATTCCTTTTTTTCTTTAATGGCACGAGAAGGGGACAAGCTGAATTCGGCAGACCTGAGAAGGTGTTTACAGTTACCTTGTGTCTACAACTGTGCACGTGAACTATCTCTACTTTTGATTTTAGTATCACCTTCTTTCTTTCAAGCCCTAATCCCTTTACACCGTGCAGCATAGCGAAACAGACGTTTGTCTTGTTTGCTAACCTTATCATGTAACGCAGACATGATAAAATAGTACTAACGGCCCACCATTCATGGTTAAAAGCTTATGTCAGTACTAGTTTTTTTCCAAATTCCACCACTATGCTGTTCTTAATTAATTGCTATGTGTTAGTTTCTGTTACTTATGCTTACCAAACGGTGTACCTGTGCTTATTGCTTACCAATCTTGTGTTATCACATCTGTACCAACTTATATCTACTGCACTAATATTACCTATGTGTATGTCTTTCCTGTTGCAATCCTCGATGGGATCTACAGTACTTATAAATAAAAATGAAGGCTCCCCAGCTGAAATTGCGACCACTGAGGTAACTTGCTGCTGTAGGGGTGGGCCTATCTTCAACGCATCATTAAGTGAGGCGTTAAGACGATCACGCGAGGGATTATGACTCATCATCAAAGCAGCAAAAATTGTGTTAGAGTTGGCGCAGCACCCCATCTCATGAATATGCAGATTTTTCGTATCCTGTGCCATGATGTTTTCTCTGCATGATTGTTTCTAAGGCAACTAGAAAACTCGTATAAAAATATCAATCATAGCAGTTAGATAGCAGATGGTACTTCAACTATGTCGGATGGAACTGCATTCGATTCACCACAGGAAACACTTGCACTATTGAGGTAGAATTCAGTCTTATGTTCATAATAGCGGCTTCTCAGGGTCTAGCTGGCCTCGTCTTCAAATAGCACTTTGTGAGAGATAGAACCGCCGTTCGTCGAGACAGACACCAGCCAGTCGGATATACCCATAATTTTACTTGGAAGGCACCCCCCCCCCCAATGTCAACTAGATTTTTACAAAAAAAAAAAGCCTTGTAACTGCTCCCCCCCCCCCCCCCGATTAAGCTTTGAATAACACCGACTGTTCCTCGTCAGCGGCTAGTACTTTGGTAATACATCCGCTATCTGAATTAATCGACGCCTGCTGTTGTGAATCTTGAGATGTACGCCGTTGAAAAAAAAACATTGAATCAACTGTATATCAAAATGTGTGCGAAAGAAACGGGGCTTTCTCGCTTTTTTTTTTACCAGTATAAAATTCAACAAAGGAAACTGGAGCGCTTCCCCGCAGAATTGTTCTGTTGCGATGCGACTTCTTTCGACTTATCTAAAAGTTTGGTCAACAGAAGGAGTTTGGGAGTTTGCAAAGCACCTGGGTCCATCCACGTGGTGGTAAGGACTTTGCTTCAACCAACCCTTGAGCCTCCTTGTCTGTAGCGTACTGCAGATTCCCCCTTCTTCTGTGGCACGTGAAATAAACTGGTCCGAGTTTGGAAATTTGCGCACCAAACTACGCAACAGGCTCGCAGGGGGCCGCGTTCAAAAACTTGTTTACGTGCACTCGGACCTCAATGTCCGGAAGGCTTCGTCCGCTGCACAGCGAAGCGTTGACACGTCAAGTGAGAATGATTCGGACACAGATTGATACAAATGTTGGCCTTGACGGTTTAATGTGAAATATATGCCATGACGGGAATTGTGCGTAGATTTTGAACCCGGAAGCTCTGCTGGCAGTTTTGGGATGCAATAACGTAACACTTATATTTTTTTCAGCGTTAGATAAATAAATGTAGCCGATTTTTCATTGCTCCGTGCGCAAATGTCTTTCTTTCAGTTCTTCATGTATTTCTGGGAAAGAAAACATAAAAGAAACTAGTTTTTCTCACGTCCCTCAAAATTTCATCAAATTTTTCATCTCTAGTTATGATTTGCGCTTGTATAATGAACTTTAGGTGAATATTGTGCGCGAGTAAGGATTTACGAAATTTCCTTCTCGAATGTAAATAAAATGTTTGCTTCTAAGAACTGTTTGTCAGTCCTTCTCGCCTTGGTTAATAATATGCGTAATATAATGATCGCCTAGTGCTTTTTTTAGAAATACTTTTGCGCACGAGGTGGGTAGTAGAAAAAGAGAATCAAGAAGTGGTCAGATGTAAGAATTTGACAAACGAAAAAGGAACAAGCACAACCAGCAGTTCTACAAAGTGGCATAGAATAGGCTCTCCCAATGAATGCCACACGCATCCCAGAACTTCGTATGCTAAAGCGCCAAAACTGAGTGCCCCTAAATACATTGACTTCGAAGCACTTCAGCGGGTTTCTACGCGTTGCAACATGTCCAAGTGGTGCCACGACCGCTGTTCACGGTGCTGCGCTGCTGCACGATGCAAATTTCAGCGCAGCACGACGCATTGCAACTATCGATTTACCTTCATCGCAGAAGGTTGCGAATAACCGTGCATTGTTAAAAAAAAGAACGAGAGCGTTTTCTGGATACGTGTGCTGTCAAAGTCAAGTTCTACAGTGTAACTTCCCTCATCGCCGGCATGCTCCTGAATTAATGAGCCCGAATTGGAGGAAAGGGGGTGCCCAAACACTGATTTTTGGTTGCTCACCGATAAGCATTGGCCGTCTCCTTGGTGCCACCGTAACAAAAAAGTTTCGTTTGTGTCATCGC
The DNA here is from genome assembly GCF_050947875.1 of Dermacentor variabilis. Classification (NCBI taxonomy): domain Eukaryota; kingdom Metazoa; phylum Arthropoda; class Arachnida; order Ixodida; family Ixodidae; genus Dermacentor; species Dermacentor variabilis. The sequence goes on along the minus strand of NC_134572.1, from coordinate 28,695,752 downwards.
GTGGTGGCTGTCCTTGCACTTCCTCTCGGGAAGTGGCCCGCTCTCACTATACGGACGATCTTCGCCAATGAACACCATTCCCCCCCTACCCCCCCCCCAGCCTAGCTTCTTCTTCCGTTCTTCACCATGTTCATCGCGAGCTCATGGACTTCTTGCTGTTCGCCTCTGCCCCGTCCTGTTCCGTGCAGGACGTCCGTTTTTCCATACAAAATGTAATTATTCCTCCACATTTCTCACTGTCTAAGAAAGCCTACGTCATCGCTAGCTATCAATTTAACGACGGTGGTGGTTCTTAACCTCGGTATAGCCGAATCGCCTTGAGTTTCGCTGAAATCGATTACGTTTGCAGCTTCTTAAGGCTTTCGCCTTCCTTTTTTTCTGAAGTGAGGTGGCAGCCAAGTTCGTCAAACTATTTATTAAGCCGCTTGAACCTTGTTTGTATATATATACATATATATCATGACGGCGATAAACAGTCAATATTCGCAGATAGTCCGACGTTCAGCGTTCTGTCCTCAACCGTTGCCCGCAGCAAGCTTGGCTCCAGTACAGGCACAATGCCCGGCATGTGTGGGGTCAAGCGACCGGCAGGCACGTATCTTCGCCCGGCAATAAGACACTCACTCTCGTTCGCGGTCACGCACGTTGCAGACACGCGCAAAGTCCGACAGACCGGCCAGCAGCAGATGGCGCAGCGAATGCCAATTCTTATTCCTCTCATGACTGGAGCGTTGCAAGAATGTCATTGGTCTGCACAATCACCATGACATGACCCACTGCTATTTTTCCAGGCTCAGCTCCGATTCCATGGCTAAGTCAGCAAAACACCGCACCACGTTCATCTGCTGCTCACAAGGCCGCAGAGTGTAAACGTGCGTGCTACTCGCTATGTTGTTTGTCTTTCTGTCACACTGTTATAGTTTCCAAAGACTCATACATATAGTCTTGCTATCGGGTTGCTCACACGTGCTTCCTCTGTTCCTGCTTAGCCAAGAAGAGCACCATATGAGCTAGAAGACAATGCCCTCAACGAAAACACAGAGTTCAGAGTATTTCGTGAGTCAGAAAATAGGAACTGCATAGATTCGTTTTTCAAATTTATTCAAGACCACATTGAAGCCAACAAAGCTGTAGAAGGCAATGGAGAGGTTCGTTAGATCTTGTTTTTCTTTTCTTTCTTTTTTTCTCTTGTCTTCAGTAAGCATGTTATTACTCTCACAGTCCCTATGAGTGCATGGCCTAATGGTTTACAACTTCTCTTTTTTTTAACGCCCCGTTATCAACACCTTCATTAATCTTTCTCTGCATTTCTCATTCGTCGGAGCACTAGGCTCTGGCGGCATTCGAGAGACCACAAGACGCAAGGAGCTGCGCAATGCATTCCCTGCGCCCCAACCTCAGATGTCTCAATCGCTGAACTAGTGAAGGAAAAGGTTCAGCGGTCACTTGAAATTCAGACCCTTGGACATTCCCCTTATTATGCTCATGTGGCTCAGGCTGGTATCTCCTTTCTTACAAAAACAAGACGAAAACGCTTTCATTTCTTTTTCTCTATCTACGGTACTCTCAGACCCGTTATACACGCGCCAAGGGATAATAGTTACTCAGTTTTCATGAGAACTGCCGTAAATTGTGGCCCCAAATTGGCCTGGTGACTCTGGCATACGTCGCTTACTCTTCAAAAAGGTCTTTTTAGGCTGAAGTCAAAAACAAAAATGAAAATTAAATTCCGGGTTTCTTTTTTTCCGCCAAAACTATGATATGATTTGAGGCACGCCGTAGTAAAGGACGTCGGATTAATTTGGACCACCTGAGGCTCTTGAACTTGCACCCAATGCACTGTACACGAGCTTTGTGCATTTCGCCCCCCATCGAAATGCTGCCACCGCGGCCCGGATTCGATCCCACTCCCTCGAGCTTAGCAGCGCAAAGCCAAATCCACTGCGCCACCAGGGCGTGTAAAATAGAAAGTAGACGTCGCCCTGACGTACGTCATTTTAATCCCAAATAATAGCGATGTTGCTCGCTGAAATGGCACATAGTGGTAAACTTAAGCTACGTTTTGGATACCGACGTCTTTCAGTCGCCGATATTATTTATTTATTTATTTATTTATTTATTTATTTATTTATTTATTTATTTATTTATTTGTAATACTGCTAATAGTGTTGTGGCAGAGTAGTACAAACTCTGTATTCAATTATGTTCATCTTACCAGATCGTCGCGACTACACTGTCGAAAAATACGAGCTCCCATTTTCGCAACAGCCCTGCTACACGACTCTTATAACGCTCCAGAATTTCTTGATGAATAAATTATCATACACGATAAATCGCTTATCTGGTGGCGATGTTTAGTATCATTTTTGCATTTTCGCATTATTCAACAGTATTTTAGTTACAACATTTCAAAAATGAAAAAAACAAGGCTCTCTTGCAAAAACTTTGAATAAGAATTATTTTGCATTAATTCGCATTTTTGCCCTGTTTCGTTATGTCTTCCGCTGTGGCTTATGTTTTGTTGCATTAAGTTCAGTTGCTTTGATATTTCGACGGAAAGTAGTTTTCTATGCCCTTTGCGCAAGTTATGACACTGAAATAACAATTCCTCGTGACACTCCGCTACAACATCTTTTCATATACGCAACAGAATTTATAGGTACCGGTACGCGTAACCTGTGTTTCTAACCTGATTTTCCCTCATAGAGCAACATTCGTTCCACCTTTCTTTAGCTTTTCCTTCTTTTTTGTGCCTAAGGTGGTGTCGTTAGACTTACCAAAACCTTTCAAAAGCGTGCCCCCGGACCTCTCTGCGCTGCAGGGCTGTAATGATTGCTGTGAAAATTTTTATCTCATTATTGACGCATATCTCCTTCGTTTTCTTTCATGGCATCAGCGTGCTGTTATAACTGGCACCGCTCGAGGGTACTTAGAAGAAATTTACCTAATTTTTCTAACGTTTATTTAGAATTGCATTATATTTGAAAGAATTATTTTACTCCATTAACAAAATTCAATCAGAATAAAGAATAATTATAAAAAAGTAAAGAATTCCCCAACTTTTTTGGCGATGTTGTATTTCTTTTTAAAGAATGTTCGGGAATGGTTTCACGGTGACAAATTGCATTTCGAATATTGCGAAATTTGGGGGTGAATTATCTCGACTATAATTTTTCACAGGTACCCACTAAGTCAGCCTTGCGGGATTTCTTTTTTTGTTTTTTTACTGAGATGTCCATTTTGTCGCCTTTTTATGACCACATCCGTCTTGCTTCAAATTCTTTGAATAATTTCATTTTCACGTTGCTCGGTGGAGCTCTCTTAGAAAAAAAATTTTAGGGGCGTTAATTATCCCTATAGAGTTTCTCACTATATTACCTAGAGGGAAATCTGGCACTGCTGCACTGTGATTTGCATGGGAATGCCGGTATATTGTTACTTCGGATTTATTTATTTTATTTATTTATAAATACTACAATCCCTGGTCAGGATTTTAGTAGGGTAAGAAATGATTGGCATCGTTCTCGGAAAGCCAGGACAACTTGAAGAGACGCCTGGCAAGCACCGTTCCGTCTGTCATAATGATTCATTTTCTACTAAAACAGCACGTAAAAAGCTGTTTCAGCTTTATTATTACGCAAAAACATGTTTTGTTTAACTATGAGAACTTGTTATTGGATGTACAATTATATTATGCGTAAAAAGTTTCAACGGACCGCTAAATTTGGAGGACAGACAACGAGATTCGCGCTCGCTTTGAAACAGTTTGTCGTCTGTTGTTTTTCTTCGCTTGGTCATGCATTGTAGGTGAGTAAAGACGTAATATGCGTGAATGGAAACATTCTATGAATATTTTACTTTAAGAACGCGTTATTTGTGTAGCTATATCCACGTTTTAGACGAAGCCGCTTACAACACCAGCCAACACAAGCCTCGCAGACACATATAGCGTCATTCCCATGACGGCACAGCGCCCCTTGGGAAACTCCCATAGACGGTGGCGCCAGATTTCCCTTTAGGTGTTATAGGAAGGAACTCTATGATTATCCCTACCTGCATGAATGCGAAAGCATTGGGGCCACGTCAGCAGAAGGGCGGCTACGTCCGGTGGCTCTACTGGCGGGGTCACGTGACTCGAGCGGCCACGTCAGCAGAAGCGCCGCGACCCCACGTGACCAACGGCGTTCGTCACGTGGTGCGCACAAAGCAAGGCCGTGGGTTTTTTAGTGCCCTGATTAACTATAGCCTAATTAACTGGTCTTAATTAACTTCACCCTAACACCAAAGGTCGTGCGTTTGACTCCCACCAAACATCGAAGGTTCGTAGCATTAACACCACAGGTTGTGGCTTCGACTGCCACCAAAGGTCGAGGGTTCGTAGCGTTTTTGTACCATTGTGTGGTCACGCCGACAGCGCACCGGATTTTCAACGCCGGACAACGCCGGATTTTCCGCCTCCTGAGCCATACATCGCGTTCGCATTACAAATTGGACAAGTAGGACAAGTAACAGAATATTTCCGAGTGGAAGGTATTTTACAATTCAAACCTGTGTTATTGCGATAGTAATTGTACATGGTGAACTGTTTCGCCTTCTACTGCTCGTACGAGTGCTGGGTTGTTAGCTGTGCGCGCAAATGCTAGCGGTTCTGGTTGGCAGCTGCGTGCATGGCCACAGTGGTGGCGCTACTCGTTCTAGTGCTCGCGTTCCAGCGCTGCTGTCACCCCGTTGTGCTTCAAACAGCGACGGTTTTCCTTCATTCTGACCTCGTACCCCATCAAGTTGCGATGTCAGCAACACCAGTTGCGGGGCTCCTTATTAATGCGAATGCATTATATGCCCCATTACGTGAAAATCCGTCGACGTAGTCGGCGTTACCGATTGATGGTACCAAAAATGGCCGACGGCGCAAGGAATAAAAACAAGTTAAAATGCCCGCCTTGACGTGAAATTTCTCGTGAAGGTTCCTAAAAACAAAGTAAATAATGGCTTAGAAAAGATAATTTGGGACATTTCAATCTGGATGAAAATCCAACATGGGGCGCCGGGGGGTGCGACGAGCACGCCTCGCCGACGCTGCGCGGCGACTCTTGTGTTCTGGCTGACTAAAGGTGTGCTCAGTTCATGCGTAATAGGGCACGTGAAAGTGCAGCCAATGGGGAGGAGGCGGCACCGCGTTTTGAGTGTATAAAGGGAACGCGCTGTCTCCCGTGCGTCATTTGCTCTTCGAATTTCATCGGTGCTGTGTCTACTGTGTTGGGCTCTCAACGCTACGTCATGAATGTATAAAGTAAGCCGGTCTGCGGTCACTGTATATATATATATATATATATATATATATATATATATATATATATATATATATATATATATATATATATATATATATATATATATATATATATAATCATATTATGAGAAACCAACAAACGCCGACATCAAGGACAACATAGGGGACATTACTTGTGCTTAATAAATGAAATAAAGTAACGATAAATTAATGGAAATTAAAGTGGATGAAAGAACAACTTGCCGCAGGTGGGAACCGAACCCACAAAACATGTTTTGTGGTTTCGGTTCCTACCTGCGGCAAGTTGTTCTTTCATCCACTTTAATTTCCATTGATTTATCGTTACTGTATTTCATTTATTAAGCACAAGTAATTTAAGCACAAGCACAAGCGATGAAGCACAATATTAAGCACAAGCGATGAAGTTTAGATTGCGGAAATGAATTCGGAATGCGCACCACGTGCTTCTCTAAGAGGCTGCTCTTCTTTCACTGCCACAGCCAGAATGACTGTTATGAAAATATTTTAATGGATTACAACTACTTATAGTTTTTACTCGTTCAGCGTTATCTAACCTAACGGCGTGTGTTTTTTTTTCTGCCTTTTTACTTAACAACTGAATACTGGTACGCGCAATTCTAAGACGCGACAGAATATGGACACAGAAGCACTGGACACGCGCTACTTAATTGTCTGCAAAATGCGGCCACCGAGGCATATAATGCAGTAAATCTAGTAGTACAATCGCAGTCGTTCTTTGTTTTACTTCTCACGAATGTGACACCCTCGCATGCTCTGTATTGGTGTTTTATGCACGTGGTACTACATGTTTAGAATAACAAGACAAACGCGCTCACATTTGAAAACGTTTTGTTTTTTTTCGAGTTAGCTTTTTTTCTGGGCTGCGGGCCTCGTCAAGCTGCCTCTACTGGAGCAGCTTTTACTTGCAGCCTCCTCGACCAAGCAGATGGAAATAAAGTTATTCTATTATTATTACAGACACAGCTTCTTCCTTAGTATAGCATTGCGCGCCGGATATGCGCGCCTGTCTGCTGTTTCCCCATCGGCGCGCACGTCTCCATCTCTGCTCTTGCAGTGGCGGCGCATTGCTGTCCATGCACGGGTCACGTGCCGTATATTCCAGGTAATCTGCAGCAAGTTGGTAGGGGTGAGACGAGACGGTTGGTGTCTTCATGCGCATTGTGTTCCCGCGCGTCTAGCGTTGGTGGTCTCGTAATCTCAAGTTCCCGGTGCAAATCGTCCGCTCATGTTCTCGCCTTGTGTCAGCGAGTGTTCGTGATCATCGAGTGGGTCCTGTTCGCGCGTTTTCCTGAACACGCGTGACTCCGATAAAACTACGAGCCTTACCTCGCGTAGTTATCTCTCCGCTGTCGCCATTAAGGCTCCGCCTTTCTGGCAAAACTGCAGTATATTTCTTTTTTTGTCAAGAAGAATATCAGTGCCCTTTTACACGTTTGTTTTCAATTTGTTGGCGCCATCTGATGACGGCAGCAAGCAATAAGCGCGGTCAGCCATGGCGTCCGAGATTTACGTCGCGGCGCGACGCAACAGTCGGAAATCTCGGACGCCGTGAGCCCCGTCGATGCATTGCTCTCGGCGCAATCAGCACCGCGCGCGCTGGCGCTCATAACCGCGCTTACTGACAAGATACTAGACACCAGGAATGTCCTGGGAAATTAAGAAATTCTTTTTACTGCTGAAACTTTAAAACCTTCAATTAATGAAATTCGCGATTTAACGACGTTTTTCGCTGCAAGTACACCATCGGTATATCTAGGTTTTACTGTATGCGGAAAAGCCGGCTAACGCCAGTGCTACCTTCGTGAGCCCGATATAACAACTGTTTCGCGACTTTTCTAACGTGCTGTTGACTACCACGCAAAGAAAGCAACGCCTTCGCTGTTCCGGCTGCTGGCACATCAAAGGATTCCCACTCATTACGACAGAAAAAGCACTACAAAGGGCAATGAGTGCTGTGAAAAAGCACTAGCGTAAATGCCGTAAATTTCGTGCTCGTCTTGTATAATCTTACATGCCATGTCTTACCACCTATAGCCATCATTCCAACTCTGTCCGCCATGGTTGCTTAGGGACTTTGGGCTTGCGCTGCTAAGCACGAGGTCGCGGGATAAAATCCAAGCCACGGCGGCCGCATTTCGATGAGGGCGAAGTGCAAAAACGCCCGTGTTTTTAGATTTAAGTGCACGGTAAAGAATCCCAGATGGTCAAAATTAATTCAAAATCCCCCACTGTGGCGAGCCTCATAATGAGATAGTGGTTTTGGCGCGTGAAACCCCATAATTTAATTTTCGCATTCCAACTCTCGTTGTCTTATAAAACGATTTCACTGATCACTTCAACTTTGTTCCGAATACCACGAACGCCGCGAAAGTATACCGTTCTCTTTAAGGTCTCCCTTTTTCTATATCTGATAGTCTAAGAAAACTAGAATATGTCAGTGCGCATTTCGCAATTTCGGTGTACGTTCGAGCCAAACTCCATTAACTAAACGCAACTCTACGCTGACTAAGAATCCTTCACCTGAAGAGAAACTTTGTGCGTGTTCAATAGAATACAACACCACTGAGGTCACATGAACCGCAAATGAGCGTAACTCCGGGAGGAGATATTAAGGCGAAATTGGAGACTAAATCAGTCTACCTTTCCTTTTTCTATTCCTTTGAAAAAAGCATACATTTTCGCGGCTTAATAAACACTGTGAACACAAATGTGGATAGAGCTCTTAAAGCGTGAAAGCGGGTTGACTAGATTGAAAGCTTACTTAGGTACATAAAAAACTACCTTAAGATGATACGAAAGTCTGTCAGTGTCAGGTCTAATCTGCTCACGGCGGCTGAAATGAAAAACAGTTCCGACTTACAATTACTTTTTGTTAACTGAAATTTCAGTTCTTTTTTTTTTCTGTCCCTTTCTACTATTTTTTCAGCCTGCTTGAGCAAACCGTCGTGCTGAAATCCTCCTGGCTTAAGCAAATTTTGGCGGCACGTGTAGAAGATTAGAGCTACCTGATTTTTTTTTTCGACGGATCGGTAATTTGCGCCTGCATATTTCGCAATGAGAAATTTATCTCCGCAAATCCGCAAGAATCAAAGCAATAGCGAAACTTCGAATTCCTATTAGTTATCTTTTGACGACCGCAGCGCTAGAAGGAAACCAAAGACGAGATAAGCTTCGAAGGAATTACCGACGTGCGGAACATATAAGAAGTTCTTTTTATTATATTATTATTTGTTTTATGACTTTTGACGCGTGCGAGTTTCTATTTCTATTCCTTCTGTGATGATTTCGCCAATCAGGATCGCTCAAGTGGGACCGACGCTCAGAGTAAGCCACATGCACGTCATATAGACGATAATGACCCAAAAAGTCACATATAAAATATATCTTGCACTTATATCAATTAAAAAAATTTAGGAGCAATATATTTCGACGCCCACGCAGGAAATGAGAGAGCCACCCGCACTTAAGCTCAGAGGAACTTCGTCATGAAATGGCGAAAAGGCTTTGCGGGTAGGTTTTGTATAGTAGAATTTAGTCGCCCACGAATAACAATACCTTACTATTTACCGCATACCAAGGTGTAGTAGTGGCGGCACACGTACTTCAAAAGCCTTCATTGTAGTCCTGACAACGTTCGTGCAGAGAACCTGTTATGTTTAGCTCTTTATGTTTGTTTTGCGCCGCACTTTTTAGCGAACAGTTTAGTACCCCTTACGTTCCATTTCTTCGTATTCGGTATAGTATTAAACTTCCCGCGTTGCTATAATCATTCATATAAGTGTAGTCGAAAATTCCAATTCTTTCTGCGCCGACTCTGGGCATATAAGAGACCAAAAACGGTTCTATATTCGCTAACTACGTCGTATCGATGCTTTTTTCTTGTACAACGAAATGAAGATGAGCGTTACATGTGTCGCCTTCACATGAGATCTTTCGTATTCTCTCGATTTTCCTTGACTCAAACAACGCTCTTTACGTCTGCGCGATTTCAACTGACCCCCTAAAACCTCCACATTCCCACTCCATTTCTCTTCACACTGTATGTATTGTTCACTATGTGAGGTGGTACCCCTTTGTACTAAATAAAACTTTTCCTTCATCCATACGCTTCAAGGGGAGTTATGCACGATGAAAACACAGGCATCGTGTATTTGTTTTAATCAATAAGATACAAGGAAAGGAAATTTCGTTTATCTGTGTTCTCAAGCCTTACCTTCCTTCCGTTTAATACGTAAGTTCGCCACCCCGCATGCTAGCACTCTGCTCCCACCATTGCTACGATGTGCTCCTTTAAGCGCTTCGACAGCAAAACGCGTTTAGTTCGTCGATCTTTTCCTGCTTTTAAACTCTTAGTTCAAAGCTCACGGTGTGATTGCAGTGCGAAGCACCGTCTAGCGCTTCTGTTTGTTCATCTTTCCGCTAACCTTCCGTCTGTCTATGCACACTTCGGTGTCTTGCGCTGAATTCACGCCATAAGCTTAGATCTACTCGCCCAAATCGCTGTTTTAGTTCGAAGCTGCCCGTTTCATTTTTCCCAAACCGTGCGGGAAAGCCATGCGCATAGCTGGCTAGCTTCACAAGCGAACCATGAAGAGAGAAGTGAACGCACGCCGAGCCAGCTGGCAGACAAGAATTCTGCAGCTGCCAGAGAAATTCGGGTTCGCATTAGGCCACGAGCGACGCGACGTCGGCCGACGTGATGTCAGCAGAGGCCTCTGCTCGCGGCCGTGCACACCGTGCGAGCTTCGCCGCCATCGATTTCCTGTCCCTCAAGATGGCCTTCTCTTCTCCAGCTCACTATTGTGTCCCTACTTTGCAGGATGCTCACCTCTGGTCGCATTAAGTTGGCGGTTCACAGAATAGCGAGTCTAAGCGTGGAACGCGTTCTCCTTCGCTCAAGGCAACTTTCTCCTCCGAAGTTTTTGGAACGAAGGCGAGACAGAAAGAATTCAGAAAGTGTTTTCGCTCACACCTGCCGGGCTATACGAATCGAGTGGTTCTGAATTGCTTTGCTCTGACTAAAGAGGGAAGACAGACGTCTCTTCATTTTGAAGGTTTACTTCATTCGTTGTACGTGCTTATTTCTCCTTTTGAGCAAACACGTAATCTACTTCAAGCTTTATTACTCAAGCACGGCAGGTATTTCTCTTTAAGGAATCAGAATTTTCTCTTGAAGCTTGCCGAAAGGCTTATGTTTAAATCTAAGCCATTGAGAGCAACTTTTCTTCCACGATAATAAGAGCATGGTGGACGCCAATTCTTCAGTGTCAAACAATAAAGAGAATTGATTCGTTGGAAAGAAAAACATTTCGTAGTATTTTCTCTTTTTAGCACGGAGTTGATTTGGTATTTGACGTACATCCTGCTGTCATCGTTGTACTGCACCACTGTTTAACATTTAATATAAAAGACCAACTATCGCAAGCTATATATCACAAAACAATCCTATAGGGACGCTTCTTCCGGCGTCACTATCATTAGCAGCACTTTTCCAGCAATGAAAGCGCATGGCCGAGGGTTTATAGGCTAAGAGGCTAAGAGGCTGAAGCCTAGTAATCTAAGAAGTGCTAATAATGTAGCCTTTATAAAACCGCGCATACCGTGCTTTTTTTTACCTTTCAGACGCGCTGCCCTCCCTTCGATTAGTCAGGCCATGCTGCCACCATCTTTTGCGGCCCTGAAGTCTCATACTTCTTAGCTCCCTAGTTTAATTAACGCTGGCAAGGTGCTGACGCCTTCGCTACGCAAGAATGGAAAGCAGAAGTGAAGGAACGCCGGTGGGTGTTAATTGCTACCTTGCCGTAAAACCTCGAAAGATTAAATTAATCGAAGTTATGTCTAAAACACACGCCCACAAGCCCGCTGATCAGAACTGCAAAGCGCGAGCTCGCCTGCAGCGCAGTACACTGATGCGAGGCTTACAGTGACAGGCCTTACTCTTTCTTAGCGTCATTATGAATTCTGGTCAGTCACTTCATCGCTCGTTGCCTAGGGCGACTATAGAGTATGTCAGAAACAGCGCGCTCATAACATTTCTCCTGACTGATTGCTGCCACGTGACCACATGTGGATGAGCCGAAGCCTTCGCCTGAATGGGTGTTGACAGATTGGTCCCTCTAGCTGACAAAAGGTCATCTGCCCGAAACTATAATGCTTTAGAAAACATAAATTATTTTATTTTCCTCACAAACAAGAAAGCTGGACTAGCCGGGGATTTTCGAATAAAAATCCAACGTAAAAGTACTGTTCTTCTTTCTACGTCCTGTATGTGTAGCGCCTGTTAACAATTCTGCAGAGTCATGTTAAATTTTCTTAGTGTGCATACTACTTTCGGAATAATTTAGTGGTCTCGATTCCTTGATCGCATATTGCTCGTTCGTTTGTTCGTTTGTCTTTTCTGTGGCACCTGCTTGTATTATGATTCGATTCTCTCGCTCTTGCATTTTCCTTCAATGCAAATTGCTGCAATTTTTTTAAAAAATGTAATGCGTACACCGTAGAGCAACCCAACCATTGACAACGCAGTTTTCCTAATAAGCTTACTCATCTATTTTGTCGTTTTTTTTTTACCCGTACATTAGCAAGAGAGAAAAACAAAGTAAAGGCATGGAGGTGGTCCGGTTTGCGAAACGTGATTTAAGAAAATATGAAGGGAGAAAGGTTAGTATCAAATCGAATATCGGCAAACAAAACTGAAGCAGCACGCGCCGCTACCGCAGCCTATCTCTCAGGCCCGTATAGGGCGCAAGAAGCGAACTAGCACACTCTGGCTTCCTTCAGCGCACATGTCTGTGCTGACCACTCTTGAAGTGCATTTTGAGCCGGCAGTGTCTAACGTGGCACACAGCAAATGCCTCTCCGTACTATGCGAGATGTGGGTAGATTGTTCCTTCCCAGCCACAAGTGTCATATATATATATATATATATATATATATATGGAGAGAGATAGAGAGAGGCTGTCTGCCCATTCAATTGGGAATGAATATTACTACTTGATGAGCGCGACACCATTAAACAGCCGGTAAAACAGTGCTTCTTCAAACCTTGGGTAGTTCAGGCAGTATATAGAGCTTCAAGTGTCAGTAGCCAGTGCGTTTCTGAATGGCTGAGTTCCGCGAAGCCCATGTACAAGCGTGTGGCATAGAGTGAAATGTAGCTCCTGTGTCGGTTCTTGCGAGTATGGTTTATTTATTTATTTATTTATTTATTTATTTATTTATTTATTTATTAAACAGATCTACCGCTGTCGTGTGCAGAACAGGCGGATTAGCAAAGAGACCCTCGGAACTACTGACGAGGACACCACCATGAAACAGGACTTCTTCAAGCCTTGTTATCCAACTGCACGCTTGCACCATGCATGGTCGCGAATGGTCACGTATGCCTACATGACCTTTCCAGTAGCTTTCCTAACGACGCTCTGTAACTTCCAATACCACAGCTTCGAATATTATGCAGCAAATAAGGAGATATTGTGGCGCAACGATCAAGACTCGGCGCCAGACTAGTGTGCCTCGCTCATGAATGACTGTAAGCCTAAAGCCTATACGTATAACACTAACGAGAACGTCGCTTCTTAAATGTTTTATACGTACGAGAACACACTGAGAGGCTTTCTTTTGTTCAGGCAAGTTTGGTAAATCTGCAGCCGTCCACGTGCAATAGTACAGCTTTGGGAAATAAGCATGCGAACAGCAATATGTTATGCCCGGACGAAAGATTGCGACAGCGAAAATGCCGCTAAGCGATTTCATCAGATGACGGCTCGTAGAAGTGCTCGTTTCGTCGTAAAAACATGCTGTCTCCCACTAAATAAAGCAGCAGCAAAGCATCCTTTTTCTTTTTAATATTTTTTTACGTTAGCGCTAAAGGTACTTCGAATAGCTAGAACGTCCTGTCGGTCGATACATGGACGTCAGCGCCGTGACCAGACTGCTTTTTCAAGAGCTCTTATTTTCATGCTATTATTCAGGCGATATTACGAGGGATTTTTAAGATACTTAGGCGTGCACTTACTGCTTCCGAACTGCACATGTAAATCTTCCGGAATGCATATGCGCTTCTTCAGGTAAGAACGACATCATTCATTCCTTGCCATATTGCGAAAGCGCTCAAACCCACTAATTCAATTCTTTTAGGCGACAGTAGGCGCCCATATCCCGTTTTTGTATCTCCTCGCTTAAGCCACACATCAGATGTGCCGGTATTCTCTCCGCTTTCAGACACGGAAGAGCATCAATGAACATCAATCAATGAACATCAGGTTAAGCGGACATTGCACGGACGCAGCTAAAGAGCTCCGAAACCCTTCGCCGAGCATTTGAACCAACCAGGTCATAGCTTTGATGAACTTAAACTCTACATCTTACAGTAAAATTTCCGTTCTGAACGACAAAGAAAATACAGAGAATCATACCTTATCCATAAGTTCAAGACATTGCAACCAACAGGCATAAATGTTTCAAATGGAGCTTTAGAATCTATTCGCTATGCTAAGTTTCAAGCTATAGGCAACAGCACATAGTTATTTTCATTTGGTTGCTTATATTGTGTCTTTTTCCTCCCTTTCTTCTTTTTTCTTTTATTGGTACATTTATTCCATTACAGTTTTTCTTTTTTCACGAGCACCGTTTTCTGTCGCTCCTTTTATTATTTCTTTCAGAGAAACGATAGCCTACTGACGTCCAGTGAAGCACATAACAAAGGGGTGTTAAGCACACCGCGGTTGACCCGCCGGGTGCATAGCGTCCCTTTATTCTCATTTCTACACCCTCGCCGCTAAACCACTTTCGGTCGCTGCCTTACCCCCTCCCCCCCCCCCTTCCCTTTAGAAGAACCCTACCTATATATACTGTGCCGAGGAAAGAATATGTCGCCTTGAAAAAGACAAGTCCACTTGTCGGAACGCTGGACCCCGCTTTTACCTTGTTCTCGTTTTGCTCATCGTCTTGATTTTCCGTCTCCCGCCTTCCCCGTGTTATCCCTGTGAATATGGCTGTATTCTGAGAAAACGCACGCAATGGGGAAAGAACGATTGAAGGTGACCTAATGGTTAGAACACCAGGCTGCTGTACTCAACGGTAGAGATTGGATTCCTATATCGTTCACGCAGTGTTTTGCTTTTAATGCGTAGCATTCCTTGGCGATGTGCACAGTGATATTTCCTGCTCATTTCCGTTCGTCCTTCTGTTTAGTGTTCCAAGAAAACCCTTAGCGCCATCTAAATATCTGTGAAGGAAGAAGAAGGAAATAAACTTTATTGAAGATGAGGGGAGTGGGGGATGCCGAGATCAGGTGGAGAGAGTTATGGTGGCGTCCAGCTGGCCGCGACCTTCGCCACCCAGTTCGCCAGCCCAGTTAATACACAAACTTTCTGTATACTTACCACCACCTACTTGTAGGCGCACGAACCTCCAATGAGAGTTTTGTGTCAACCGTCATAGGAATGATGGTTAGCACATATATTTGCCTAAGCTTCGTCCTTGTTACTTCAAACGGCTTCGTAAAGTATTCCTTTTAAGTAAAATACAGTTTTATAAATAATTAAATAAACACCATTACTGTTGTCCGACGGAGGGATTAGAACACGCGATGTGTAGCACAGAATCACGGTATTGAAACTATTGCACCACGGACGTATGCATCGACGACCGGCACTTAAGAATTTCTCGCGGGCAAGCCAGCACGTTTTGATTTCGCCACGTCGACAGGTGGAACCGCTGCAATTAGTAACATTTGTGCTTGTTCGCAGAGCCCTCTTCGTTTAGAAAAATATGGATTGCTCTATAGCTTAAGTCATTTAAGGCATATATAGAGTAATAAACAGAGGCTAAAGAACGTCTGAATGCACAAGCACGAAGATCAGACAAATCCATGTACTACACATCGTTCCCACATTCGGAACATCACGGCGACCAGGGCTCCTAGTAGCACATATCGGACATCTTTTGGTTGCACTATACCCTGGATCGGCAAAGGATAAGGAGATAGAAACAGATCCGATACGGAAAAGTGATGCTAAATCGCCAATAAAGACTTTGTCTTTAAAAAACTGGAGCAGTGGTCCTCTGATTTCGGCGCGACAAATTCACATTTTATGCATATCCCGCACACACTCTTAGAACAGTTTGCACCCTTTGGGGTGTATCTTATCCCACAGCAATAATCCTTCTTCTTTTCTTTCTTCTTTCCTTTCTTTAACGCTGCAAGCCCGTTACTTCCAAGTCACGAGCGACGCGCGTTATCATCGTGACTTAGCATTTTCGTCACAAAAATAGCACGGGTAGCGTTATCAAGAAAGGAAACGCAAGCAAGGCAGATGGCGGTTATTGTTTTGAAACAAATATACACCCCAACGGGTGCAAATGTTTCAAGAGTTTATATTTGTGAAACCAACAAGTTATTGCATTACATTACCACAAGGCTGCCAACATGCCCTTACTGTTTGGGATTAAGACAAAACAAGACAACTTTGATAAGAAACGGTTGTCGACCTTCGGGCCACCAACGTCACACAAATCGAATGACGCTTCAACCGCCAAGCGTGGCGCGAAGAAGCATGAACGTGACAAGGGCGCTGCTGTGCGCTTGCCGTCGTTTCTTATTGATTGTATTAAGTTGTCAGTCCGTACGTGTGACGTCAAAACTGCGGGTTCAAAGGCCACGGGTTATTTGGGTAGTGTTGGACAGAGCTCGAGAGCAGCTTACGTGCTTACGACTGCCGAGAGTTCATCACACGCACAGAATTGTGCGGAGATGGTAAACACCGCAAGAAGCATGCCCTTGTTTGTGCAAGCAGTTTTCTTTGAAGTGTCCGCGGAATAGCAATGAGTGTCCATGCAGGCAAAACCTAACGGATAGTGTCAGGGTCCTGAACGGTCCGCATTTTTTTTTTGGCTCAGTTAGTTCTTCTTTCTTCCTTTCTTTTTTTTTTGTATATTTATTTATTTCGCAGCTGCCCTAACTTTATATCCTTTTCTTACCGCAATTGCCCTATTTCTTTACTTGTCTATGTCCGTTCACAATATATGGAAAAAGCGAGAAATAAATCCCGCAGCTCTGTTCCTATATTAGTGCTTACAGAGACTTTCGCTACTAGTGACTACCTAGCAAAGCTGCTGCTTTATCAGAGAAATAGCTACATTATCTCCTTCCAGCACTCCAGTTCTTCGGTTCCTCAATTCTTCGAGGAGCGCGCCTGTGGATGCTATATAACGAGTGCTGCGAATTCCGTGGCTGCTGTAGATGGCCAGCACCTCTTCCGTAGATCCGGCGTAAAGATATCGATGCGCGTTAAAACTGACACTGTGTGAATCCCACTCTTCCTCCCTTGTTCACTTTACTTCAGAATAAAAACCAACAAGAAACGCCAGTGATAATTATTTTTTAGTTAGGAGGCATGCATTGCCTGGGATAAAGAGATAATGGAAAAGTAACTCTTGAATTGTAGCGCAAAGTGACATAGACAGAGACTAGAAGCAGACAGGATGAGCGTTATCCTAGAAGGAGACAGGATGAGCGCTATCCTGTCGCGGTCGTCCTGTCTGCTTCTAGTCTCTCTATATGTTAATTCGCGCTACACTCAAGATCATGTTAGCGCTCCAACTCGCCCAACTTTCTATTGTTTTGCAGAGTACCTCTTCCTAACTAGGGTCCCTCCACCCGTACATTGCTCAGTATCAGTGAGTAACCAATTGCTCTTTTTATGTTTTGAACAACTTAAACAATACCACAGGTGTAATGAAAGAAGGATCACTGTCACATTAGGCCATTGAAATAACAAAAAAAATAGAAAAAATAGTTGCTAAAAAATAGCGACGAAACAGAACACATCACATAGTGCACCACCACTCATCCTGAACAGAAACGCATTCAAGCAAAATTCAGCCAGAATTAAATTCGACACAAAAGAGAACAGCAAGAAACATATTGCGGAAACGGCAAGTTACACCATATTGAGAAGTAAACAAGCATACATAACACCTACTATAGTAAAAATGGGGAGCTTGGAAGTAGAAAATGTAGCAAATAATAACAATAACACACGAATTAAAACGAATAATGAAGGGTAATTCTTAATTCAGCACCTTAATTAGAGCACAGAACCCGATAGCAAATATAGCGTTCTTTCTTTAAACTGAAGTCAGAGTTTAGCATAACCATCGATATCGGTCCTTTTCATACCAACATATTCTAAATCGACGAGAGTGACAAGAAGGTTATTGATGCTAACACTCGTAAGCCCGGTTCCGCCAACTTCTGTTAGTTTGTTTTGTTCTTCGTCTGCGTTCCGTGGAAGATATCACTCGGCTTTCTGCACTCGCTTTCCTTAGGCGCGTGCATCCGGCTTGCGGCTTGTGGCTCCTGGGAAACGTCAGTCTGTATCTGCCGTTGCTTGTAGCAAGGCGCCAGATGGTCCAGGATCATCGATTCGCCAAGCGTCCTTCGTGTTCCCGCACCCTTGCCTTGCAGGCTCTCCCAACCCGCACAGTGCCCTTTCTCTATCATACAACTCCGATCTCCAAACTTTGCTGGAGGCTCTTACGCCAACCACACATGAGGTACATTTCTTCTCATTAAGCTTCAGCCTCGGTCACTGCAAACTTGAGCAACTGGTCAGCGAATGATGTTAGGGGTAAACCACTGAATTTATTGCTGCATGAACTTCAAGCGGCGTCATAAGTTCATCATTACTGCGCTCATTTTCTGGTGTGTTTGATGTTTATGCTGCTATTTATTTACATTGATTATCATTTGAATGATCAGTTGGATCAGCTAGTTGCCTATGGATGAAAACCGTTTGCGTCTGGTCCGAGCTTTACAATTTACCCACCACGCCAGAGATAACATTATTCTGCTGATGAAACATTTTGCATCCGTTATCGCTTTTGTAATTTTTGCCATAGTGATTGCGCATCGGTGCTGTGGCAACCGCAAATGGAAAGAGCGTCTGACAATACCGGCAGTTAAGGATATCTAGTCGACGGTAAGGGTATCGCTAAACATTCTTTTGAAATTTCTGGGCACCGCACCACGGGCATCATCAGTCGCTTACGTTTTTTTTTTTTCTCTCGCATTCTATTGCTTAATAACTTCAATAAGGTAACTAAGCAGAGTTGCGGAAACTATCTCTAAGAAACCGTCCAATGCCGCAAACAACTTGGTCTCTTCTACTTTATTAACTTCCTCTGCTCGAAACTTTCAGCTCTGCATTCAGGGGCACCTACAGCATCATTCAGCTCCACAAGCGATTCACTAAGAGCTCATATTGAAGCGCTCATACACTGCAGGGCCTTAATTATTGCACAGTCGGACCGAGTCCCGGCCCCTGTGGCTCTTCCACTAACTATTTATGAAACTCGGCGTCTGCGCGAACTGCTCGTCATCGTCTGCATAACCAAGTTCGCTATATGCTTTGTTACATTCGACAATTTCGTTACGTAAGTTCATGGTCTGCATACCTGGGTGGAAGCGTAGGGCGGAAGCGGAATAAGTTGAATATTTATAAAGTACGCGACTTGAGAGCCGCTGCGAGCTAAATAAGCGATGAAACGGCCCATCGGTTCCCGTATAACCTTGCTATGTGGCTGCGTGGCGTTGTTCGCTTCTGAACAAGCACGCAATGTCGGGATGCTGATCCTAATATCGTTATTCTTAAACATTAAAATTTTGTAAGTTCTGTCCAAGTACAAACGCGACGCCATACGAGCTGAAGTATCTCGCTGTAAAAGCTCCGAACATTTGACCAGAAAGTTATTTGTCCGAAATCGGATAAGCTTGTGTAGCGGAAACAATGGACGGGGCTTATTCTGAAAATTAAAACTAAAAATTTTAATCTGTTTGTTCATTCGTGCATCCACATCCTGAAGGATAAGACGTCAGGTTTTGCCTTTGTGTAAATTTAAGAAAGTATTAACCCAATGTGAACTTGAAAACCACATAATATGAAGTAATATCTCCCAAAATTGGACATCGTCACGAAAAAATATATGGGGGGGGGGGGGGTGTTGCGTACTCCAGGGTAGCGTACCGTACTGCTGCCGAGAAGTAGCGACGCCTGCCTATCGAAGCTCGACCGACATTACTTATTGGGTAGCGTAGCGTTGTCGGCGGGCTGCAGGCATCCGGTAGATCATGGAGACCAAGCAGGGGCGAGACGATTTGCTAGTGCGAAACTTGCACGGTTTATTCAAAGGTAGTTGAAAGAAAATAAGAAAAGCATGAAGTATGAAGTCTCAAGTAAGAAGTATCTCAAAGTACATTTCGGAGCTCCTTAAATAGCTCTCTACAAGTGTGGGCGGCATCTTGCGTCCATCGATGACACGTGACAGGCACGGAGAGAGGGCCCCTCCTCCTGCAGTACCAAACACGGGTAGGAGAGGTCGATCCTCTCAGCGACAAATCCGGTCGGGTGAACGACCCCTCCGGTGCACGTGGGCTCCAGTGCATGGAAGGTCGGGCGAATGACCCCTCCGGTGCACGTGGGCTCTTGTTCAGAGAAGGTCGGGTGAATGACTCCCCCGGTGCACGTGGGCTCCGGTGCATGGAGGGTCGGATGAATGACCCCTCCGGTGCACGTGGGCTCTTGTTCAGAGAAGGTCGGGTGAATGACTCCCCCGGTGCACGTGGGCTCCGGTGCATGGAGGGTCGGATGAATGACCCCTCCGGTGCACGTGGGCTCTTGTTCAGAGAAGGTCGGGTGAATGACCTGTCGCCACGTGGGGTCAGACGCCAACCCTAACAGGGGGGGGGGGGGGGAACTGAAGCAGGCGCTGCTCTCGTTGCCACCACCTGTAGATCTTCGACCGCCCTACGGTCGGGAGTCATCACGATGTTTTATGTATTGCATGCACTGCAATGAATCGCTATGGAGCTAACATAGTAAGCATGGCATAGCTCTGCTTATATTTCTCCGGTAACCGAGAACTGCCACCATTGATTCTGTTTTGATTTGACTGATATTGAGCATTTATCCCGAGAACCAGCCTCTTGTTCACTCGAAGATCCTTCACTGAGCCTTCGCTGCGCAATTTAGGCTTCAAATTTGTGCTGTGACTACAAGCCGCACGCACGTATGCACAACACGCATAAAAAAAGCAGACGCACACAAACCACATCTGCAACAAATGTAAGCAGTTACCTCACCACGGCAGTTAAGCTCTTTAGTGGCAGCTTCACAATGAATAACCCTTTGGGGAAATAAACATACATACAAACAACAACTTTCGGCTTTGCTCACACGCTTGTTGTTCACTTCATCAACATGACCAGAATATCAGCGAGCTAAGCTTCATTTAATCCGATTGTGTTCGCATGTGTAGTTCGACAGCTTTTAACGAGCACACGCTAGGTATTCTCCGCCCGTTCTACTTTCACGCACTCAATAATAGACACCTAAGCGCGTTGGAGATGTGGAACTATTCATGGATAATGCCTCGGCTAAGCTTTTCAGTGAGTGTAGGCTTTGCACAACAATTTGGAGATTCTGAAAATTCTACAATGTATCGTCCCAAAGAACATCAAAGGTCACCGCATTTCTGGTTTCCCTTTCCGTCCCCTACCCCCCAAAAAGATATCGCCATCACTTCGTTTCCAGATGTCAGCAAGCTATTAATTGTATCGATTGATGCATTTATCCCAATGTTCATCTTGGTATTCCTGCCACTGGAACGTCCAGAATAGATTACTTATTGAAGCCCCGAAGCCGATGGTCAGCGTATTCTTGCAAGGATACCTACCTAAGGCAACCCCAACGGGCACAGTGGCAGTCCTGCAAGTTGGCACATATCAATTAAATTTCACATTGAAGGCAAAAAAATTGGAGGACGCTTAAGCTTCGCCTTCAAGAGTGCAACGCGACAGCGTTCCCGTCGACCCGCCAATGGGTATTGGGCTACGGCGCAGCGACTACGCGCCCCGCATCGGACGCGGTGAGCGTCGAGCAACGCAGCGTTCGGCGCGACAACGAAATGTGCGCCTGAGCAAGCGACGCACGCCGGAGCCTTAGAAACAGCTCGTTTCTAAGGCAACACGGCGTTCACTAGAGGCGCTTTTGTACCGCTTTGAAGCATCGAACTCGTGGCTCAGTGGTAACGTCTCCGTCTCACACTCCGGAGACCCTGGTTCGATTCCCACCCAGCCCATCTTGGAAGTTGCTTTTTAACGCGATAGCGTTAAGGAGCTCGTGTCGCAGAAAAGTCGGCGTCCGCGGCGTTGGCCGTGAGCGATAAATCACGGCAGGCACTTCATAAATAAAAAGCAACTTCCCAAGATGGGCTGGGTGGGAATCGAACCAGGGTCGCCGGAGTGTGAGACGGAGACGTTGCCACGAGTTCGATGTTTCAAAGCGGTACAAAAGCGCCTCTAGTGAACGCGGTGTTGCCTTAGAAACGAGCTGTTTCTAAGGCTCAGGGGTGCGTCGCTTGCTCAGGCGCACATTTCGTTGTCACGCCGAACGCTGCGTTGCTCGACGCTCACCGCGTCCGATGCGGGGCGCGTAGTCGCTGCGCCGTCTTACACCCCTTGGCGGGTCGACGGGAACGCTGTCGCGTTCCACTCTTGAAGGCGAAGCTTAAGCGTCCTCCAATTTTTATTTATGAAGTGCCTGCTGTGATTTATGGCTCACGGCCAACGCCGCGGACGCCGACACCGACGCCGACGACACCGGCTTTTCTGCGACACGAGCTCCTTAACGCTATCGCGTTAAAAATACATTCATAAAGAAAGCAGCGGTATTGACAAGTTATTGCCCCGTAAACAATCTTCGAAAAATAAAGTAATAAAAATCATTTTAATCGTTTTTTTATATTGTCACGCAGCTGTTCAGCGAGAAAGAAATTCCTTTTCAACTGAGTATTATCTCCTTGGCTCGATTATCTGAGTTATGCGTTACATAAGCCCCAGAAAGGTTTTTCGTAGCCACGGGTGAAGCCTTTTTCTGTAGGCATTATATGGATTTGATGAACTATGCAGGGTGCCTTTTTTATATTTCGACATATCATTTTTTTTATTCCCACCCAGCATGCGACGTACATCGGCCATTTTAAGGGGACTGGCTGAAGAGGCGGGATTTACCTGCATTAGGGGGCTCGACATTGCCATGACCACAAGCTTACCGCCGTTGCTTGCACAGGTATTTGCGTGTCTTATTTTTTTTCTTGACTTATGCGCCTGAAGGGTTTTCGCGCCTACGCCTGTACATTGGTGGACTGGCGACGGAGCAGTGCGATCACCATTTCTGCACTGATTTTATTAGGAGAATTTGCGGACTTTAATTGAATTGTGAGGTTTTATGTGTTAGAACCGCGATTTTATTATGAGGCACGCCGTAGTTGGAGACTCCTGAATAATTTTGTCCCCCAGGGGATCATTAACGTGCCCCCAATGCACGGGACACGGGCGCTTTTGCACTTCGCCCCCATCGAAATGCGGCCGCCGTGGCTGGGATTTGATCCCGCGACTTCGTGCTTAGCAGAGCAACACCATAGCTTCTAAGCCAGTGCGGCGGGTACAATGTGAAGATAGCTACCTGAAAAGCTGCGCTAGTGTTACTATTCTCATTTTTACTGAGTATGCATGACTTCACTGCTGCTCCGTTCTTAATTTTACCATTGCAACATGTGTTGAAAAGTGCAGTTATATGTCAAAAAGTATATACATATATATATATATATATATATATATATATATATATATATATATATATATATATATATATATATATATATATATATATATATGTTGTCCAACCTGGCTTCACCACCGAAATTGCGGAAATTTACACAACTCTGCGTGCATCGGCTTGATAGATTAAGAATATTTATAAAAAATTCATTAATTCAGTTTTATTTCTCGCAGTCCATGAAAGAGCCTAGAATATAAGCACAGAAAACAGTGCGATAAGCACCATAAAAGAAAACACCAAAAGTCTGATACGTCAGCAACTGGCCTTTGCCGCTTTCTCTGACCGCCTGACCACGCGTAAAAGCTTCTAGCGAGCGGCTGCCCACACATCCATAAAAAGTGTGATATCATTGGGAACCGGCGAATGAGGAGCAAACACTGGTGTCACGTGCCAGCGCTTAGGCGGAAATTGCAGGATCGCCGCGCATCTTTACCCCATATTCTTCCTTCTTTCTTTTTTTCTTCCTTTTTTTCTTTTTTGTCTTCGCTTAAGAGCCTTACCAGCTGACCTCTCCGTGCTTTTGTCTCATCTTATCATCTCGATGGCAGCGCTGTACCCCGAAAGAAAAGAAACAGAAAACACAGCCGGCCCGCGAGAAAAGAGTGCGGCATAAGAAAACGCGCCACTTCACTCCCTGCTTGAGACGCCCGTTTGCCTTACGTGCGCGAGACAAACCTAGACGCTCCTCGTACTGTTTCTGTTTGTTCGCTTGGTTCCGATGGCTGTGCGCGTGCGCGAGTGTGAATGAAAGCGTCATCGCATTGTTGGAGAAGCGCGAGCAGGGCACGGGAAGCAATTTCCTGTCCAAGCCATTCAGCTTCTTTTGTGCCGTTGTTTTTTCCCCGGCTTCCTTTCTCTCCTATGTTGCTCTCATTCTTCAGTCTGTGCCCCTTTCCTTGCATCGTTTTGGAACTCTGTAGAGTGCAGACCATTTCCGCAGTCCGTTACCTCTTCTCTCGGCACTGTACCTGTATCTCAAGAGACGCGCTGTCTCGTCGTGGCCACTGTGTGGGCTCGTCCCTGGAGGCCCAATTTTTATTATTTTATCTGCATAAGGGGAAGGAGCGAAAAGGCCAGGATTTACTAAATTTGATCGCCTCGTGGCCCAGTAGCTAAACAATGGATGGCGACGGGAGGAAGCTTCGCACTTTTTGTCATCCGTAGTTTAGACCTCTCAGTAAAATTCAAAATGTGACAGCCTGACATTGGGATGAGCGCACTAACCGAAGAGCAGACAAGGACAAGCGCTTGTCCTTGTCTTCTTTGCCACCTTTGTCCTTGATCGGAGTTACGGCCTCACCCTTTATATCATATATAAAAAACTAGCCCAATCTTTGACGTTCCTGAAGAAGGATTCGAGTTCACCTCGAAACGTCAGGTTCAATAAATACCATCAAGACGGCAAGTTGGGCCAGTTGGTTGGGATTAACAGTAAGGTTTGTTACAGTGCAACACAGGACAAGGACAAAAGAAGGTCTGTCTTTTATCATTGTCTTGTGTTGCGCTGTAACGAACTTTACTATGAATCAATAAATACCAGTTCTGGTAGAAAATGTTAGTCACTTTATAATTATATAATCCATCCAAATATGTGACTCTATCATCGTGTTTATGTTCCACATAAAACGTTTTGACCCTTTTTAGTGCTATTTTTGTGCAGTAGACCGTGACACAACAGAAACTGTACCCTACATAGCCAGGCATCGAACTTTCATCATGGTCGGCTGGTCACCACCCATGAACCGCTCTCTGCACCACTCGATTTAGTACTAGCCGCCGATGCCGAAACATTCTTTGTTCGCCACCCAACCTTCTATATGTGCTGCCTGAAGAGGAATTGCGAAATACCGTGGTGAAATGTCGAATGGCCAAAGAGAAAGAAAATCGCAGGAAGTAGGAACGGGGCGTGACGCAGCGCCTGTAAATGGCAGCGAGGAGGAATTTAAAATTTGTGGTGATCGATGCGGGTGCTAAAGACGCTTCTGTCTGAGCCAAGGCACTCAGTTCGAGGAAAGTTGTGCAATCGCGTGAACGTTACGCCAGCGCTGAAGTTCGAGCACCTTCGCAATTCCGAGTGTTTTCGCTCCTATGCTGGGCAGAAGGGTGAATTGGGTAACGGTTTTCGCTCATCTTGCCTTCGAAGTTTAACGCTCTCTTTCTTTAACTCTCACGACGGCATAAAAAGAACAAGCTCAATCTAGACCTGGATGGTGGTATCTACTATCCCTCTGTTAACTATTCTGTCATTCAGTGCATTGCCTGGCCTTTATCAAGTATATCATGCAGGTCTTATTGGTTTCCACACTTCATCTGGCGTGATGTATGCCTTGTCAGTGTTGAACGTGCCACGTAATTTGATGTCTCAATCGGCACGGGACCATCGTGTGGCCCTCCGAGTCATTCTCGGCTTACCTCGTGAAGCGCAGTCTGTTCCATTACTCACTGAAGCACACCAGCTGCCCCTGAGGCTGCAAGCAGACCAGAGAGCGTTACATCATGTAGAGCGTCTGCGCCGAGCATCAGATGGACAAGCACTTATCGACCGGCTCATTCAGCGACCCTGCATGGGGAAAATTGCGACATTGTTTGTTGCCATTGCTGGCAGTCTAGAAAATACTACCTCACTGACAACTCCGAAGGAACACAACAACAAATTTCCCTTCTCTATTCATCTTTCTATTCTCGAGATACACAAAAAGTCTGGCCAACCTGTTTCGGCACTATTCCAGTTGGCCCAGCTGCACTTATTTGAAATATACGGAGGCCACCTTAAGGTATTTCAGGAACCATCGGTAAGCAGCGACGCTCAAGGCGCTGGAGCAGATTTCGTGTGCCCTTCGACTGAAATAAGAAGGGTTTTTCGAATATCTCAGCCAACCTCACCAACAACTGCGGAGCTTGCAGCGATTGATGTTGCCCTGAAGTACGTACAGGAAGAAATAAGCAGACCGAAGGTTGTCATCCTTACAGACTCCCGTGCTGCCTTTAGCAGGCTGTTGAGAAAGGGCGCCAATAGCCCAATCCTACGCAGTATAATAGAGTGCACCGGCAAAAAACTAATAGTTGGCTGTGTTGGTGCGCGAACGTTTGTATCGTCAAGGACGTGTGGACAGTCCGTCGTGTACGTCCTGTGGCTCCTATGAGATACTTGAAAACCTTATATCGGAGTGTCCCGCAATCTTCACACAACGTGCGCTGCTAATTAAGGAGTGTGGACTCATTGGACTCAAGTGTACGACCCTTGATGATTGCCTGTTTCCGAGAGGGAATGCTGCTCGAAGGGACCAGGCCCATACAGGCTTGCTAACTTTCATGCAGAAAACTGATTTGGCCTCCCGCTTATAGACATTTTTTCCGGGTTCCTACTTTTCTTCTGTCCGTGTCTCTATCATCGGTTTATTTCCTATTTTCTTTCCTATTTCTTGTTTTCCATTCTTCTCCTCTTCTACTCTTTCATTCCCTCCTCCCGAAAGAGTAGGCAGGCGTTGTGCCTCTCTCGGTGGCAGTTGTCAGCTTGCTCTTTCCGTTTCCTTTGTGTGCTTAATAATAATAATAATAATAATAATAATAATAATAATAATAATAATAATAATAATAATAATAATAATAATAATGATGATGATGATGATGATGATGATGATGATGATGATGATGTCTATTGACCAGGCGCTTTCACTAAGTGTTGGAACCACCAACTGAACTGCTGCTCTACTTTCTTTTTATTTTATTGTATTTTATTTTTTACCTACCGTGGTGGGACAGTGGCTTTGTCGTTTTGTTGGCGATCACTAGCATCCTGAGCCGCGGTGGCTACAGACCAATAAAAGCTGAGCGCACAAAAAAAAATCCGGCAGAACCCGTCTAAGCTATCCGGGTACCTAACCCCGTGGCACACACCCGTTCTGGTGGACTGGCAAAAAATATTCACAGGGCACGTAGGCAGTTGTACAAACCCAATGGCCCAAGGTGTCTGTTCAGGCGTATACACAGTGGCGCATGCCTATAATTGCACTCACCGTCTACAATTCTTAAGCTGCCATATGTATCATAAGGTAATTAATTAAGAAGTTAATTAGTGTACCATTGGTAATTAGTTGAATATGTATTTCGATTTCTCGTGCTGGTATTGTCCGCCTCTTCGAATAATCCAGCTCAAGGACAAGAATTTTGCTATCTGCCACAGGCAATTTTTTAAAATTCCGTAAAACTTAAAAATGATCAGACCGTATATTGCTCCTCATTCATCCCTGTACTTTCACTCACTTTCCCTCTCTTCCAGTGGGCAGTAGCAGGCTATAGTGCGCCAGCTCAGCTCGCCCGCTCTGTCTTTCGTGTAAATAAGATCTATATAAAACTCTGCAAAGCAATCACTGATACACCATGGATATATTTTAAATCTATGATAAGAAACTGTTTTGGCCAACCTTTAAACTATAATAAACCATTCGTTGCGAGTAGAGAACCTATAGACGACAATAGGCCTAGAGATGAGCGTCCTTTATCTAAGGCCCAAATAGTGCCACATTAAAAGCATACATAAGAAAGAAAGGCTGCAGGCGAGAATTATGGGTCAGCCTAACCATCCATGACATAAAGAAGCGATGGGCTACTTTCGCAGCTGTCTTTCACCAGAAGTCCGCATGAATTTCTCGTGTCTATAGTACTAAAACATTGGTGACAGCAAGTTTACCTACTACGTGAGCGCCAATACCCTCCCCTCCCTCTGCTCAAGCCCTCCCCCTTTTGCCGCCGAACTTCTGATCACATTGGTAAGCCACACAACATGAAACTTTTCTCCTTTAACAAATATTTAAATATTAATCTAATAAAGATTACAAGAACCTTACTTCGACGGAAGACACAGGTGCAAGCACACCCGTCGTGCATACGATGTGCTGTGGTATAGCTGCGCCTTTCTTTCGCGCTCGCTCATTGTTGTCGCGGTTGTAATTATTAATAATAGAGAGCTGAACGTCGCCCCTCATTTACATCCCGCTTCAAGCGTGCATGCCATTAACCCGAACACTACCTGCCAGCTCGAATGAGCGTTACGAGCTGAAAACGGCGACATGATACAGCAACAAAGAACCCCAGGAAGCGAGCACGGCCATGGACCAAACTGCGAAACTCTTGCTTCCTCGCCACCTGTTCTCGCATCGCGCAAAGATGGAAATATGAGAGGTCCCTTCACGGCCTCGAGCCAGAAACCTATCGACCGATGCTCGGAAGCCCAGCTATCCCGATCCGGGCCCTCTTCTCCCCGCGGAGCATCAGCGATGCAGGACAACCTGCACAAGCGCGAACACAACGCGGCCAGCGTACGCCTGTCGCTGCTTTTGCCATCAGTGCAGTTTTGCCAGAAAACGGCTGGCTGCCTGGTATGGTACTGGCGCTCCAAATAATTTTTCGTGTTTTTTCCTGCTCCTCAGCGGCACATGTTGCGTGAAGCAGTAGGCAACACCGCACGACAGCATGTTCTAACGGAATACGCAGAATCTGCGGAAGCTTTTTTTTTTTTTTCAGTTTGCCCAAGCCTTCTTCGTGCCACCAGAGCGTAGCATAATGAAGCCGTGAGTGAGCCGTGCGAGGCTGGCGGAACGCTGGTATAGTGTAAGTCGCATACGTTGAAAGAACACGCGATTTCTAAAACTTGATGTGATACGAATTTCTTTTTCTGCGGCGATGCAGCGTGACGCTTTCCAGCGTATGTACTCGTATGCTTACTAGAGAAAAAAATGCATAGACCCCATGGATGCAATAGATAGCGAGTTCCATTTGTTGATTTTCCGTTTTCTTTCACCTCGGGCAACGTGAGAATAAACAGTGATTATGCAAATGTCGCCTCTGTATGAGCGAAATAATACTGCCTCGACAACGCAACATCAGACGTGTCCGCGTTATTGATCCGCAAGGTCGCACTATCAGTTATAGACTTATGCTAGAAGGCATTTGGAAGAGAGCCAGGCAACAAGGCGGGTTTTTTTACTTATTGTTTTCATTCCTTTTTCAACACAAATTCATTAAGAGACTTTGGCACCTAGGGAACTGCCACCTCCTTTTTGCATGCAAAACATGGGAATACATCGGAAGTCACACACCACCAAGGTAAAATGTCAAAACAAAGAAGCACAGCTTAGCATGTGACAAACAATATAGATTCCTTACACATACACAAGTGTTATAAAGAGACCCGAAAATTTTGACAAATCTGTTGTTCCTTTCTTCCTGTTCTTCTTTCTTTCTTTCTTTCTTTCTTTCTTTCTTTCTTTCTTTCTTTCTTTCTTTCTTTATATCTCGCTCTCTCCTTTTATTGCACATCGTGTTTCAAAGCGAAAAGGCCTGTACAATATCATATATACAATGCATATGCATTTCTGAGGCACCTTATCCCTGTTTATAACCTTTATACCACAATACGCGCATGCACTTCTTACTCTAGTATCTATATAATATGAGTGACCTCCGAAAACTCTTTGAGAACAGCAAGCGTACGTTTCTGAAGAGCCACGGTAACATTCGTGCGCGTATTTGCCTACATTTTCGGCTCTTTCAGCGACTCTAAAGCATAAGCACTTTGAATGTTCTCGATTATGTCATAGTTTTATGATGCAGTTAGGCAAGTATGAATGACATGGTATGGCGGTACCTCTAATGAAGAGAAGCTTCAGCCAACATATTTACTCAGTGAGTTACTTTTGATCTCAGTTTAAAGGGAGAACCAAAGCAACGGCTGCTTTCTGGTTGATGGTACGGTGGCAAAAAGCATCAAGGAAGTGGTCAACAATTGGTAGTTGACGGGAGAAAACATTCATTCGGAAAACAAAGGTATTCTTTCTAATAATTTCAGCACCTTGGTGCAGCGGCTCGTGAAAGAACTGGGTCATAACGCTCAGAAAATCTTGAAGTCATTGCCGTTGGTAACCGAGCAAAAACATTCCGTGCGTTCGATATGCAGGAAGTTTGTCGGAAGGAATGGGCTCTGACAAGGCATTTATATAAATATTCATTGTGAAAAATGATGGCAACTGCGCGCGGCACGCAGCAGTGAAATGGAAAAGTTAGCCCGAAAACGCAAAAGTCTGCGAAAGCTCTTATTTATGGCTTTCCTTTCACACACTATACGAATCACTTTTAACGGCCTAAGCGAAACCACTTCGAATGCATGGGGTTAGGTTCAACGCACTCCCATCGATGAAACCGTGTAAGCCGCTCATGTTTATTTAGGTGCCTCCTGCAATTCGCTTTTAACTAAAGGCATCTGCTTTAGGCTCGATCAATCAAGTGATAAAGGGCAAATTTTTATCGCAAACCTTAGAACGTTGTCCTGAAGAAAGAGACAACAGTTTTCCTCTTTCAAAAGCTTGCCTTGCCTCTCCGCCTTGTATGCCCAGGGCTTTCACGACCTTTTGGCTTCTGGTGCTTGCTTCTGGGTTTTAGATTCGTCCATGTGCCGCTTATTCTGGCGCTTCGGTTTCGGAAACGGCCTGATCGCGTCGGGCACAGATCTGACACATATGAAGCTTTATGGCACTGATGGAAATCTTTGTCTGTGCCATCTATTTTTATCTGGATGGCGCAGATTAAACGAGGTTCCATCGAGCCACAAGATTTTGGGCATTTCGCAGTCACTGAAGCATTCTAACAGTGACGGTTAAACGCACTTCCTCCCGATTTCGTGCCGTCTCTATCAGGTATTGTTGTCCGTTTGATGAGATAATGAGATCCTGGAAAATAGGTCCCCGAAGGCCCTGTCATCGCAGTCCTCTAAAATAAGTTCCAACGACTAAGGCACGAAGGGGGAAAAAAAGCAAAAAAATAAACGAACAAATTAGGCATAAAAAATAGCAGAGTAATAAAAAATAATTTAACATGGGTATGACGTGCTATACAATAAGCACAGTAAGAACACACTGTATCGGCAATACGCGAACATCCAATCACAGCGTGTGATACCAGATTAGTTATGTAGTAAGTAGCACGCATCGCGATTGCGTTTATTGTGATCATGTGTATAAGGAGGTTTGTTATGCTTATCACCGTAATCCTCGGAATAAATCGCCAGAATAGAACATTATTCGTTGTCCTCACCAAAGAATTTATCCCTGTTCAACGAAGGGTAACGGCGCGACGATTTATGTAATGCCATCATCGTTGTCATGGCCGACGCGGAACGACGTCAACGGTCGTCGCGGTCGCCGCTGTTATTGTGCCGTTGTCGTCATTTTTCTCGTTAGGCCAGCCACCGCAGCTTTAAGCGGCGTATGGCTCTTTTCGATATAAACAGCCCCCTTCAGTTTTCCTGCACGTCAGCAAGTACCGACGAGATAGCGCAGCGCTTTTTGAACGAGAAACTACTGTAAAAGTACTATATGCTGTACATGAGTATCTGCGGAAACCATCTAATGTATAAGCTACCACTGAAAATAGCCCCCATAGGCAGTAGTTTCATTAAATAAAACCCAAGCTTGAAAACGGCAGATGTGGAAACCAGTTTTATGCTGGCGCCATTATACTCATTCTTCTTAATTTGTTCAAAAAAAAAGGTTGTTTTCGGATACTCTTGATGAGATCTCATTTCCAACTAACTAGACCTGAAATATGTTTTATAACTTCAAGTACTGCGGCAGTAGTAATTCACTTATAAGCTACGCCATATAATACCAGCATTATATCGAATATTCTTGCAGAACACGGCAAACTAGTTCTGCAGAAACCCGCAAAGTGGAGGAAAATTCATGAAAGGGAAAATTGTCATCCAGCCGACTGTTGCACAAAGCTGCAGAGGAAACCCGCATCTCACAAGGAAGGACAACGGGCACAAGAGCGTGAAAGTTTCGCAGTTAAAGAAAAATTTCTCCTGGTGGGAGGCGGATTGAAATGAGGACCAACCTAACCAAGAGACTAGCAGATCGCAGAGCGGGCGCGAATAAACCGACAACTCGAATCACAGAATCGTCGTACATGGCATATCAGTTCTACGTATGACCGCAAACGTTGGGGACGGTTCACGAAATGCTTTTTGCAGAACACATGCATGCACTCAGAATAATTGTTCCCCCACGCGGCCTGGATTTCCGCCATGACTGAATCTTAAAAAACAAATGCAAAGATAACGCCTGTCTATCGCTAGAAACCCCCATCACGGGGTGTAATTGAAATGCATTGTACCGCTTATGCTACTCTGCTAACACAGGCTTACGCTTGCCTTTCCTTCGCTATATGCGATACAATCTGGTCGCGCCCACACTTCCTTTTGCGCAGGAGCCCCTAGGCGATATTACTGCTGGAAATGAAACGCGCACGTGCAAACAGTGAACGGCGAAAAAACAGAATCAGGGTCTTTCAACCAAATAACGGATAAATAAGCCTCAGAGTATACGAGTCCCTGGCTCAGCGATTGAAAACCCTCAAGCTGCAATCCCTGGCCAGAATACAAGGCGACTGCATGAGGACTGGCGACGTCGCGAAGAATCTCGTTCCCCCATGTACAAAAAGTAAAGCACGCGAGCCCCAGCTCTCTTTTCCGAGTTTCTTGGCGCATATGCCTAGCGGCGAAGTCGAACTTCAATCAGCGCGCTGTTCAGCGTTGTAAATAGAACTTTGGCTGGCCGTGCCACCGTACTACGCAAGCTTGTCGCTGTCCGCGACCGGCCGGCACGGAGCTACAAAGACGAAGAAGGAAAAGACATACCCGCAAGGCTACGAACTGCCTTCTTCATTTCCGGTTTGTTGCTCCGTTTGTCAGCACCGAAGACTCAAGGCGAGAGACCGCATTGGGCACATTTATGAGTACCGAATGCTTCCCTATTGTTTTTATTTATTTATTTTTATGCGAGAGCATCAAATGGCCCATTGAGCGAAAAAGACGGCGTCTTTCGTCTGGACGAGCGAAAAATGGCACCTAAATTTTCATTGGCTGCGACGCTACGTCACGATCGCGCCTCGACGGAGTAGAGCGAACAGAGAGACGAAAGAGCGCGTCAGGTGTTGCATGAGGGGAAAGGGTACTGCTGCAATGCCACATCTCCCTCGCTCTCGCTCCCGGAAGCCTGTGTTATCCGCGCAAGCTCTCGCCTGCGTTCTAACTGCGCCTTGGTAAAGCCAAATCAAAACGCGACAAGCATAGCAGGCTTGTGCACTCTGCTTTATGACGTCGTGCTACTTGGACCGAAGCTTTCATTGCCAAGCCCGGCGTGGCGAAAGCGGAGACGTGAAAATCTTCGCGGCTTTCTAAAGAGAGTCCCCATTAGATACTACGGCAGTCAGGCAAGATAGCATGACGTTACGAATCGAAGTGCACCGGCCTTGCTCCTCGCCAAGCGTCTAAACGCGTTCGCTTGCCCGCGAAAAGTTCACAATTCGAAGGACCGCTCAGCGGCGTTGAATTGGACATTATTGCTTTCGCATTCACAGGTCATAAGCGCTTAGGTATCCTCGTTTTTCTTTTTAAGTTCCATGTGGAAGCTAAGCAGAGCGCGAGAACAAGTCTTTTTGCAAGCCCCTGCATAAGTTTCTTTTCTTTTCTTTTTATAAGTTCGACGTGAAATGCAACTGCATGCATGGCACCCAACGTGAACATTCGTTAGGGAACTCTTTTTTATCGTTTCTTACAACACCACGTGGAAAGAATCGCTGGAGCAGTGACCTTTTTAGCTGTTTTTCTTATACAAACTTCTCTATGCACCAATAACGTGCGTAGATCTACGTCGGCGCTTATAGGTAATGATAGCGATCATTAGCTATAATCCGTTCCATTATCTCCCCTTGACATTCTCTAGTTTGAATGCGATTTGATGGGCTAGTTGGTTCGACGTGCTAATGCAGCACCGCAGGAAGGATGATGGACACAAGAGCGTACAACTGGTGACTTCATTTGGAACATCAGCAAATTCATTTCTAGTAATGCGGGCGCTTTACATTCCTGCGTCCTTTCTTTATTCGTCCTGCGCTGCTGCCTTAACTAGTGTCTCTAGTTTGAAGGCTTTATTCTGAGCATGCGGAAGGACTGGGTTTCACTTCGTCTCGCTGTACTCGCTTTCCTCTATTACCGGGCTCGGGATTTCACTTTGTTACCTATCACGATCTCATTTTATTGCGATGGCAATTTTATGAACACTCCTAGCGAATTTTCGCCGTCGTCATCGCCGTCGACGCCCATGTTGGCGTCGCTGTGAGGTTTCAAATATATTTAGGTATATGCATGCTACATGCCACGCTATGGTATATGACACGGGATATATGCGGGCTATATTGCTACCCAATTTTATCACTAAAGTTGCTCATACCAGGCCTTACATTCTTGACAAGGTTATGCCTCGGAATTTTCAGAATGGCAGCCCACAAACAAATGTCATAAAACGAAACATCGACAAAGCATGCCTTTTATCGTAAATCTTCTCAGGCTTAAATACTAAAAGTGCGAGACAACAACTGAGCTCAAACATGAAAATGATCTAATTTTATTGGGATCGGACCAGGAAAGAGGTTTGAAACATACCCGATACGGAAAAGTGGTGGCAAAGTCACTAAAATCAGTCATTGATTTTAATTAATAAACACAAACAAAATTGTCCGCTAGCAGCATTCAAGCAGAGGACCCCTAGCACAACAGCTCGTTTTTACTTAGTCAGCTTACGTTTACTTCAATTCATACTGCCACTATAGCTATGAACCTTACACTTCGTGTATTATTCTAACATACCGCTATCGCATTCATTGCTTCGCCCTCATGATGAAACTGTGATATATCTTTCTTCGCAATCCACAGACTTCCTTTATTAGTGTTCTTCCATACTGTCATGCACTTTCGACAGTGTTCTGATAATTTTTTTTTCCTACCTATGATTTTGGGATATTCGGCCCTGCCTATTGCCGAGCTTCACATTTAATATAGAAGAAGAAGGCGGCCAGTTCTGCCACATATTCCCTTATGGATTATATTCACTGCGCTAGTGAATGGCCAAGGCGAACCTGCTATGCATAAGGAGGCACAAGAACTATCGAAAATATTGCTGAGGTCTATTCACACTGGACAAGAAGTTAACAGATGCTGTCCACCAACCGTACAATAACAACACTGCAGACGCAACGTACTCTGAACAAGCGCCAGCTAGTTATTGGCCGAATTTGTCACTGTCGCACCAATAATAAATAAACAATAAACAAATAAACAAGTACAACATGTCGCGCAATGAGCTACTGAACTTTTCCACGTCTCACATGAAGCGTCATTCCTCTACCTCTGCTACGTACATCCATACTATATTTCTGTTTCCTTTTCCAAGGAAAACCCAATAATAAAGGCAACGTCGTCACAGCTTGCCACTCGAAATTTTCGTGAGGTGCCCATTGAGACGGTTTTCGGGATCAGAGTTTGCGACACCGTAGCATGCGCCACAAATGGTAGAAGGGAAAAAAATGAACAGAATGTGTAGCATGATGCATTAAATTCCACAGGGAGAAGAATGCAGATCGCACGAGTCGCATCCAACGCTGTCTCGCCCTTTTATGGCGAACACGTAACACTACGGGCATCGTTGTTCTTGTTGCCAAGGTGCTTGTGTAATGTGACATGGTGTTTAGCAAAACAGATCTTAACCACTGGGAAACAAGTCCTCCAGTATTAATAGGCCCTTAAATATGGGATAGGCAGCATCCAGCAAAAGGGAGTCGCTAGCGCTTCCTTTGCTCATAAAGTTCGTCCAAGCTGCCATTTTACAGCCGCACCAAAAGTGTTTACGAGGTTGCTGTCGCGTGTTAGCTAAACCACCTTGAGGCTTGGCGAGCGATGTAAGACAATTAAGCAAGCAGTCAGGCAAGAAAGCTGCATCAAGCGCAAAGCTCTGTAGTGGAACAAACAGGTGTTGCATAAGTTATGGCTGCGTGTTCGCGCACTCACAAGGAAGCATTACGAGTTTCTCGTGCTTTTGCGTGTTTCTGTGTCAATTGATGTACTGTAAGCCCTTCACACGGAAAATCCAAGGGCAAGCCCGTACGCTTGACGACTGCGACAACGGTGACGAACACGTCGCTGTCGTCGCAGAACAGAATAAACACTTTCAGAGGTAAACATCATCGCCCCTAAGCGACAAAAGAACAGCAAACATATATAACACCGGGAAGTATATGATACAAGAGCTGCGCAACCAAACGTTATCAAAAGAAAACGCGACCATGCGTCAGTTCCTTTCTTTTCTTTCCGTCTGCGCTCCATAACTCACGATTACTTCCGCTTGAACACTGTTCCGCATTCGCTCCCACGAGGGAACCTCTGGAGCGCATTCTTTGCAGCACAGTTTTAGCGACGGGCTCGACGAATCGTAAATCAATAAGGCAGCGCGTAAGGCATTTCCTAAAATAACTCTCACTCGCGCGTCCCCAGCGAATGCCCAGAGAACGCACTCTTTCGATAGAGATGACTCGAATGCTGCGCCATACACCGGTGATGTGCGTCACTCCAACGATCTCGCTATACAGCGGGAACGCGAATGCGCTAGATGCGATGGTGCAACCTCTTGTGAATGTCGATGAGGAGCTGAGAAGTAGTGTGGTTTAGGTTACGCGATATCAGCGACATTTGCCTGAAAGCCTCCTCTGCGCTCTGGTTTGGCAGTGGGTCGGCAATATTCGTCAGTGTCGTATATGTGGGCGCTCTTGCCTCGACAACGCGAGGCTAAGGAGGAATAGCTGAATCCGCCTCGCGGCAGTAGTTCCTGCGCGAACGGGAATGCACCGGCAATGGTAATCGACGTGGAGAACAAGCCGAGCCCTTAGCAACCGCCGCTTTCGCTTTTTCGCCACGCTGAACTGGTTCGCGAATTTCAAGGTCCCCCTCTGATAAACGAATCTTCCGATTGCCGTAAGGATGGTACATTTGCGAGTGCGAAATTGTGACCTATCAATCGAGCTTACTGGAAGGAAATAGTGCCTATAGAACACGGACTGAGGAAAGGACGCAGCACACGTGCCAAGACTCACGCGACGCACAACAAGGCCGAGTCTGTCCCATTCAATCGAGCAGACCTTTAGTACAGGATGACACGAAGTGGGCATGAAAGTCACTAAAAATTAGCCCACATTCCAACAAATCTGTCGCATTGACAGCGCGAAGTGACACGGACACAGACTAGAAGCAGACCAACTCGCCCAACTCGCCCAACTTTCTATCATTTCGCATTGACAGCACCGTGTCGGTATTCTTTCTCCCAAAACCAATGAATCTTCACTGAAATTACAGTATTGGCCAAAAGCTCTGCACAGCCGTTGAACACTTCCAATTTCACCGTCCTTTGTTTAGCAGTGAAATACAAAGAAAAGAAAAGCTATCGTAATATTAACTAACAAAACGTTCTCTTTTCTTTCACCGCATGTGACCTCATTTGTCTCAATAGCCCTGCAGCGTGGTGCGACACAAATCGCAGTGTTTTGGCAGCAGTTGTGAGTAACTTCAGAAGGACACACGTGCCAAAAGGCCCGCACCTGCAAACGTCTACGAAAAAAAAAAGTGAGCAGACATTGGCGAGAGCGGAAGCTGCTTTCCGGGATATCGATTCTTTCCTTTAGAAATGCCAGGTGCCGAGAACGTGATAAGAACGTGAAAGAACTAACACAACTCGCTGTCAAAGGTGCGGAGAATTTTCCTCTTGGAGTGAGAGGAAGCTTTTACCGGCGACATTCGTATCTTGCTGCCAAACTTTCTGCCTGCCAACGCATATTCTATACCTTCAATAAAATTGTCTGACGTTTATCACTCATATTCTATCTACATCTGCTGATTTCATTATTACTGTTCTATTTGCTTTTTCTTTATTTTGGCTTAGAAAACAACGCCATATGGGGGAATAAGTTCAGACAATAGAAGCAATGCATCATAACCCTCTTTTGTGATAAAGATGGTGTTCGTTCTCTTGTTTTTCTTGTAGACTGAAGGAGGGGGGGGAGTGCTTTTAAAAATTTTATAAGCTTTATGGGAGATTTCGAAATTCCTCAAATTTGGGACTGGGCTAATTGAGTAGTAAGCATTGTTTCTGAACAAATCAATATGTGCGAGAGCTTTTTAAAAATGTACACATGTTAACAGTTTTACTAAATAGTTTCCATTTTGCTTTGTAAATTAGAAATAAAAGCAGGTGAATCCACGAGGCCTGTTCCGTCTAGAACGCTTCATTGGACGACACCAGTACCAGTTTCAAACTGCCAGTATCAAAATTTATTGACAAAATACACTAGTGTATTGGCTTTGATAGGACAGCCGTCTAGCGCAGTTAGAGTTATAATTTTGAGTAAATACAACACAGCCTGTCAGTTTCTCAGCGGTAAAAAAGAAAGCCACGGATTTTCTGAGCGATTACTTGTTTACATCATTCCTGACCAAAAATTATGTATGCTCTAAATGCACTTTGCGAATAAAAACACGAGGTGAAGCCAGCTGTGACCTAAACTAGAGATAGTGCATTGAACAATCAATGTTTTGCAGAAGGGTGCGCATTTGGGCTGGCTGATTCATGTCTTGAGCAGAAACAGCGCTAATTTGATCAGGGCGTACAGGAAAGAGCAAGAACAGGACGTTGTCTGCTCCTTCCTTGCCGCCCTGTTATTTGAACTCTTTCTACTCAAGTCATTGTTTTGACTACTGCGAGCAACTATGGTGAACCTCGATTAAAGGCTCACAACGACCGTCCGATGATTACGCTCCAATGGCGGCGCTCGTTTGAGCACGTCCGCACTCCTTGTCTGCTACTCAACAGCAAACACGGCGAAACGAGCTACCCTTCGTATACGGAAATGAGCTTGCACCGCTAATTTACCGCCTTATTTAACCGACAGATAAATTAACCACAACGCCGATCGCATCAGCGGGACTTGTCCGCCCCCACGGAGGTCGAAGCAAAACAACAAGCGCAACAAGGTCTTCGCACGTCTACAGGCCGCAGAGCACACGCTTTTGTGCCCTTGGTTTATGTAGCTGTGAGCTCTGCTCTCGAACCTGGGTCAGACGTGAGTGCTTCGCTTAACACCGGTCCCACTCCCATCGCGATGAGGTCGTCCATGCGGCCGCACACAACTTGCGTGCAGTCTCAGGCTTCTACGCAGCCGCTTCTCTGAAAACAGTGGGGGGGAGGGGAGTGGGCACTAAAACATCCGGCACCACCTTGTGCTACCTTCCTAGCACTCGAGCTTCCAAGAATGTCATCTCAATCGATCTTCCTATATGTGCGAATACTAGAAATCTCGCTTTCCCCAAGTGAGAAGTTATGCCAACGCTATAACGGCCCACCCTTATGTGACAAGCTACATTATCGAACACAGCCGAAGAAGTTTCCCTCAGTTGACGCTCTACTGCACAGAACTTCAGAAATATGATGAGGAGGGCAAGAAAGCAGGGCATCGGAGGGCTCAAGCGTAGGTGAGCCGTCATGGCACCGCAACCATGATCCCCGGCTTGTCCTCGCGTCCATGCATTTAGTCGTTCTTTCGCAAGTCGTTTTTCTTCTCTTTTCTTTGTTGTTTTGTCTTTTCTCTTACACGTAGTGCCTCTGCTTCCTATCAGGCTGCCGTTGCAGCGAAGAGGCAAGATCGCCCGCCCCGCTTGTCATCATTAGAGGATTTAGGCAAATTAGCCCGGACGTGGCTTCTGTCTTTTTCTTTATTGTTTTCTCCTAGGAAAAGCCCGACCCCTATGCTGCTTTTCTTCCCGTTACCTCATCTAGCACGCACTGCTAAGCCCTAAATGCTATTCCTTCATGATGCGGGCGACCGAGGATCACTGGCAAGCGTGAGGGAAGAAAAAGAAGCGAAAGAATAAATGCCTTTGACAGCACTCGCACGTACTGCGCTCAAAGGTGTAACAGAGGCACCAGCTTAAGTTAGACCAAGACTGGTAAATATGACAACGAAGCCAATCTTTAGCATCTAGAACAGTCAAATAAAGACCAAATAGCATTTCTCTGAACTCATTGCTGCACTAACTCATAGAGACACTGATGCCAATATCTGGGTCTAGCGTACGAAGCCACATGGCAAAATTAAGAGTCTCCTTCATGGGAAAAGCTTGGGAGAAGTAGGACTGAACCAAGTTAACGTATTTTCTCTTGTAACTGGGAATCGGAGGAATACATTTATTAGGGTAGCATTCCAACTGTAAAAATTTTCACCGCATCTAAAGAACAAAACAACATGTTCCCGGCTGGTGATCGCAGGAAACTGTAGGAAACCGTTTCGTATCAAGCCTCAAGAGTGGCCAGTCCTATTATGTGCACAAGTTCGACGTAGTTGTATTTGCTGAGTCATCTATAAACTATTTCAACACTTGTCGCTGTTCTTGGAGAGTTTATAAAGTTCGAGCATTTATATATATATATATATATATATATATATATATATATATATATATATATATATATATATATATATATATATAATTGTGTGTGTGTGTGTGTGTGTGTGTACATGTATATATAAAGTAAGATAGTGTTTTTGTGTTTTGGTGTGTATGTGCGAGTATGAAAGCATTCTGGGTATATGTTTTGTTTTGCCTGCTTTATTTATTGGTTCTTTGTTTCCTTCTCCCACCCGCTGTAATGCCTACGGGCGCTGTGTGTATTGTAAGATATATATATATATATATATATATATATATATATATATATATATATATATATATATATATATATATATGTCTATCCTCGTATTGACGAGTTATTTCGCATGGTCGAATTTTCGGGTGCATGACACGGTTAACATCATTTAGATAAGAAAACCATGCTCAAACGAAAACACGCAAGTCAAGAACTGCTACCATCATTCATCAGCTGAAGGCGGCTTTGAAGATAAGGACGGAATTCCCTTGCCTTTTGATCTTTTGTTGAACACTGATAAATATAACCATGTTACGAAGCGTATTCAAAGATATAATGCATCGAGTGTACGGTTAATCCAAGTAAGTTAGCCTCTCAGATAAGTTCTTTGGATGAAATATAATGTTTTTACAAATCATGGCGCTGGTCTAGGCTGGTTTTATTAGTACTGTCCGCTTGTCGGCCTACGTTAATCTGGTCTTTATTATTATTGGGTTCAGAGACTTCGATCCACTAAAGTGATCTGGATTCATTTAAGAGCAAGTGTCCAAGTAACGTTGCATAATGGCCGGTTTTCTAAAGTCAACATTGCCGCACTACAAAATTGTTATGCGGTAAAAACATACGCAATGTATTGCGGTGAAGCAGATCAAACATAGAAAGAGGCCACTGTTTTGCTGAGTAGATTTAAGCGCCTTGCTTTAGGGCCACGTCCGTGCCACTTGAGAGGACATGAACAAAGAGGAATCATAACCGGAGAGCATGGAACGAACCCTGCCGATTCATCACTTAGGTGGATCCGCAAAGGCCGCTGCAAAATAAAATTAGAAAAAAGCCAATGTCAGTGGTGGCACTAAGAACAATGCCTTGACTTGTATATAACCAAAGCAGTTGGACAGAAAACCGTGAGAGCATGTAGCAATTAAGCCTCAAATAATTCAACACTTTAGAAAACATGAGACACATGAACATCGGTTTAATAACAAAGTATTATTTTCCTACAGCTAGGGCCGTACTTGTCGCCCCAGAACAAGGAGATTGAATTGCCACATCAACGTCAGAAACAGCTTTAAATAGTTGCCAGTGCAGTTATTAGGTGTCTCGGTGTCCTTACTGTGACCGAAGACGGAGCATGAGCCCATATATAGTTAAGTAAAGCGTGTTTCCAATTACGGCGGTGTCGTATACGGGGCGCGTAAAGTGGATAAAACAAAGGCTCAAATCGCCACAGCAGCCATCGAAATAGCTCCGAATGCATGTCCGTTCACTTATCGGGCCTCTCGGCGCTCGCACAGTTGACAGAAGATGGCGGGGACACACGCGTGTCATTAAGGACCGCATACCATGTCCCGTGGCAGTAGACCCGCTCCACTTTTGGATAACAGGGCTGTACTGTGGCGAAGCCGTCTTTAAAACCGGCATTATGCAATGTTTTTCAGACCTTTGTTTATTTAGGCTCATATTAGTTCACGTACTACGATCCCCTTGGAGTCGCTTACTATAATATTTGAAAATCGGAATTTAAAAAATTCCCCTGTGTCAGGAGATATTGGGATTCCACTGCGGGTCTCAGCGATACACGCTCACTCGAACTACCCATGGGCCTACGCGTTTACGCTATGAGTCATTTATGTTCGCACTCAAACAGACTGAGTCATTGGAATCCATTTGCATCAAATATAACTCTGAGCATGTGTTGTGCTTCT
Organism: Dermacentor variabilis; assembly: GCF_050947875.1. Lineage (NCBI taxonomy): Eukaryota > Metazoa > Arthropoda > Arachnida > Ixodida > Ixodidae > Dermacentor > Dermacentor variabilis. The sequence continues at coordinate 28,653,454 of NC_134572.1, read as the reverse complement.
CTTGTGCAGAGTTAGTCAGGCTCGTATTTTGCCAAAACTAACTCAAATCGAAGCACACGCTTGCCGACACAAACTCTATATTGTTCAGTGTTGCTGTTTTCGACAGAATTTTAGCACAGTTTGCCTGAAAGCCGGAGAAGTGCCACTTTGCCTTCGCGGAACTACAGTTTCTCGGTCACGTCATCAGCCACGCAGGTGTTCGTCCAGATCCTGAGAAAATTGCCGCCGTAGCACAGTTTTCCGTACCATCCGATAAAAAGGCTCTCAGGCGCTTCCTGGGTCTCTGTGCCTATTACCGGCGATTTATTGCGGACTTTGCTTGCATTGCGTCGCCGTTAACTCGCCTGAGGAGAGACGACGTTGCTTTTGTATGGGGCGACGAAGAGCAAGGTGCATTCAATGACTCAAACAGACTCAGTCATTGGAACCCATTTGCATCAAATATACCATGTGTTCGTGCTTCTCTCGTGCAGAGTTAGTCAGGCTCGTATTTTGCTAAAACTAACTCAAATCGAAGCGCACGCTTGCCGACACAAACTCAATATCGTTCAGTGTTGCTGTTTTCGAGAGAATTTTAGCTGTTCATGTTTCCCATAAAGCGAAGCTTGAAGCGAAGCTGCAAGCTTCGCTTTAGCAGCTTTCAAAGCCCACCTTATACTTGAGCAACAAAAGGACTCGGAAGAAGCGCGAAGTTCCTTAAGGAACGCCCGAAGCACCTGCGTCAATCTGATCAGTAAATAACTAAGCTATAGCAAACCTTCTCGAGCATTATGGAATCTTTGTTGCAAACAGCACAAGAAAACAAAACAATAAGTAAAACTATATTTAGTTGCAAGCGCAACAACGGTGTTTCTCGGAGTAGTTAGAAGAGCACCAGCTGCTTTTGGGCAAGACAGGCGGCACGAAATCAAATTGATATTGATTGACTGCGGGAGAATGGAAGCGACGCTGTCAGAACTTCTGCGCGGAACCTAATTCTGTTTACTTGTCTCAACGAAAGCCTCCATCGGCAAGTCAATTACTTTCAGACAGCCAAGTTGAATTTAAACATTTTTTGTGTACGTGATAACTACTAAGCGACATGGGGCGCAGTGATAAAACCGACTGCACTATGCTGAATGCTAAAGTCATCTACGACAATTTTCTTAGACTTCATCCTGTTAAGGCTATGGATGGTAAGGGTCGCGTGGCTTGATTATATAGTGTCGGAATAAAAATGCACTGGATAACAAACTATATAAGAGGCTATTTAACATTGTTAGCAAGTCCAAACTTGAGACTGCTTTGACCTCGCAAGCTTCCAGGCCACCTCGGATAGTCATCTCAGGCAGTGTTTATTGGCCTGCTAAAGTTTCAGTATGCCAGGTTTAAAAACAGTATGTGCCTTCATTACACCGGTTGCTTTAATGAACGTTTACAATATTGTCTATATCGCCTAATATAAGATATTGCTACCTTATATGAACCGCGAAGGGGCGCTATAACATAAAGTTGTTTCGTTCTGACTTTATTGCAACCTCCCGATGTCAAATTTACGTAACTGCCCAAAGCAAGGTTATTTCAGCAGTCCAATAAAACGCTGTCGTCGTTTATAGCAGGCCACTTTGGTTTTCTTTCAAAGCAAATAGCATTGCTTACCGCGATAGGTTTACTTTACCTAATTCGCTTACGAGAGGCGACGAGCCCCCGGAAGCGCAGAGGGCTTCGGCGAGGCTGAGTGAGCGCAGTCAAAGAAAGGTTTAATCGATTCGACCAAGCTTCTCTGCACCTTCTGCCCCGACGTACAGCGGCGCACCCTGCAGCCCCGCTCTCGATTGCACTGCGTTCAAGGCGAGGGGCCGCTACGGTGCAGTGCACCCTCGAACCTTGCAGTGATTGGGTGCAACCCGGCGCACCACAACTGACACCACCTGCACCTTTTCATCTGTGTTGCTGTGGGTCTTTTCTGAATCCAACAAACCTGCAGATCACCAGTGTAGGAGGGTGGTAACGACGTCTCCGATTGGTCCAGTTCCCCTTGCTTAACTTGCTGTGTCTCGTGACGAATGCGGTGGCTTTCGACGGGGCGCTAAAATTGCCGCCAAGACGCATGCTCTGTGAAGATGGTTCGGCAGAGCGATGTCGCATACGTGCCAAAAGGGCTCGGAAAAGGTATACTGCCAAGACAAAATTTATATTTATATTTATACTTATACTTAAACTTCGAGAACAGAGCACCCGGAGTGATCAGTGAACAGCCATCTTCAATTCATTTTGGAACAGGGCAGTCTCCGGCTACCCAAAAAATATTCAGTTTAGTTTAGCATATTAAACATATTACTGTATCTTTAGCGCGCACACATCACTTTGACGCGGTGATCTTTCGGCGGTTTTGTAACGTCATGCGACAGAGAGCCGAACTAGGCATGGCCCGAAAATATTATCGCCAATCCCGAAAGGCTGATGGGGATGAAGGTACATAATCGGACATAAGTTTTTCTTTTGTTCAGCCTAGTAATGCACAGTCAGTGCGTGCAAGTCATCTCGAGAAGGGGATATTTCGTGGTTTTTGCGACGTGTTGTGATACACAGGCGTAGTGGGCCTTGCCCCAAAAATGTTTTGGCCACGGCGGCAGCATTTCGATGGGGGCGAAATGGGAAAACACTTGTGCACTTAGATTTAGGTGCACGTTAAAGAACCCCCGGTAGTCGAAATTTCCAGAGTCCCCGGCTACGGCGTGCCTCATAATCAGAAAGTGGTTCTGGCACGTAAAACACATCATTAAGAAAATGGTTGGTGAGTCGCGGAGGTCTAACGAAGAAAACCATAAACACTTTGGAATAACTTTGTATTACAGTGCCCTAGCACTGCCATTAAGCGTTTGGTGGAGCCGTGATGTCACCGCTTGTAGTATTCTTCGATTGCGAAGGTAAGCCCCACCATTGGTGCTGTATTGCTTATTTTTCGAATAGATCTACGCTTCTATTAGCGAATATGAAAAGAAAATGCCAGGAAGTTTACCAGTGAGATCCTCGCGGCATTGAAAACCAAGAGGCAGCAGTACTGATCAACTACCGCCTGTTAAACACTGCCATATCTTTCTAACTGCAGGAAAAACTTGGATCGTTCGCCTTTAACTCCCAAAAATGTCCACTGTGTTGACTCTGGAGATATACTACACATGATGACACACAAACTTAAGTCAACATCGATACTATCCGGCTACCATCATTGCGGAGATTACAGCACGTGAATAACCCATATGAAGATGAATATAATATATATAAGATTTATTATCGCACGCATGATAAATCTGCCCTAAATTAGATAAACATTTCTTTTGCGCACTCAAGGCTTAAGTGAAAGGTGGTTCTCGTTGCTTCCGTGGCGACGGAATTTGAACTTGTAGTCACCTAAAAGATCAAAAGACAGTGAAATAGGATGCCTAGTTATAGGCGTTCAAACCACAAAATGTCCCAACTGTGAGCGTCTTATGAAAGAAACCACCTGTACAAATATTTAGTCTTAAGCTTTATTCAGTTCTTATTGTAACAGTTCTTGTATTGCCTGAGACGGCGCTTATGCTTCAGGATGCGTAAGAAATGTCTCAGATACCTGAGGTAGCGAATAGCGTCGGCTATTTGCAGAGCTCAGAGACAAACGGTCATACTTAGTTTTGAAACTACACGCGATGTAACGGTTTGAAATAAAACAACACGTATTCGGATAACAGGCAGCTATGCTTTCACCGCGAAAGGAGTTCAGCGAACAACTGAAAGCCAGTTAACGTTTTAAAAAGGATATTGCGCAAGCGTTTGAACGGGATGAGAATGTTTACTTTTCAATTTACTGAGGGCTTTACTGCGCCTCTAACACTGCAACCGCGGCTTTTGGTTACACAGACTAAGAGGCATACATCGTAGAACTATAAAGTTAAACCAGTGTACCGGCATGTAAAAAGCAAATGTATGGATCTTTCTCTGCCCTGGAAGAAGTCGTGGATAACATGTAAGCAAAAATGCCAATTATTACCTGCCGAGTTTCCCAACTCCCAGCAGCTGAAGCCTATAAGCTCTATCTTAAAGAAGAATGCAGTGAAGTCAAAAGAATACCCATTTTTGATTAGGTTTTTTATTGAATCAGCGCTATATGTCGTCTGTCTTCTATTTTTATAACTGGTACAAGATTTCAACACTTACGATGAACAAAAAACTAACGTTAATGTTCTTGCACTCCACTCCATAAATTCCAAACAGAACAAAGATCCGACTATTGTAAGTACCAAGTCTATGTCTACTAGGGTTCTCGCAACTGTCAATTCGAATTTTCTTAAAGTGAAGAGAGTTAAGGAATTATGCTCCCAGCTTGCTTTCCTGTTATTACCTACAGCAAAACTTCCGAGTGAGCGTATCTTGCTTGGACAGCGACTTCATCTGAGTCAGGAGTTCGCTAGCTGTAACTTATATATTTTTTGTTCGTGTAGGCCCTTCTAAATGTTCGGTTCGGTCTTGCGTGAGGCGTCGAGTATCATACCATGGTGTATTCTTTCTCACGCAAAGAAAAGAGTAACGTCAACTGAACGAACACTCATGAGAACCCCGTTATTGAAGACTCAACCAGTGGCTTACTCACGGCCTCGTCGCCACTCTTGGAATGAAAAATTTGCAACACCATCATCCTTTTGTAGTCGAAAACCCGTGCATCATTTAAATAGCGAAATCGGCTCACCGCCAAAAGTAGCTTTCGCTTAGAGTGAGCTTGCAGATGCAAGACTTCTCAGAAAATGGACGCGTGCTGCTCGGCTGGCGGTTTTTGGGAGCTCTAGAGTTCGCAGTAGAGAAAAGTACTGAACCACTTATCTGCCTTGCATTTCGCAAGGAACAATTGACATCCGTTCCTTTGTGCCGTCGCGATGAGGCAGATTTTGGCTCTTTTCTTTTAGGAATTACGTAACGGTCGCAAAGTGAAGGAAAATGAGCAATAAGGAAAAGCATTGGCACCAGTAAAAATACGAAATTAAAGCTGAAAGTAATAAGGCGATATTAATGGATGCGTGAGAAATAGGGCAAACGATCTAAATCTCAACATTTTGTTTTTTCGGTATTGAGTAAGAAGGCTTCAATCGGCGTCCTCCTGCACAAAGATGATAGCTCAGGTTGGATGACTACCAGTTCGTTTGCATATTCTGATATTCCTTGCAGATATTTTTTGGATACTACAAACATGTCAAGACTAATCGTTGCTCACTCAAATTAAACGTCTCAGCCCAGCAGTCAGCGTACTATAATGAGGGTTACAAACAGCTCTAGTTGGAACGGTAAAGCGCACTGAGGAAGCGGGCACATTCTGAAGGACGGTGATCAGGGCTTGAAGTCTCTTTTCAGTGGATGAACATATATATATATATATGTTCATCCACTGAAAAGAGACTTCAAGCCCTATATATATATATATATATATATATATATATATATATTGACGCGTCCATTCTTCTATGCAGACGACAACGAAGATAGGGACACTAAAGGACTTCATCTAGTGGACACTGGTGGAGGTGCGGGGTACTGACCGCGCCTGATGTTCGGGAGTCCTCCTAGGAGTCGTTCCTCTAGCCCGGACGCGTTATCACCAGTTACGACGCCCGTACATCGCTTTAGTCGTCGGCTGCTAGGCCTTGCTCCGTAGTTCTTTCCTCTTCAACCACCTCTTTCCTGGAGCTCCACACATCTTGCAATGGCCGGAACCAGCCCTCCGCATGCACCCCAAAGCAGCCGGTTTTCCAGTCCACAGCAAGTAACCATTCTGCATTCTGTGGTTCCCGATCGCTATCGCGGAGCAGTCTTCGAAGACATTGAAGACCGGCTGGACAAATATGAACGTGTCGCACAGATTAATCAATGGACTGAGCATCAAAAACTCTCCCACGACTATTTGGCCCTTGACGACAGTGGCCGTACTTGGTACGAAAACCGCGAAGCTAGCCTAACGACATGGAATGATTTTCGTCAGAAAATCACGGATACTTTTGCGAGTGCCGAACGACGCGACTGTGCCCAGCAGATGATGGAGCTACGGGTACAACAACCTAATGAGTCGGTCCCAATGTTCGCCGAGGACATGGCCCGCCTCTTACGTAGAGCCAATCCGAACATTACTGAAGAAAGAAAGTTGCGCTACCCGATGCGAGGTGTAAAAGAGCAGTTGTTCGCGGTACTTGTGCGGAATCCACCAGTCACCGTCGCTGACTTTATCAAAGATGCTACGGCTATTGAGCGGACCCTTCATCAGAGATGCAGACAGTACAATCGACTGTCCACGAGCACCACAACCAATGCCGCCGCAGTGACTGGTGAGTATCAGAACCCCTTGCGGGAATTGATCAGTGAACTCGTCAGAGAAGAAATTCAAAAGATTTTGACACCGACAGTGGATAGACCCGTAGCGTCAATCGCCGGAGTTGCGTGTGACGAAATCAGGCAGGCTTTACCGGCAGCCGATCTTCAAGATCACCAGCGTCCCATGACCTACGCAGCCGCTGTCCGATATCCACCACCCGTTACAACCACACCGCCGTACCACCAGCCTCCAACAGTCGCTCCTTGGTCGCCGCCGCAAGAGGAGGCTTCGAGGCGCGCACCAGTTACGCAGCTACAGTCATACCACCAGCTGCCGTTCACAGCGCCTTGGTCAACGCCGCAAAACGATACTACGGGACGGCCGCAATTTCGGAGAACCGACGCATGGCGCACCATCGATAGGCGCCCACTCTGTTTTCACTGCGGAGACGCCGGCCACAGTTCGCGTCATTGCTTGCATCGCGACGCATCATATCGACCTTTTCGTCCGTGGTCCTATGGTCGACGTGCAAATGACGACTCCGTGCTACGCCGCGACAAAACTGCTTTTCTGGGACCTTCAATGGCGCACCCGAATGACGAATCTGTGCCGCATGTTCAGTCCGATTTCGGCCGTCGGTCGCGCTCTCCAACCCCTCCACGTCAGGTGCCTTCCCCTACTGGACGTACTTTTGCTGACCTCCGAGGACGAAGGTCGCCCAGCCCACGCCGGGGAAACTGAAGGCGGTGACATCTGGGGGTAAGCTTGCAGGCCCACCGCAAGACAATAAAAAAGCCCCCGACACTCTCGCCGCAGAACGACGTGAAGCCGATAAACCCCGACACCGAAGAAATTGTGAGCGCCGACATTGATGTTTTGGTGGATGGACAGCCGGTGACAGCGTTAGTCGACACTGGTGCCGACTTCTCTATAATGAGTCAGGAACTGGTCCTCCGCCTGAAGAAAGTAAAGACGCCATGGACGGGACCCCGCATAAGGACGGCAGGCGGGCATTACTGATGCCTATTGGAATATGTACTGCTAGAATTAGCATCTGGGATTCTTCTTTCGTGGCCACTTTCATCGTTCTTCCTGTGCGCTGTAAAGATTTGATTATTGGAATGGATTTCCTGAAAGAATATGGCGCCGTAAATAACATTCCGGACCGCATGGTGACGTTTTATAAGAGCCCTGGTTTAGTCGATTGCTTATCGCCGAAACGCAACTCCTTTCGTCTAGCAGAACACGACGTCGTCATCCCACCTCGACCATTTACCCTTGTTTCGGTAGCATGTGACGCATCGTTTCATTGCAAGGGAGTTGCCGACCAAATAACCACGTTGTTGCTTACTCACGGTATCTCAGTCGCACGAGGAATCGTAAATGTCACCGACAGGCGCACTCACCTGTTACTAACCAATTTTAGCACAGAGCGCCGGTGCCTCCCAAAGGGCACGGTTGCGGCTTATTTTGATGGTGTTGCGGATGCTCGCGGCTGTTGTTCGCTACTCGAAGAAGCACCTGCGCAAGACCCAGCTACTGCACTTGACGTTAGCACTGCTTTGTCGCAGCACGAACGAGAGTGGCCTCTCACGCTATTGTCGAAGTTCAATGACTGTTTTGCGTCGACGTCCAGCGTCTGACGGACGCCTCTAACGAAGCATCGGATAATTACAGAGGATGCGGCAAGACCAATTCACCAGAATCTTTATCGTGTGGCTCCCAGAGAACGTGAAGCCATACAACAAGTGACAAAAATGCTGGAAGACGACGTGATTCAACCGTCAACGAGTCCCTGGGCATCTCCTGTAGTTCTAGTTAAGAAAAAAGAGGGCAGCTTGCGTTTCTGTGTGGACTACCGAAAACTAAATCAAGCGACAAAGAAAGACGCATACCCACTTCCCCGTATAGATGATTCACTCGACAGGCTTCGTTACGCGCGTTACTTCTCTTCAATGGACTTTAAAAGCGGATATTGGCAAATCGAGGTAGATCCAAGAGACCGTGAAAAAACTGCCTTTGTGACGCCAGACGGCCTATACGAATTTAAAGTCTTGCCTTTCGGCTTGTGCTCCGCACATGCTACATTCCAACGCCTCATGGATACTGTGCTTTCGGGTCTGAAGTGGAAAACCTGCTTAATGTACCTGGACGACGTCATCGTGTTCTCCGCAACTTTTGAAGAACACCTCGAACGGCTTGACGCGGTTCTGCAGTCCATCCGGTCCGCCGGCCTCACCCTGAAGCCGGAGAAATGCCACTTTGTCTTCGCGGAACTACAGTTTCTCGGTCACGCCGTCAGCCACGCAGGTGTTCGCCCAGATCCTGAGAAAATTGCCGCCGTAGCACAGTTTTCCGTACCATCCGATAAAAAGGCTGTCAGGCGCTTCCTGGGCCTCTGCGCCTATTACCGGCGATTTATTGCGGACTTTTCTCGTATTGCGTCACCATTAACTCACCTGACGAGAGACGACGTTGCTTTTGTATGGGGCGACGAAGAGCAAGGTACATTCAATGACTGGCGGGAACGTCTCCAGACACCTCCAGTGCTTGCTCACTTTGATGAGACCGCTCCAACATTGCTCCACACTGATGCCAGCAATGTTGGCTTCTTGTGAAGCGGCAGGAGGGCACAAAAAGAGCACTTGCCTATGCAAGCAGAACACACTCACGCACAGAGGCTAATTACTCCACAACTGAGAAGGAATACCTCGCCGTAGTATGGGCGGTTATGAAATTTCGCCCATATTCGTATGGCCGCCACTTCACAGTTATCAGCGACCACCATTCACTGCGTTGGTTGACAAACCTTAAAGACCCTTCGGGACGACTGGCACGTTGGAGCCTACGGCTGCAAGAGTTTGACATGACTGTCAAGTACAAGACGGCGAAACGACATACGGATGCTGACTGCCTGTCTCAATCGCTGATAGAGTCGTCTGCTCCACCCGACGAAGATTCGGTATTTCTTTGTATTCTGGACACATCGACCATCGCGCAACAACAATGATACGACCCTGAGTTGCTTGAACTCATCAATTACTTAAAGAGCAGAACTGCGAAACCGCATAGAGTTTTCGCAAGAGGTCTGTTGTCGTTTTGTTTGCGGGCCAAGGTCCTCTACAAAAGAAACTTTTCTTCGACCGGGTCCCCTTATCTGCTCGTCATTCCTGTAGCTCTTCATACGGAAGTACTTCAAGCCTGTCACAATGAAGTGACTTCTGGTCACTTAGGCTACACGAGAACGTTGGCCAGAGTGCAGCAGAGATACTACTGGCGGAGACTTAACGCCACCGTGAAACATCACGTTCGCGCTTGCCTCGACTACCAGAGGCGCAAGTCGCCTCCGTCAAAACCAACCGGTCTCCTACAACCAACCCATCCAGGTTCCTCGAAGACCATTTGACCAAATCGGAAAGGATATATTGTGTCCACTTCCTACGTCTACTGCAGGGAATCGCTTTGTTATCGTTTACAACCGACTATCTCACACGTTACACTGAAACAAAGGCAATCCAGAGAAGTACAGCAGCCGAGGTGGCGCGCTTTTTTATTAAGCACGTTGTGTTGCGACACGGCGCACCAACCATCGTAATAACAGACCGAACAACCGCATTCACGGCTGCGCTTTTAGATCACGTCTTGCTGCTAAGTGGAACGGCGCATCGGAAATCAACCGCCTACCATCGACAAACCAACGGATTAACAGAACGACTAAATAAAACAATTGAAGACGTGCTGTCCATGTACGTAGATGTTGAACGTAAAAATTGGGACGACACCCTACCGTACATCACCTTTGCATATAACACGGCGAAGCATGAGACGACGCGCATGGACTCCGTTCACCCGTGTTCATGGACGGGATGTCAAACGATGTTGGATGCGATGCTTCCACATGACTTTGATGACACTGATACGGACGTTGATGTGTTTACGCAACGCGCAGAAGAGGCTCGGCAACTAGCGCGCTTGCGGATCTGCCAGCAGCAGGACTACGACGCAGGGCGCTATGATCTTCACCGTCGAATAGTAATCTATGTCGTCGGCGACAGAGTGTGGGTTTGGACACCCATACGGAAACGAGGCCTGTCCGAGAAGCTTTTAAGGCGACACTTCGGACCATATCGAGTATTGCGCCGACTCAGTGACGTCACGTACGAAGTCGTCCCCGATAGTCCCAATTGTACGCGGCACCGCACGCACCGTCCTGAACTTGTGCACGTTGTCCGCATGAAGCCGTATGTGAGCGAATAACTATGCGAGAGACCCATACTTCCTCAAGTTACACTTCTGGTCTAGCAGCGGGACAATGAAGAAGACGTGTTTCTGGCCTGTTTTGTATTTGAACAAGTTGTCCTGCGGTTCTTGAACGTCTCCCTGTCTACTGTCCGCGTTGTATTGCAACAATATATATATATATATATATATATATCGCTAATCCCAACCACAATATGCCAACAGACGTTGATGTCAGGGAAGGCATAAGTCAAATCAGCTGCTCTGGTTCAAACTGAAATCTAGCAAGCATGTCAGGGCACTACAACAATCCATTTAAGGTTTCACACCTATTTACCTGCAGCAGTGGACAAAATGCATGCGCCTTTGCTATAACACAGTAATGAACGCACAACTAAACCACTTAAAATTAACTGGTATTCTAAAGAAACGAAGGTGAACCTTCACTAGTTCACTTCTAGGTAGCTTCACTCTCAGCTGGCTCATGAACCAGTACGCTACAGCTGTGTGAAGTATTTTAGTTGAACAAGGGTGGTGACCGTCATGTGCCGTGCCTCGGGAAAATGCATGCATCAATACGGCAATAGCTGCTTTCCTGTTTTTGCTCATGCCACATCAACCGATCAATCATGATTAAATAATTAATCAATGAATTGTAGAGCTATAGATTGCCCTGCACAAGGCACTAATAGTAATAAAATCACCTCCGGCGCTTGTCTAATGGGTACCCCAGAGCTACAGTTGATCCGTTGAGGAAGGGGAGGGGGGGCTGACTTTTAGCACTTACGGTGAGGGACGTGGACGCAGACATGCGCATGAATTCTTTTTATATTGTCAGTGTTATCTATTTCATAAAAACAAAATATGGAAATTTCTCTTCGCAAACTAAGGCCACGTTTGACAGGTCTTTTAATTTATTTTAATTCAATGAGTCTTAAATATACCTAGAAGTGTATGCCAGAACTTGCAGAATTTTCTTGATTAGCTTGCAATGTGATGTTGTCGTTTCTTTACTGATCATTGCATTATTGCACACGAATATATTGTATTTGTTACCCGCGAACACGACCTAATGTTAAACCTTCTTATTGTACATTTCCCCAAAATATAACTTGCTCTCTAGATAAATTCTTATGAGTAAACTCGTCTGATCCGTTGTGAAGACCGAGCCCTCAGCAACTAAGGTTAACACTTATTAACATCAAATTAACTTCAAACTTTCTTGTCTTGCAGAATTCACTGAGCCTATGAAGCAGAAGGTTTCGACATCATAACGCATCGGAAAGGCATCTCCCAAGCATTGTGTGAGCCGTGAACTGTCCTATATGACGTCGATATTTGAGTTGCCCACTGTGGTGGCGTAGCTGCTAAGTGCCTGGAAGCAAGGTCCGATCCCGGTCGCATTTCGATGGGGTCCCGTGTGCCGCGCATTGGGTGCACGCTATAGAAACTCAGACGGTGCAAATTATTTTGAGTCCCCCCCTACGGGTGGTCCTCATAATCATATCGTGCTTTTGGCACGTGAAACTCCAGAATTTACTTTTAATATTTGCGTTCACGCGGCTCGCTTGAGCACGTGGTCATTGCATCGGCTTGATAATTAGGTGGCTGAGCAGGTTTTACCCGCATAAATAGTTCTACTGATATTTATACGCATATTGACGCTGGCTTCCTGGCATCTTCTAGAGAGCGACGAGAAATTTCTAAAATGTTCGTGACAGAAGCTTTATCGAAGACGTTTCTAACCAAAGTCTCCATTCTCTCCCGCCTCTTGCTTTTTGGCGACCATCAGTAAACTCTGCCATGGTGGCGGAAGACCAAGAAGTAATAAATGCGCCACCATGTCATTTTGGTGTTGTGCATAATGGAGCGGAAAGCAGCGCGCTTTCGCGCTTCGCAATGTCTATTTCCGGGCGTCTGTCCCGCCATAGCGATTTCAATTTTTGCACTGCGCTCGTTCCAAGGCATAATACAGGGTGCAACGAACCCGAAGTGAAAAAAGGGTTGCGGAAAGCGACAGTTAAGCAGCAGTGTCTGGACTTGAATGGCTTGGAGCATAGTGAAAGGAACGCATGCGCTATCAGCATTACTCATTCGGTTCCTTCTTCTATCTTTTCGCTGCATGTTTTTATGTTTTCAGACGGGTCATGCCCTAGCACAGCCTGCATCAAGGACTGCACATATTGCATTCGACCTCTGCCTCCATTGTCTCTCAAAAGCATGGCATCTCCGGTCCACGTGTATCGTTTCCTTTTTCATATTTCAACTGGCCGTGCTATTTGTCAAAGCCGCTTATGTACATAAAGAGTCTTTTTCTGTCCTCTTTGTCAAGGAGGTGGTTTCACTTGAGCGACGTCGGCAGACTTGGCAATCTTTGCATGAAAATGTAAATTTTGGGTGACAGCTATATATGACATTAAGACATTACTTTTTCATCGTTCCTGAACTAAATATTTTCTCAACTTACCCTTTCCTTTAACTAAGACGCTATACAGACGATTTACTCTGCGTGCACTGATGAGCAGGGTGAACATACGGCTTGCAAGGCGCGCTGTAGAAGCTCGTTCTTTTTTTGTCTCTCTCCAGAAATATTTCAAATTCGCAATGTGTTCTTTGTCTACTTCGGTGTACATCTTAAATTATTTTCATTGCGCTTCTGGGTTGCGCAGAATTACTTAAATGAATCTGTAAATTTGCTCAATCAGATACCTACATCAAGCGAGAAAAATATGAAAGCTTTAAAGATTCACTGCAGTATTCATATCAGTCTCAGTCTGTACGTCAGCGTCATAGTTCTGTTCGGTCGCTTTCAGCCATGCGCTTTACCATGTGACGAGAAGTGCATTGAAAGCAAGACATTGCTTTCAATGTACATATTGCAGTGGTACAACGGTTTTCTCATGAATGACTGTTAAAGCAGGAGCACTTATATTCTCGACATACTTCTACAGGTAAACCGAAATACAGTGGAGGCCGATATGAAAGCAATTCCGTGCCACTGTGGCACGTGATGGTATATTGTACGGGCCAGCGTCATTCAAAGCGATGTAAAGGCCATGATGATGTATGGTCCCCCAATTTCAGTTTGAGCTTTTGTCGCTCCATGGAAATGAGACTCGTGCGCCGAGAGTGTCAGGGAAGCACACAAGCCATCTGCGAGAGTCCCATGTAGCCCTGCGCGTCTTCTCAGACCATGTACTTATTCATCTTCGGAGGTAGGCCCAGCCTGTGGCGGATGAACTGGAGGGCAAGCTCTTGCGGCCGTTCCTGCAAGTCGATCATCTCGGAGCCCGGGAGGTCAACCTGGTCACCCTCAAGACGGTCCAGCAGCGTAACGCAAACCACGCCTCCTGTGCAAGCGGCATGCACACATGACAGGTGCTGAGGTCATTACAAAAATGGCCGTCTTTGTACAACACCTTCAAACTCATTTCTTAAGCATAAGCCTTATTGCACAGTACTATTTACACAAGTTATGTTAATGGAGAATAAGGCAAACTTTTTGGGGTCGTCTTTAGGGCACTAGTTTTTAACCTACGCCCGGCACTTCCTTCTCACCGACACTTATGCTAGCTCGTTTTACAGTCTACCAGAAGCTGACAATTCGCGCATCAAGACCGACCATCGCACATATACTGAAACCAGAGTCATGTCTTCGCATGCACTGAGCAAAGGACTGACAAATGTTCGGCGCCACCCGAGGTCCGCAACCTTTCGTATTGCCAGCGGCGTACTGCTACACTGCTTATAACTCCTCCGAACGATCAGGGCTTGGGTTCCTTTAAATATACGCCCAGACGAACACTCTGCTGATGGGAACGAATAGGGGAAGTAGGGCTTCCGACTATTGCTACGGATGCAGAATACAGCACCGTCACCGTTTACACAAACTTTTCGAAGGTTATGTTTGTTTGTTCTTGTACGCGGTCTACATACCTTTCAGGCCGGCGAAGTGACACATGGCGGCGAACATGGAAGCCTCCATCTCGATGTTGCGCACGCCCATGGCCCGGAGCTTCTCCATGAACTGGCGCTTGGCTTGCGCCGAGTAGGTGCAAATCGCGCCGTCTAGTCGGCCTTGGCCTGCGCCCACAGAACGCGGACCCAAAGTCATGTAGGCAACACGGATACTGATGAACGCGCACAAAAATTTATTTGCAGTTTGACTCTGTCAAAGAACGATAGGCCTAATTTGTGCGTCCTAACAAAAAATGCAGGCAACAGCCCGACGAGAACTAAGGGACAAACAGCACGAAGACTGGTGCTCAACAAGCTCTACTCGTTAGGAACATGGTGCGCACACTTAGGAAAACCGCAGCCGAAGGCCGAAAATGGTCGTTAGTCACAAAACACCACCGTCACGTGCTGTCCACGTATGATGACTACATGACCCCGGTCCTTCTGAAAACATCACTTGTTTATGAATAACTGCTTACAAAGAACGATGAATCTTGCCCGAAGTCGGTGCTCATGTTAATTTGTATACGCATTGTTTTGTCTGCCGCTTCGTGTGCTCAGCTATGGCGTTGCTTCGCTGAGCATGAAGTTCCGCTCCCAGCCGCAGCGCCCGCACTTCGATGGCGGCGCAATGAGAAAACGCTCATGTACAGTGCTACTGGGGGAATGTTAAAGAACCATATATTGTCTAAATTAATCCACAGTTTTCCACTTGGGCGTCTCTTCTGTAAAATTCTACAGGGCCTTGAAGGTATTGCAATTAATAAATAAATAGAGCAACTACGCAATTTCCGAATGATAAACCCCAGAACATCCATCGTGTGCTCGGCAATAGAACGTCACGAGCTACACAATAAGCTGGCCTCTTGGTATCCACAGTGAGCCAACGGTCATGTCAGGTGCAGCGCGCGATGGGCCAGGCACATTCCATCACGCCAGACGAAAGCACTCACCCTCGTAAAAGTCGTCGGTGGACAGCGTCTTGCCGCGCACAATTTGCAGGGCAGGCAAGAACCGGTTGCCCACGTCCATGAGCTCGCGCACCAGGTCGCCGTCCAGAACGCAGGGCCGCACCACACGCTCGCCCAGAACGAACTTCATGAAAGCCAAGGGGAATCATCGTAAATATAGACTGGAGAGGTATCAGTGTCACACGCAGCAGGCAATGCTATATGGGAAGAAGTCTACATTATACAAAACTTAATGCAGAGCGAAGTTTCATCTTACCGAATTATTCACGTCACTCCAGTGTCACGTCAATGAAGAAAGCCCTCAACTTGACTGGCCCTTCCCTCCACCTTAAATGCCCTCGCCTGAATTTTTCTCATAAAATCTATCACTACAACAATACTTTGAAAGACACCCTTTGTCGTCTCCCTCGTTACATATCAGCCAGAACCAGTCACCGTTTACAAGGTGGACTTACCATCTTGTCGCACAAACTCGTGTAATCATTATTTAGTTCCTACGACAAGCATCGCATGTAACCAGCTTCCCACGACCACTGCTGTCTTAACTGATGCTCAACAATTCATGATCGCCTTGCAAAATGCCGTGTAATAACTTTTTTTTTATTGCTATTGCTGGCTGCATGTCTTTCTTACTTTTTCCGCTCTTTTCTGTTGTGCCTTAGAGCCCTGAAAGTACTTTACATAAATAAATAAATAAGTAAATAAATAAATACAGGTATACCGTCTGTGAATGAGCATATATTTCAGTGAGGCTGGATAAGAGCGACAAAGCGAGAAGTAAGAAACACAGAGTACTCACGACTTCCAGCTCCTCTTTCAGCAGCCCATTCAGGACGTTTGTGCTGATGACGAGCGACCCAGGGGAAATCCCTGGGTGAGTGGACAGCACGAAATGAAAATCACGAAAGTGTTTCAATCTGTCAATCAGCACAGAAGTCGAAATGAAACAAAAAATTCGCTTGCTAACGCTGTAGACCAGAACACGATAGTATCGAACCGGATGGGCTGAGCGCATACTCCGGAACCCAGCGACCGGCCGCCATCTTCCCTGAGCCGCCAAGACGCGTTCGCGTGCATGCAGGGTGTGTGTGTTACGGAGTGTTCGATGTGTAAATATGTCTGTGCCCGCAACATACAAGTACAGAACGTCATCAGGGCGTCACTGCGTTATATATGGATGTGCAAATAACCAGTGAAAATGAAGCAGATTTCAGCGCACCGTTTGCGACGAACACGATGTAAGTTGATAGCTGTGACGCTGTGGCAAATACAGCCATACATGTCCTTTTGTCTCTGTATGTGTGTATCTGTGCGTGTCTCTCTATGTGTATATGTCTGTCTACGGGCCTCGATTACACAGAGGCCTGACATGGGCTTAGTACAGCGGCTCTCGCCATTGTACTCCGCACCTGATTCCTAAATAAATGCCGCGAAAGTGTTTGCACCGCTACAAAGTTCTGACGCTCATGACAATCGAACTCATGCGTAGCAGATTGAATTCCGTGAACTGGCGTTATTGGCCACGAAATTTCGCAATACCTTTCAGCAACTATTCGAAACCTTTACGTGTGAAAGCTGGTTTGTGTTGCTTATCGTAACTACTGGCCAGAGGGCCAGATCGGCGATGTTTGTTAAAGAAGTATGCATCCATTGCACAATAGATCCGACACGGCTGAACTAATGTTAATTATGTTAATTTAACTATGTTAATGTTAAATGCTAATTATGTTAATTATGTTAATGTTAACTAATGTTAATTAAGTGATCACAGGGTGGTGCAATGTTCCTGTTCATTGAAACCGGCCAAGAAATATACTGCGAAAAAATACATTCTCAACTACGCACGCGCCGACACTGGCAGAATGATTGATATGTTAGCCTCATTTACAGCAGACTTTGCAAACAATTTTCAAAACAGAACGGTAGATGATAACTGGAGCTTGTTCCGCGATAAACTCAAAGAAGTTGAAACTACATGCATACCAAGAATGACCATCAGCTCAAGGCAGAACGATCCGTGGTTTAACCACGAAGTGAAGTGTATAAACAAGAAAAAAAGAGCGTTCAGAAAAGCTGCCCGAACAAATGCTCCAGAAGACTGGCAAAATTACAAAACCATAGCGCGCCATACAGAAACTACAATTGTCGAAGCTAAACACAAGTTTTTTTTAATTGCGCCCTTCCCAATATGAGAAAAACTGATCCGAAAAAGTTTTGGCAAGTAGTTAACCCAAAGGCAAATCACACTGCTCCCTTACTACTTTCCGAAAACGGAGCAGTGCTTAACACAAAAGATAGCACTGAGCTATTTAACAAATGCTTCTCTGCAGTTTTTACTAACGAACTGCCACTTTATAACACTCACATACTTGAACAACCATCTAGCCGATTCCCCTTTTCTTCCATCATAATTACGGAACATGGTGTCTCTCGTGCCATTGACAGGCTTCCTCATAAAACCAGCCCAGGTCCTGACGGTATAAGCGCTAAACTTCTAAAATTAACCTCGCACTACTCTTCAGTTTTGTTATCTCTAATATTTCAACAATCACTCGATACAGGGTGCCTACCGGAATATTGGAAATCAGCATTAGTGATACCAATATTTAAATCTGGTGATACAGCAGACCCTAATAATTACAGACCTATATCACTGACATCTATCTGCTGCAAATTACTAGGACACATCCTAATACAATACACATTAGTACAGAGGCCATTTTTATTGACTTTTCTAAAGCTTTCGACCGAGTACCTCATAATCGACTAAAACTGAAAGTTATAAACCTACAGCTTGACTGCAACACGACGCGATGGATTGAGGAGTTCCTAACGAACCGATTTCAAGTAATCAATCTCAACAACTGCTTTTCTAACAGCACTCACGTCACTTCGGGAGTTCCTCAAGGATCCATCCTTGGGCCACTGCTATTTTTAATATACATAAATGACATCGCAACTAATATTACCTCACAAATACGTCTCTTCGCAGATGACTGCGTCTTGTATAATGAAATAGGCGGCCCTGCCGACATCTTTGTGCTGCAGTCTGATTTAACAAAACTAACTGACTGGTGTGACACATGGCAGATGGAAATTAACATAGCCAAAACTAAACACGTAAAATTTACTTCGACAACTCGAGCTACCTCTGACCAATATACAATACGCGGTATTACTGTTAACTCAGCATCTTCAGTCAAGTACTTGGGAGTCCTGTTTACCTCCAATCTAAGCTGGAATGCTCACATTGAACACATCACCACAAAAGCATGCAAAAAACTTGGTTACCTGAAACGTCACTTACACCTTGCTAACACAGATACCAGACTTCGCGCATACAGTTCTCTTATCAGGCCTTCTTTAGAATATGTGTCAATAATTTGGCACCCCCATCATCTCTAATCTCACAAACCTACTCGAATCAGTTCAAAATATAGCTGCACGGTTCATCTTAACTTCATACTCTCGATATCAAAGTGTGTCCACCTTAAAGAAATTACTTAATCTCCCTTCACTTGACATGCGCAGGAAATTATCACGGTTGACCTTCTTCCATAGCCTTTACCACAGCAACATTGCATTCGCTCGATCGAGCCCATATTCTTCCCGCTCCCCACATCTCTGCCCGCACAGACCATGTTCATAAAGTAAAACCTGTATTTGCCAGGACTAACGCTTATCAAAATTCGCCTCTAGTTTTATCTGTTGCCAAATGGAAGTCGCTACCTGCAAACATTGTCTCGCTTACGGAATCATCATCATTTCATGCAGCACTGCTAACCTTTTTAGAGTGTGTCAACCTGTCCGAACCGACATTTCCTTGAATATTTACTTAAACAGTGTTTTCAAGTGCTTGGAATTGTATAAAATTCATTCCGTTTCATCTGATATGTATCTGTGTAGGCTGTTTACCTAAATCATTATTCGATTGTATCCTTAAACTCGTGTACTGATGGGTACTGATTGTTTGCATCGCATTTTAGGTTCTTATGCGTGTTTCACGCTACTAAACATTGTATAAACTTCGTTACCCTTTTCTTTCTCTCTCTCTTTCTTTTCTTTTTTTGTTTGCTTCTGCTAGATTTTTTTATCGTTCCTAATGCCTTCATATATTTACATTGTACAGATTTCACTCATGCTTGAACTTTTCCGTCCCCCCCCCCTATGTATTGCTCTAACGGGCCCTTAGGGTACTCTAATAAATAAATAAATAAATAAATAAATAAATAAATAAATAAATAAATAAATTTTCCACCGTCCCGAAACAAACAACGGACACATCTGGGCATCAGCGCACGTGCGCTAATTACTCGAACCTACGGCATACCGCCTGTTTTCAAGGTATGGGCCGCAAGATTTTTCCAGGCACTACAACGTGGAGGTAAAGAATGTCACGTACTGCTTCTACTAGTTCATGACTTATTGTGAGACGTGCAAATCAAAGTGGAATAGCCGCAGAACCAATGTTTCCGCATGCAAAGGTAACACGGACTTAAACAATCCGCTCCGCCTTCGGACGTTGCGCTTGCCACAGCCATTCCGATTTGCAGCACAATCTTGCCGAGAAGTTGAAGTTCACTAACTAAATTCGCGAGCTAAAGTTCACTATCCCGTCCTTCGTGAGAGCTTCAAAGAAATCTCAAAGCGCAAGCACTGCGTATACCTGCGGTCGCCTCCTCGCTTGGCAGCTCGGAGCAGTTAGAGCAGCACGTGGCGCCACCGCGCTTTGAAAATGGCGCCACTAAATTTTTTTCGGTGTTCTGACGTTTTGACTCTGTACGTTCGTACTTGTGTAATGATCTAGTCAGGGGTTGTTGTTGTTGTTGTTGTTGGTGGTGGTGGTGGTGGTGGTGGTGGTGGTGGTGGTGTCGTCGTCGTCGTCGTCGTCGTTGTCAACTCGGTGACTACTCACACGTGGATGCATTTCTTGGTATTGATTTATCTTTTGCTCTCCGAGTCCTGGGACATATAGAGTGTTCGCGTGAGGTAACAATGGCATGAGTATCACGGCAGTCAGGAGCTGGAACTTTCCAGTGGCAATAAGCTGCATCATACCGAAGCACCACATTTCACGGGACCTACTTCATACCCCTATACCTTCGCTATGCCGGACGTGCCTTTCTTCTACCCGCCGTGGTTGCTTAGTGGCTATGGCGTTGAGCTGCTAAGCACGAGGTCGCGGGATCGAATCCCTGCCACAGCGGCCGCATTTCGATGGGGACGAAATGCGAAAATCCCCGTGTACTTCGATTTAGGCGCACGTTAAAGAACCCCAGGTGGTCTAAATTTCCGGAGTCCCCCATTACGACGTGCCTCATAACCAAAAAGTGGTTTTGGCGCGTAAAACCCCATAATTTGTTTTGCCTTTCTTCTCGCTTCTAGAGTGATAGCTCTACTACTCCAGGTAACGTGGTTCCTTACATCTGACTTTCAAGCTCAGCCAATCAAACTGGGACTTAGCCTGCCACCAGCGGCGGCTGCTGCGTACGCAGTGTGGACGCCCATATCTTAAAAGCTACCTGCGATGTAGACAAAGTGCACGGTCGCGCGGGCCTCATCTTCAAAACGATCTGCGATGTGTACAAAGTGCGCCGAATGCTGGTAATTTCGTATGCGCTGTGCTTTCCACGCTTAGTTCGCGTTGAAGCGCGACGCAGCGTGAAGCTCAATTTGGTCGCTGCTGCTGCCGCGCCGAGCAGCATCTGTGCGTTGTGGTGCAATTGCAGATGCGATAGTTGATGACGGTGCCAAGCAGCGTCTGTGCCCTCTCCCAAAGCAAGCCGAACCATGCTATCGCTCGACAAAACTGATTTAAGCGCCTTCCACCACGGCAATTCTTTTCCCTATCTTTCCACAGTACATGGTAGTCAAAAAAATGTACTTGATGGTGTTTTTACGAAGTGTAAACGTGGTTCACTTAGAACGCACCTATGCCTCCGCAAGTTCCAAGGCGCAGCATGACCACATCTGTGGTGCAATGGGAATAGTGCAGCAGCTTGAGCAGCTCGTGCATCACGATGGAGAGAGACGGGGAGCCCATGCCATGCTGCGCAGAAGACCACATGGTTAAATGTACCCTTGGGAGAAGCACTGAAATTCTCCCGACTAGCAGATTAGCCTCTGAAATGAGTATCTGCACTTTACGAACGGCACGGAATTGCCAGTTATCAGATTAATGGTCTGCTAAATTCATCCTTTCAAATTTATAGCCATTTATCGGCCCCGGTATCTATGATGTTACTTTAGGTCACGAGTTGTACGGCACCATGACGGTCCGTTTGCGTTTTTACCATTCAAGAAAATTCTACCGGTGTCC
This sequence comes from Dermacentor variabilis, assembly GCF_050947875.1. Taxonomy (NCBI): domain Eukaryota; kingdom Metazoa; phylum Arthropoda; class Arachnida; order Ixodida; family Ixodidae; genus Dermacentor; species Dermacentor variabilis. Next base: position 28,631,652 of record NC_134572.1, on the reverse strand, counting down.
GAATAAAATGCACTCCCGAACGGTTAACAAGCCTCGGCAGGTCCTGACACACTATTTGATGTCACATAAATTTCAAGATGGTGCCTCCGCTCATCTTTCTTTTTTTTTTCATATCGTTTGTGGCACACCGTTTCTCTGCTCACGACAATACTGACGTATTTGTTATTCCAGCGATGTATTGTGGTTTTCGAGCAACATGCAACATTCTTTGTTAGAGTGCCGTTAGCACATAAGCACTTGTCTTGCGAGGGCTTCTTTCTTTGGATGACTGTCGAACACGGGAAATGGATACCAGCTGCGCAGTTATGGCCATCGCTAAGTGCTGCGACGTCATCTGCTCGATGGAAATCGGCAAACAGATGTCAATAATAACGACAAAACATCGCGTATACTTCGTCCTTCGAATGATATCATAGTAAGCGATGGCTGATTCTACCATTTCTTTCTGTCACTGCGCATAGCAAGAAACACGGGCGAATTAGGATCGAAGCGGACAGTCTGGACACTGCCATGTTGTCATGCAATCGCGGTAACCGGCGACAGCCGTCCCGGTAATCTTACCGTACAAGAATGGTTTGATGGGCAAGCTGGTTCTTCAAGAAGCCAACTTACCGTAGCTAGTTAATATCTGTGCATGCGCAGTCATGGCAGCGAATGTATGTAAGCAGTACGAGGTTAACGGATGGCTGAAACTATCTAATGATGTACAATAAGTGCTTACCAAAACACGCACAATATTTTTTTTCTCAATGGCTTCTATATAAGGCACTACCGCACCGCCATTGCATATCGTCGCATCAGTAAAGCCGATGTAACAGACTATGCCACGCCACTACTGACAAGAAAAACTTCCCCCGAGGAAATGAGCAGAAAATTATGTTGAGGATTGGTATGCATGAAGCAGCTCTTAAAAGATGTACGTGAAAAGAAGTTGCCAGCCAAGGTTAAATGCCAAAAGCACATTACTATTCGTACGACTAACATGCTGACCACGGAGTTCTAATAGAAGAATAACGTTTAAAACGTGCAAGTGGCAGAAATGGTGTTAAAATTGACCTGCAGAGGCACAAGAAAAGGGTGAGTTCGGATTGGCTGTATTCGAAGAACAGTCTAGGTAGCGTACGTTGCAGCCAGAAAAGTAGAATCATTTGCCCATAGGGCACATAAGGACAAAGGATGAGAGCTACATTGTCCGGAATCTAGACAGCGAAGACTAGTACATCAAACAGCCTTGCATCTTACGGAATTCATCGGATATGTTGATTTATTATTATTATTATTATTATTATTATTATTATTATTATTATTATTATTATTATTATTATTATTATTATTATTATTATTATTATTATTATTATTATTTATTAAAATAATCACCGCTTGGATCTGCTTTTCTTGCGACGAAAAAAATCATGTCCTACCAGTGGCTTGATTAGGTACCTTGGTCGAGTAACGTAGTTGACTCGGCCATAACCGTGCACACCAGTGCGACGCCAATGTTGATACCCCATCACTGAGGTGAAGGATACTGACAAACGGGTGACAGGACCACACTCACGCTGACGGAGAGCACAGGTCCGACTTTGTACATGCAGTAGCGGTGCGAGGCCTGGCTGATGTCGTAGAGGTCGGAGCCCGTGGGCAGCTGGATG